>NW_024736071.1:6422089-6668049 GCF_018991925.1 Homarus americanus | reverse complement strand
TAAAACAACTTGCTAACAATAGCTCTTCCTTCCTTACATCCTTTAAAAACTCAAATATCTCATCGACCAGACTAATTAGGCTTCAGTTTGTCTATTTGCTTACTAACATCGCTACTAGTCACTACTATCGCCCGTATTTATTTTCTTCACTATCTATGTATAGAGTCGGTGCCTGTATCATGTTTAAATTTCGGTGGTGAAACCTGTTGAAAAATATTTATTCAGATTATTGCTTATTTCTCCTCGTTATCAGTTAGCTCACGGTATCTGACAGTTGGTCCAATTCTTCTCATGTTTTAGTGTGATACATTTGATACAACCCCTTGGGTTTGACTCCGCCTCCTGCTACCTTCAGTTCATTATCCTCTTGCTTTTCTTATCTCGGCCTTAACCCTACCGCCAATACCTTATTATAATCTCGAGGTAAACTTCACCACGATTTATTCTTACTTAGCCTTGTCCAATAATATTCTTTAAATAATTATTTATCCATTTTGGTATTGTTAACATAAGATAAGAACATAAGAATGGAGAAAACTGCAGCTGGCCTATTGGCCCATACTGGGCAGTCCTGTTTACACCCAACCCCTATTGCTCATATGAGCATCCAAACCAGCTATAGCAATTCAATGATTCGAAAGCACGATGATATTTAGTAACTTGTTCCATTCATCCAACTGTCAAACCAGTGTTTACCTATTTCACGCCTAAATCTAAATTTGTCTAATTTAAAAACATTGTTACGAAGTTCGCCCTGGTTGATAGTTTGAGTACCTTTGTACTGCCCCTTTGTTTAGCCCTGCCTTCCACTTATACACCTCTATCAGGTCGCCCCTCGCTTTACGCCTCTCAAGGAGTAAATTATGATGCTTTAACCTGTCTCTACTCAAGGTTCCTAATGCCCGGATTAGTCTTGTCATTCTCTCTGAATTCTTTCCAAGGATTCTATATCCATTCTGTAATACTGTGACCAGAACTGAACTGCGTAATCCAGGTGTGGTCTCACAAGAGCAAGATACAGTTTTAGGATGACCTCGCTAGTCTTGTAACTAACACTCTTGTATGAACCCAAGTACTTTATTAGCCTTGACAGCAAAACACATTGTTTACTTGGCTTGGTTCCACTTATCATTACTCCTAAATCTCTTCGCAGTCGGATTTCTGCAACGTTGTTCATCTGGTATCTGGTTCCTGTTTACATCTCCTATACTGAGTACTTTATTTGTCGACGTTGAATTTCATCCATTTTCAGACCATTCGAAAATTTGTTTAGATCTTCCTGTAGTTTTGCCGAGTCCTCGCCAGATTTGATAACATGTCCTATTTTAGTGTCATCAGCAAATTTACTTATGTTGCTGTCAATGCCAATATCTATATCGTTTATGTATATAATAAATAATAATGGTCCGCACTGGTTGCAACTCCACTCAGACGTTTCTCAATGGGACTTAGTGCCATAATGCTCACTGCTGTTGTCCTGTAACCACACCCAATCCATTTAAGGATGTCACCTTGATGCCATGAGCTTCACCTTCTAATTAGTCTTTCGGGGACTCTGTCAAGGCTTTGCTAAAGTCGAGATATACCACATCATAATTTCATCCACCGATTAAAAACTGATGAAAAGAATGTTAATAGATTAGTTGCTGAACGTCCGCTAGGAAGACATGCTGGGAATCATTGATCAATTGCGCTTTCTCCAGGTGATTTCGAATAGAGTTTGAAATGATTGCTTCCAGTAATTTGCCTACTATTGAGTTAGCTGATTAGGCGGTGGTTAGAGGATAGTGATCATCCCCTTCTTGAAAATCGGTATTACATTCTATCCTCCAGGATTCTGGTACTAATATGTTAATGACATGTTAAACAATCCTAAGGGCATACTAAGCTCTTCCCTACATTCCTTAATACTCTGGCAAATATCTCATCGGGACCAGGTGACTTATTAGCTTTTAGTTTGTCTATTTGCTTACTAACATCGTTACTAGTCACTACTATCTCACTTAATTTGTTTCCTTCACTATCTCTGAATAGAGTCGGTCTTCGGTTTTATGTTTAATTTCGTGGTGAAAACTGTTGAAAAATATTTATTTAGATTATTGCTCATTTCTCCGTCATATCAGTTATCTCGTTTTAACCCTACTCGCAATACCCTATCATAGTCCCGGAGATTAATTTCGCCACGATTTATCCTTCTACCATAGCCTTCCTTTGGCCAATGATGTTCTTTAAATAATTATTTATCCATTTAGGTCATTGTTGTCTGATCTGAGTTTTGTATGGTATGTTCTGCCTTTTGCGATCAAGTAACTCACTATTTAAATTGTCGCGAACTGGCAATCTCAGATCTCTTATCGGTCGGATGTCATCTGTCAGGTTGTTGCCGCCAACACCCCTCTCAGCTGCCCTTTAAACTGTCAAAGTTTGCCCTTCTGAAATCTGGTACTTTAGTGGAATTTTCTTCACGCTCGCCCTGAAAATCTAACTTGAATCGAATTCTTTGTGATCGCTGTTTGCAAGTCTGTTCCCTACCTCGACATTGCTAATTAGGGTTTCTCTGTTCGACAGAACTAAGTCCAGTATATTATTACCCCGCAGGGTTCGGTTATATGTTGACTTAGAAACAGTCCTGATCGCCTCGAGAAAATCCTCTGACACTGAGTTACCCGTAAGGTCAGTCCAATCTATTTGGCCAAGGTTAAAGTCGCCCACATACAGACTTTGTTGTGTATGGAAGCCTCCAGATTTCATCCCAGATAAGTCGCTCATTGACGCTATCAAGATTGGAAGGTCTATATATTACTCGCGTGATTAATTTTTCCCACCGTCGCTTAATTCTATCCAAATTGTTTCTGTATTCCTCCCAGTTTTATTTCCTTATTTATTTCACACTTCAGATTATCCCAACATAGATTGCTACTCTGCCTCCTTTCCTGTTGTTTCATCTGAGTTTTCTGTATGGTATGTCCTGCCTTTGTGCATTAAGTAACTCATTAATTAAGACTTAAATTTTTAGTGTAACAAATTTATTGACAGAGCTAGTGTACAGTTTGCCTTTTCTGAGTAATTCAGTCAGGTCTTGACACTGAGGGTGGTATCACTTCTCACTGCCACGCAGGACACAGGTTTATACACAAAGAAATACATCTTATTTATTAATAGTATATATATATATATATATATATATATATATATATATATATATATATATATATATATATATATATATATATATATATATATATATATATATATATATATATATATATATATATATATTGATAAAATCACACGGGAAAAGGGAAACAACGGAGCACCTTATTTTGCCCTTTATTCGAGACATCTTCAGAGGCAACTGGATTACATGGACAGAGAGAGGCTTAATTATACAGGGTGACCTTATTAAACATGAGGTCATAATGATGTCATCCACTAATCCCCACACCAACACAAACACACACGTAGAGGAGCTAAAGAGAAGGGGCGACGTGACTGGTCAGGTCAGGTCAAAAAATAAGGGACCCACTAAATAACTATCCTACATCTAGATCAAAGGTTTTCAGCATTTTTAACCTTGGGCCACTGACAAATAAATTTATGTAACATATCGTTTGAACTGACCATCACTAATGTTTATTAATTTTAATTCCTTAATCAAACTAGCTTCAACCAGAAGTCCTCTGTGACACAAGATGATTTGAATATTTCCAAGCTTTTTTCCAAGCAATGGATGATTATTTTCCTAACATGAACGAACAGGGCACTGCTTTCAGATGCTGTTCTGATATTGTACTTATAAGTGTTTGGGTTCTGAGCTGCAGTGTTTTTCCTGTCTCCTACATAATTACAATTACATTTCCACATGGAATACAATAAACACTTCCATTTACATTCAAACTTGGGCTATTTCTATTAACATATTGGTAATGGTTGAGTCATACTTGAAAACAACATTAATATTTAGTAGTTTGAGGACCGAACTAACGGAACAAATTCATTACGATAGGGTAGAGTCAAAATATTCTTATGTAGGAATTTGCCTGGTTTGAGAGGAATTAAATGATTTAGCCTTAAAACAACTATCAACAAACACAGAAGGGTACCCAAGTTTTTGTGCAATGGAACAAATGTCAATTCATCATCAATAAATTCAGAGTCACAATACGCAGACATCTTAAGAACATAGCAGAAAAAACTGACATTTTGGTAGATTCCAGGTGATTGGAAAAAAAGTGTATGAAACTGTCTACCTGTGGGCTTTCTGTATACCTTAAATTTATAGTTTTGGCCATTTCTCATGATAAGTATATCAAGGAATGGAAGGATCCATTTATTTCTCTTCAATTTTGAATGAGATACTTGGGACAATATCATTAAGTTTGTCTAAAAATTCTAATGGGTCACTGTTTCTAGGCCAAAGACAAAGAACATTCATATTTATACCAAGGAGGAATAAAGTCCACTATATTGGGTAGTAATCTAGCCTCAAAAACTCCATATAAATACAGGCTAGAGGAGCAGACAATTACCCATGCTCATGCCAAATATTTGCTTGTAAACTTCCCATTTGCTCTAAACACATTGTCAGTTACGCATAACTCTATCAATTTGAGAAAAGTATCATGTTCAAAAAGTTAAATCTAACAGCTGTAATTTATCTTACGAAATGAAAGTAGGTCTTCACAGCACTCTAGTACCTGTGATTTTATCAAGATTTATCTTATCCACGTTTTCATTGTGGATCTACATGATATATATATATATATATATATATATATATATATATATATATATATATATATATATATATATATATATATATATATATATATATATATATATATATATATATATATATATATATATATAGAGAGAGAGAGAGAGAGAGAGAGAGAGAGAGACAGATTCATGTGGTTATATGTCACCTTCATACATGCAGGCGAGGTTCGTACACAAAGAATGCATCATATTCATTAACAGTATATATAGGTCAGAGTCATGTGGGTGATGTCACTGTTCGCTGCCATGCAAGACAGTGGTTCATATACATTGACGTCATATTCTAACTGAACACTAATCAGTGTGAGCTAGCAAGAACTTCAAGCACCCCCCGATTCAATATACACTGATCTTAAATGAGGTCTGTATAATAATGTCCGATGAAATTACCGGAGGTGGAACTGATATTTAAGGGAAAGGAAGAAGAGAAATTAAAGAATATCACTATCAGAAAAGAGGATGTTCTAAGAAGATAAATAAACTAAAGAATACAAAATCCCCTAGGCCGGATGAAATTTTTTCCTCGAGTCTTAAAAGAGTGTAGGAACAGATTAGCGGACCCCTCGTAAACTTATTTACAAAATCATTAGACACTGGAGTTGTGCCAGAGTTGTGGAAAGGACAAATGTAGTACCCATATTCAAAAAGGAGACAGAGCATCAGCTTCAAATTACCGCCAATCAGTTTGACGTCAGTAGTGGGAAATTTCTTGAATCATTTATAGCAGATAGCATCCGATCGCATCTAGAGAAAAGCAAATTAATCTACGACTCTCAACATGGGTTTACAAAGGAAATTTTGTCTAACAAATCTGCTAACGTTTTTAGAAAGTCTTCGAGGTAGTAGATAATGACGAAAATTACGATATTTACTTAGACTTTAGCAAAGCATTTGAGAGTACCACATCAGAGGGTTCTGAGAAAATTAAGGCTCATGGATCGAGGGGAAAGTTTAAATTGGATAAAATCATGGCTTTTTATTCCTAGTCATGTTTAAGTTTTTTGGTCATCCACCTTGGCTCATTCTATTTGACCTAATTTTTCTGTATGGTATATTTTGTTCTTGTGTTTTATGTCGTATACTAGTGCGCCTGGTGGTGGTGGTGAGGTGTGCCTGGTGGTGGTTGAGGCCTGCTGGTGGTGGTGGTGAGGTGTGCCGTGGTGATGGTGGAGGTGCCTGGTGGTTATGGTGAGGTGTGCCGAGGGGTGGTGAGGTGTGCCTGGTGGTGGTAGTGAGGTGTGCCTGGTGGTGGTGGTGAGGTGTGCCTGGTGGTTATGGTGAGGTGCCTTAGTAGTGGTGGTGGAGGTGTTTGGTGGTGAGGTGTGTCTGGTGGTGAGGTGTGCCTGGGATGGTGAGGCTTGCTTGGTGGTGGTGGGGAGGTGCCTGGTGGTGGTGGTGGAGGTGTGCCTTGTGGTGGTGGTGGAGGTGCCTGGTGGTGATGGTGGTGGAGGTGTGCCTGGGAGATGGTGGTGAGGTGTGCCTGGTGGTTGATGGGGAGGTGCCTGGTGGTGGTAGTGAGGTGTGCCTGGTGGTGGTGGTGGTGGTGGGGTGAGGTGCCTGGTGGTTGGTGAGGTGTGCCTTTTGGTAGTGGTGGTGAGGTGTGCCTGGTGGTGGTGGTGGTGGTGAGGTGCACCTGGTGGTGGTGGTGAGGTGTGCCTGGTGGTGGAGGTGATGGTGAGGTGTGCCTGGTGGTGGTTGTCAGAGGTGTGCCGTGGTTATGTAAGGTGTGCCTGGTGGTTGGTGGTGAGGTGTGCCTGGTGGTTGTGGTGAGGTGTGCCTGGTGGTTATGGTGAGGTGTGCCTGTTGGTGGTGAGGTGTGCCTGGTGGTGGTGGTGGTGAGGTGTGCCTGGTGGTGGAGGTGGTGATGGGGTGTGCCTGGTGGTTATGAGGAGGTGTGCCCTGGTGGAGGTGGTGGTGAGGTGCCTGGTGGTGGTGGTGAGGTGTGCTTGGTGGTGGTAGTGAGGCGGGCCTTGGTGGTGTAGAGGTGTCTGGTGCTGGTGAGGTGTGTGCTGGTGGTGGAGGGGGTGGTGGGGTATGCCTGGTGGTGGTGGTGAGGTGTGCCTGGTGGTGGAGGTGGTGGTGAGGGGTGTGCCTCATGGTGGTGGTGAGGTGTGGCTGGTGGTGGTGATGAGGCCTGGTGGTGGTGGTGAGGTGTGCCTGGTGGTGGAGGTAGTCGTGAGGTGTACCTGGTGGTGGTGTGAGGTGTGTATGGTGGTGGTGGTGGGGTGTGTCTGATGCTGGTGATGTGTTCCTGGTGGTGGAGGTGGTGGTGAGGTGTGCCTGGTGGTTTGAGGTGTGCCTGTTGGTGGTAGTGAGGTGCCTGGTGGTGGTGCTGAGGTGCCTGGTGGTGTAGGTGGTGGTGAGGTGTGCCTGGTGGTGGTGATGAGGTGTGCCCTGGTGATGGTGGTGAGGTGTGCCAGTGGTGGTGGTGAGGTGTGCCTGGTAATGGTAGGTGAGAACATAAGAACATAAGAAAATAAGGAGTCTGCAATAGGCCGGTTGGCCTGTGCATGGCAGCCCTGTCGAGAGTTACTACCACCTCTATCATCCATGAATCTATCCAGCCTCCCTTTGAAACTTCTTCCAGCGTTCCAGCACTTACTACTACAAAGTTGCTAAACTTGTTCCACTCGTCCACCACCCTATTTGTAAACCAGTTCCTTCCCATCTCCCTCATAAACCTAAACTTATCCAATTGAACCGTTGTTCGAGTCCCATCCTGCTCGGATATTATAAGAACTTTATCTATATCACCTTATTATCTTTCACCCACTTGAATACTTCTATCATATCTCTCCCACTTTCGTCTTTCTAGGGAATGCAAGTTTAGTTTCTTTAACCTATCCTGGTATGGAAGATTTCTAAGTTCCGGAATCATTTTCGTCATTCTGCACCGACTCTAGTGAATTGATATCCATTCTATAATAAGGCACCAGAACTGAACCGCATAATCGAGGTGCGGCCTGACTAGCGCAAGATATAGTTGCAATAAGACTCCTGCACTCTTATTACTTACAATTTCTAGATATAAAACCCAATACTTGTTTGCCTTATTTCGAACATTAACACACTGTTTTTAGGCCGTAGGTCCGGCCAAATACCCTAGGTCTCTTTCACAAGCCGACTTCTAGGTTGATGTTGTTAAGGCTTTATACATTGACAGTATTGTCCTTCCAATATTAGGCACGCTGCACTTGCTGGTGTTGAATTTCATTTGTCATTTTTCAGACCACCCCTGCAGTTTATTTAGATCCTCCTGTAATGCATTTGCATCCTGCCCTGAATTAATCTGCCGCCCTATTTTGGTGTCATCCGCAAACTTGCTTATGTCACTGCTGATCCCAGTATCTAGATCGTTTATGTAGATTATAACAAGAGTGGGCCTAGTACTGACCCTGGGGAACCCCACTGGTTACACAACCCCACTCAGATTTAACACCATTCACGCTGACCCTCATGTTCTATCGGTGAGCCATGATTTTATCCACTTAAAACTTTCCTCGATACCATGAGCCTTAATTTTTTCAGAAGCCTCTGATGCGTACTCTGTCAAATGCTTTTACAAAGTCTAAGTAAATAACATCGTAATTTTGTCATTAAATACTACCAAGACTTTCCTAAAAATGTCAGCAGATTTGTTAGACAAGAGTTTCCTTGTAAACCCATGTTGAGAGTCGTAGATTAATTTGCTTTTCTAAATACGATCGGATGTTATCTGCTATAATTGATTCAAGAAATTTCCACTACTGACGCCAAACTGATTGGTCGGTAATTTGACGCTGATACTCTGTTCTTTTTGAATATGGGTACTACATTTGCCTGTTTCACAAGTCTCAAGTAACACAACTGCTCAAGATTTAAATAAATTGTAAGGTCCGCTAATCTGTTCCCTACACTCTTTCAAGACTCGAGAGGAAAATTTCATCCGCCCTGGGGATTTTGTGTTCTTTAGTTTATTCATTTTCTTAAGAACATCCTCTTTTCTGATAGTGATATTCTCTAATTTCTTCTTCCTTTCCTCTGTGAAAACTGATAAGAAGTTGCTGTTCAATGCTTTGCTTATTTCTTCACTGCCATTTACTTCTCCCTCCCTGACTTTAAAGGCCCATTTTTGTCCTTGACCTTGTGTTCACGTGAATATACCTGAAAAACCTTGGGATTCGCCTTGGATTCTCTTGCTATTTTGATTTCATAGTCTCTCTTTGCTTTCTTACATTTTTTCTAACATTCCTAGACAGTTTATTATACCAATTCTGAGCTGCTCCTCCCTCCCTTTAATTTCTTATATATTCCTTTCTTTATTCCTATGTCATGTTTAAGTTTTCTGGTCATCTACCTTGGCTCATTCTTATTTGACCAATTTTTCTGTATGGTATATTTGTTCTTGTGCTTTTATGTATACAGTGCGCCTGGTGGTGGTGGTGGAGGTGTGCCTGGTGGTGGTGGGTGAAAAACTTGTGGTGATGGTGGTGAGGTGCCCAGGTTAGTAGGAGGTGCCTGGTGGTGGTGGTGAGGTGTGCCTGGTGTTGGTAGTGAGGTGTGCCTGGTGGTGGTGGTGAGGTGTGCCTGGTGGTGTGAGGTGCCTGGTGGTGGTGGTGAGGTGCCTGTGGTGGTGGTGAGGGAGCCTGGTGGTTATGGGAGGTGTGCTTAGTAGTGGGGGGGAGGTGTGTCTGGTGGTGAGGTTTGCTTTGTGGTGTGAGGCCGGTGGTGGTGGTGGGAGGTGTGCCTTATGCTGGTGGTGAGGTGTGCCGTGGTGATGGTGGTGAGGTGTGCATGGTATGTGAGGAGGCCTGGTGGTTATGGGAGGTGTGCCTGGTGGTGTAGGAGGGTGTGGTGGTGGTGGTGAGGTGTGCCTGGTGGTGGTGGGAGGTGTGCCTGGTGGTTATGGTGGTCAGGTGTGCCTGGTGGGTGGTGAGGTGTGCCTTGGTAGTGGTGGTGTGCCTGGTGGTGATGCTGAGGTGTGCCTGGTAGTGGTGGTGAGGTGTGCCTGGTGGTGATGGTGGTGAGGTGTGCCTGGTGGTGATGGTGGTGGAGGTGTGCCCGGGATGGTGGTGAGGTGCCTGGTGGTGGTGGTGAGGTGTGCCTGGTGGTGGAGGTGGTGGTGAGGTGTGCCTGGTGGTGGTGGTGAGGTGCTGGTGGTGGAGGTGGGAGGTGTGCCTGGTGGTGGTTGTGAGGTGTGCCTGGTGGTGATGGTGGTGAGGTGTGCCTGGTGGTGATGGTGGTGGTGTGCCTGGTGGTTATGTTGAGGTGGCCTGGTGGTGGTGTGAGGTGTGCCTGGTGGTGGTTGTGGTGAGGTGTGCCTGGTTGGTGAGGTGTGCCTTTGGGTGTGGTGGTGAGGTGTGCCTGGTGGTGGTGGTGAGGTGTGCCTGGTGGGGTGATTTTGCTTGGTGGTGGTGGTGGTGTGCCTGGTGGTGGTGATGAGGTTTGCCTGGTTGTGGTGGTGTGAGGTGCCTGGTGGTGGTGGTGAGCTGTGCCTGGAGGTGGTGGAGAGTGCCTGGTGGTGGTGAGGTGCCTGGTGGTGGTGTGAGGTGCCTGGTGGTGGTGGTGAGGTGTGCCTGGTGGTGGTGGTGAGGTGTGGTGGTGTGGTGGGAGGTGTGCCCAGGACGGAGGCCTGGTTGTGGTGGTGAGGTGTGCCTGGTGGTGGGAGGTGTGCCTGGTTGTGGTGGTGAGGTGTTCCTGGTGGTGAGGTTTGCCTGGTGGTGGTGAGGTGTGCCTGGTGGTGGTGGTGAGGTGTGCTTGGTTGTGGTGGTGAGCTGTGCCTGGTGGTGGTGGTGAGCTGTGCCTGGTGGTGGTGGTGAGGTGGGTTCTGGTGTGAAGTGTGCCTGGTGATGGTGAAGGTGCATGTGGTGGTGAGGGCTGATGGCGATGAGGTGCCTAGGGTGGGTGGTCTGGTGGTGGTGAGGGTGTGCCTAGTGGTGAGGTGTGTCTGGTGGTGATGACGTGTGACTGATGGTGGTGAGGTGTCTGGTGGTGGTGACGTGCCTGGTGGTGAGGTGTACAGGTGAGGTGTGGCTGGTGGTGGTGACGTGTGCCTGGTGAGGTGTGTACATGGTGGTGGTGGTGAGGTGTGGCTGGTGGTGGTGGTGAGGTGTGTCTGGTGGTGGTGGAGGTGTGCCTGGTGGTGAGGTGTGCCTGGTGGTGAGTACATGGTGGTGGTGGTGAGGTGTGCCTAGTGGTGAGGTGTGTCTGGTGGTGGTGAGGTGCCTAGTGGTGAGGTGTGTCTGGTGGTGGTGAGGTGTACATGGTGGTGGTGGTGAGGTGTGCCTGGTGGTGAGGTGTCTGGTGGTGGTGAGTTGTGTCTGGTGGTGGTGGTGAGGTGTGCCTGGTGGTGAGGTGTGTCTGGTGGTGGTGAGGTGTGCCTGGTGAGGCGTGTGTGGTGGTGAGGTGCCTAGGTGGTGAGGTGTGCCTGGTGGTGGTCAGGAAGCAGTCAACTGTTGAGGGTCGGTGGTCGTTGTGTGCCGCTCTGAATATATTGTTGAGGGTTCACGTCAGGAGTTAGTTTCAGTGTATACTGTCGTCTGTTATGTATTAGATCAGTGATAAAAAAAAGGAGAAGAACTTGATAAAAGGGACAGAGCTTACTAATTTGAAATAGTTGTATTGAGAGACAGACCTTTATATTGTGGGTCAGTATCTCTTTGTAATTTTGTTTTTCTCGTGATTGGGCTCATTTTTGTCAAGTTCGTTGTTTTTATATTTTAAGTTTCACACAACGACGCATTTTAGTAATTTGATGTTTAGTATCGTCTCCCTCTACATTACATTAAACGTTATCGCTGTTTTATGAATTTGGCTTTTAGTCTGATCACAATTTTGTGTATTAATCCGTGTCCGTAAACTTTACTTTCAATTCTGTATTTAATTTATATATATATATATATATATATATATATATATATATATATATATATATATATATATATATATATATATATATATATATATATATATATATATATATTATATAGTTTTGTTTTATTAAATACCTTTTGCACTTTTGCTACCTTTTTAAGTTTATATTCAATTGAACAATATTTCATTTTATATTCTATCCTATGAGCTGAATATTGATTGTTTTTTTTAATATTACACAGATGATGAAAACATGGAAACATTAGGGAAATATTAAAGATGTTTGTCACTGCCCCAGATTCTCTTATTTATCAAGATATAAGTCTCAAAAGGAAATACATATGAATTATGTATACATGTAATATGCTGTCTGTCAAATTGGGCACTTTTTAAATGCTTACGAATTTTAAAATATTTGAGAATAACAGTAAACACAATTTGTATCATGAAATACTACCTGAATGTTTGTGGTCTGATATTCAAATCGCATGCATTTTTTTTCACGATAAATTCCACCTCTCACTACCACCAGCCTCTCACACCAACCTCTCACCACTACCAGCCTCTCACTACTACCAGCCTCTCACCACTACAGCCTCCTCCACTCCAGCCTCTCACCACCAGCCTCTCACCACTACCAGCCTCTCCTACTACCAGCCTCTCCTCTACCCATAGCAACCTCCACCACCACCACCCTCTATACTAACCTCCCACCTGCATTTGGCTCTTCCTATCAATATTTAGCAGAATTATGCAAATGAAACCACCTCCTTTTCACGACAGAATTTGAAATAATAGAAATAAATAATACTTTGTGACGTCAGTGTTATGGCACCATTATTTCAACCTTGTTTTTTGTAGTCTCTAACTATGTATTTCCACCTCCTACCTCCCATCTGATGAGCTGTGAGGAATTGTTACATCACTACCGTGCAAGTCACCTGGCATTTAGTTTACCTCTATTTTACTCGAGTTTCTGACGGCTCTTCTTCAGTGCCTCGAATATCTCACCCTTCAGGCGATATACCAAGAAGGCAGAGATACTCTATACGGGACTCCTACAGTATATTCTGATGTAAAGCTGCTCACTTGTTTACGGTTAAAGCCAGCGTGAACACTGTTGAAGATTTACAGTGGTGAAACTATAACACCGCGCCCTTCTCAGCTCCCCACTTCCTCCTCCCCCATTTTCTCTCATCCTCTCCCCGTTCCTCCTATTCCTTCCCTCTCTCCCTCCTCCCTCTTCCCCCTCCCTGTCCCTCTCTTCTTCCCTGTCTCTCCCCTCCTCTGTCCTTCTCCACCATCCTGCTGCCATCCCCCGTCCAGTGAGCACATGCCTGTATATAAAAGGCTGGAAGGTGTTATCCCCAGATGCGGTGGTGGAGGTATTGATTGTTCCATGTAAACAGTGCACGTGTCGGCTCTGGGTCTCTCATGATTATTTACATGTGCTGACCCGTCCGCTAGACCTCAACCTCTCTACCACTGCCCAGAATGTCTCCTCCTCTACCACTGCCCAGAATGTCTCCTCTCTACCACTGCCCAGAATGTCTCCTCCTCTCTACCACTGCCCAGAATGTCTCCTCTCCCCACTGCCCAGAATGTCTCCTCCTCTCTGCCCAGAATGTCTCCTCCTCTCTACCACTGCTTTCCCACCCATACCACCTTCTCCTCTCTCCCCTCATTCTCCTCCTTTACTTTTAATGCTCACTCCATCACAAACTCTTCCTTACCTCAGGCTCGTGTGTTCCCCTTGCCCTAATTTTGGATGAAGTTTATCACTGTATGGACTCGCCACACTGCCAATTTATGGGTGCCGGAGAAGTTGTCCTCTGGTTATTCATTAGAATTTGAGGAATAATGTTAAGTCCGATTTCTGTATTTATTTCTGTCATCAAATGTCTTTTTTTTAGCTATTATTGAAGTGTCTGTCTGTCTGTAATGAGTTTAAGATTGAAATAACAAGACGAGTAATGCAAAACATTATATACGACAGCAGTAAGATTCAATTTCTGAAATTATTGGACCTTTCTTGGGGTTAATAGCTCTATATATATATATATATATATATATATATATATATATATATATATATATATATATATATATATATATATATATATATATATATATATATTTATATATATATATATATATATATATATATATATATATATATATATATATATATATAAATTTTTTGAGAGGCACCCCCATCCTGTATAAGGTGGCCTTAGCGCCCAACTGGGAAGCATGCTAAGTTCTGTGACTTTTTTTCTCATGAGTTAAGGGCGTAGAAACCTGAAGGGTCATAGGTTTTTGTCAAGTGCGTACCTGCAGAAGCCTAAGTCATAGGTTTTTATCAGAAAGTTATTGGAAGCTCCAACAACTTTCCCTGAATACGAATTCGCAAGGACCAGGGGCTAGGAAGTGTGTCAACAACTTTCACCGGCCCGGGAATCGAACCCGTGACATCTCGCTTGCTAGGCAAGAGCAGTACCGCTCTACCACCGGCGCCCATAGCTTTATATGTAATCTGCTGAGTGACCTTGTGACCTGTTGAGTGACCTTGTGACTAGCTAAGTTGGGTACAGTATCTGGGGATACATTGGCAACCCTGAGCCTGGCCGCACTGTTTGTAAACTTTGTGGCAATCCGACTCCACACCCTCCGTCAGTACATCCTCTCTTGTCCTATGACCTCCACCTACAGGTCCCCAGCCGTACTCCTTTCCTCCTCCTGACCAGATATCCCTCCTCCTAGTGACAGGCCTGGCATTGAGATTATTAAGGAACCACCTTTGCCATAAACAGATGAACTGTACGGGAACCCCCCACACACTCATTCTGTCACTTTATGAAACTTGCTACAAAACCTATGACCTTTCAGCTTCTACGCCCTTAATGCATGAGTCATAAAGGCAAGCATGAACTTAGCATGCTTCCCAGATGGGCACAAACGCTTATGCGCTTCACCTTGCACAGGATGTAGGGGTGCCCAATAACTAACCCCCCAGGGCAATCTAAAAAATCTAAGTAACCTTGTGACCTGCTGGAGTGACCTTTGACCTGCTGAGTAACCTTGTGACCTGTTGAGTGACCTTGACTTTCAAAGTGACCTAATAATAATAATAATAATAATAATAATAATAATAATAATAATTAACGGTTTATTGAAAGACTTGGCAGCCAGAAGGCTGAAAATATACAGTTACATATTTGGGGAATGGGTTCGAATTACAAATAATATACAAGTAACATAAGTGACACAAATAAGACATATAATAACTAGATGGGGAAGAGCTCAAACTACAGTTCATTTCAACATAGTGACAGTGTAAGAGCAGTGTTTACTGGGAGTGGTACACTGATTTATTACAAGTTATTGATAATTTTACAATGGTTGGGACTGGGCTGTTCTTATAGCGATCAGTTCATTAGCAGTATGGGCTGGATAGAGTTGTGGTGTCGAACAGCAATTCTCGGACAAGGGATCTCAGGTGGTAGTAGGAGCCGGTGTCGAGGATGGTGTAGAAGCTTCTTCCAAATTTGCAGATGAGGTCGTGGTGGTCAGTGAGAGTCGAAAGGGTCAGTGTGTTGGCGCTTCTTGATATGTGGAGTAGGAGGAGAATAATCTTGCATGCCCTCTTTTGCACTTTTTCTAGGTGTTTTACGTTGTGTGGCATTAGAGGAGGAAGACCAGGTGGGGGGAGGCATAGGTGAGCAGAATATGAATGTTGTGTAAACACTGAGGACTCGTGTGCTGGAACTCAGGGACTTGAGTCGGCGGAGGAGACAGAAAAACTGGAGGATTTGACAACTTCACTGGCGTGTGGTTTCCAATTTAGTTTGTTGTCTATGGTGACGCCGAGGAGCTTCGTGGAATCTACAACCTGTGACCTGTTGGGTGACCTGTTGGGTGATATGACCTGCTGAGTGTTCTTGTGACCTGTTGGTGACCTTGTGACCTGCTGGGTGACCTTGAAGTGACCTGACTTGCTAAGTGACCTGACTTGCTAAGTGACCTTGTGACCTGCTGTGTAACCTTGTGACCTGTTAAATGACCTTGACCTTCTGATTGATGCTATGAGTTGCTGGTGACCTTGTGACCTGTTGGGTGGCCTTTGACCTGTTGGGTGATATGATGATCTAGTGCCCTGTTGGGTAACCTTGACATGTTGAGTGATGTTATGACCTGCTAGGTGACTTTGTGACCTGCTGAGTAACCTTATGACCTGCTGGTGACCCTGTGGCCTGCTGGTGACCTTGTAATCTGTTGGGTGACCTTGTGACCTGTTGGGTAATGTTATGACCTTGTGACCTGTTGAGTGAGCTTGTAACCTGTTGGGTGATCGTGACTTATTGGTGACCTTGCGACCTGTTGTGTGACCTTGTGACCTATTGAGTGACCTTGTGTCTTGTTGGGTGACCCTTGACCTGTTAATGTATCTCTACAGATGACCTGTGACTTGTTGAGTGAGCTTGTAACCTGTTAAGTGACCTTGTGACCTGTTCAGTGACCTTGTGACTTGCTGATCTTGTGACCTGCCGAGAGTGATCTTGGACCTGCCGAGTGATCTTGTTACTTGGTAGGGATCTTATGACCTGCTGAGGATCTTGTGACCTGTTAAGTGACATTGTGACCTTTATGAAGATCTGCTCATGGTTTAAGTGAACCGATGTTGTATACTATATACAAGTCCTGAATCCTCTAAATATACTGTACTTATTCATATTTTTGTGAACAAAAGAATAATCCACTCTCTTGATTTATGAGTCTCGCTTGGGATGCTTGTTTATTTATTAATATAGTGTTGCTGCAGTTTTGCTGTTTAATATAGTGTTGCTGTGGTGTTTACTTTGTTTAATATAGTGTTGCTGTGATGTTTACTGTTTAATATAGTGTTGCTATGATGTTTGCTGTTTGATATAGTGTTGCTGTGGTGTTTTACTTTGTTTAATATAGTGTTGCTGTGGTGTTTACTTTGTTTTATATAGTGTTGCTGTGGTCGTTTACTTTGTTTAATATAGTGTTGCTGTGATGTTTACTTTGTTTAATATAGTGTTGCTGTGATGTTTACTTTGTTTAATATAGTGTTGCTGTGATGTTTACTTTGTTTAATATAGTGTTGCTGTGGTGTTTACTTTGTTTAATAGTGTTGCTGTGATGTTTACTTTGTTTAATATAGTTTGCTGTGATGTTTACTTTGTTTAATAGTATTGCTGTGGTGTTTACTTTGTTTAATATAGTGTTGCTGTGGTGTTACTGTTTAATATAGTGTTGCTGTGATGTTTACTTTGTTTAATATAGTGTTGCTGTGGTGTTTACTGTTTAATATAGATTGCTGTGATGTTTACTTTGTTTAATATAGTGTTGCTATGATGTTTACTTTGTTTAATATAGTGTTGCTGTGGTGTTACTTTGTTTAATATAGTGTTGCTATGATGTTTACTTTGTTTAATATAGTGTTGCTGTGATGTTTACTTTGTTTAATATAGTGTTGCTGATGTTTACTTTTGTTTAATATAGTGTTGCTGTGGTGTTTACTTTGTTTAATATAGTGTTGCTGTGATGTTTACTTTGTTTAATAGTGTTGCTGTTGTTTTACTTTGTTTAATATAGTGTTGCTGTGATGTTTACTTTGTTTTAATATAGTGTTGCTGTGATGTTTACTTTGTTTAATATAGTGTTGCTGTAGTGTTTACTTTGTTTAATATAGTGTTGCTGTGATGTTTACTTTGTTTATATAGTGTTGCTATGATGTTTACTTTGTTTAATATAGTATTTGCTGTGGTGTTTACTTTGTTTAATATAGTGTTGCTGTGGTGTTTACTTTGTTTAATATAGTGTTGCTGTGATGTTTACTTTGTTTAATATAGTGTTGCTGTGGTGTTTACTTTGTTTAATATAGTGTTGCTATGATGTTTACTTTGTTTAATATAGTGTTGCTATGATGTTTACTTTATTTTAATATAGTGTTGCTGTGGTGTTTACTTTGTTTTAATATAGTGTTTTTGTGATGTTTACTTTGTTTAATATAGTGTTGCTATGATGTTTACTTTGTTTTAATATAGTGTTGCTATAGTGTTTTACTTTGTTTAATATAGTGTTGCTGTAGTGTTTTACTTTGTTTAATATAGTGTTGCTATGATGTTTTACTTTGTTTAATATAGTGTTGCTGGTGTTTACTTTGTTTAATATAGTGTTGCTGTGATGTTTACTTTGTTTAATATAGTGTTGCTATGATTTACTTTGTTTAATAACACAAATGATGTTTACTTTGTTTAATATAGTGTTGCTGTGGTGTTTACTTTGTTTAATATAGTGTTGCTGTGATGTTTACTTTGTTAATATAGTGTTGCTATGATGTTTACTTTGTTTAATATAGTGTTGCTGTGATGTTTTACTTTGTTTAATATAGTGTTGCTATGATGTTTACTTTGTTTAATATAGTGTTGCTGTGGTGTTTACTGTTTTATATAGTGTTGCTGTGATGTTTACTTTGTTTAATATAGTGTTGCTATGATGTTTGCTTTGTTTAATATAGTGTTGCTGTGATGTTTACTTTGTTTAATATAGTGTTGCTGTGATGTTTACTTTGTTTAATATAGTGTTGCTATGATGTTTACTTTGTTTAATATAGTGTTGCTGTGATGTTTACTTTGTTTTATATAGTGTTGCTGTGGTGTTTACTTTGTTTAATATAGTGTTGCTATGATGTTTACTTTGTTTAATATAGTGTTGCTGTGGTGTTTACTTTGTTTAATATAGTGTTGCTGTGATGTTTACTTTGTTTTTATATAGTGTTGCTGTGGTGTTTACTTTGTTTAACATAGTGTTGCTATGATGTTTACTTTGTTAACATAGTGTTGCTGTGGTGTTTACTTTGTTTAATATAGTGTTGCTGTGATGTTTACTTTGTTTAATATAGTGTTGCTGTGATGTTTACTTTGTTTAATATAGTGTTGCTGTGATGTTTACTTTGTTTAATATATGTTGCTGTGATGTTTACTTTGTTGATGTTTACTTTGTTTTATATAGTGTTGCTGTGATGTTTACTTTGTTTAATATAGTGTTGCTGTGATGCTGCTGTGTGCTGTGATGTTTACTTTGTTTAATAATAGCCATGTTGTTACCTTTAGGATTGACACATTCGGTTATAAGTTAGATTGACATTACTGTGGGGTTATGCAGCTGGCTGTACTGGACAGGATGTTTGTGTTGCTACAGTGTTCACAATGGTTGTGATGATACTTTGTTCTCTGGTAAAATCGGACACACTCCTCCTAGCTGTTGATATCCTAACCCTCTCTTCAGCGACGCAGTGTGAAGGCTTGTGTAGGAAGTGCTTTTCCTTGTGTGTTTGTTTCTCTTATCCGTACGACCTCCTAATGCGCCTTCTCAGTAAATCCTCTACGTCTAGCTTTATCTCCTGAGCGCAACCCCAAAGTTTTCTGTGACTCGACTGGCCTTTCCCTCAGTGTTTTTTTTAGGGAAAGTTCTGTGAGTAGGTCTGTAAAAACAAAACCTTTTTGTACCTTTCCTTAATAACTGAATATCTTCTTGGTATTTTAAGGTAATTAGTGTGCCTACTCTGCAAGATTCATTACCATAATCCATCAAGACAGAATACCTTAAACCAGCACCACCACCTGCCAGACATCCTCTACCACCCACCCTAGCAGGTATGATCAGCTCAACACTTGTATCTTTGTTGGGTACAAGAGTCAGGCGGGCGGGCACAGGGGGGCACAACTAACGGGCCCAACACACCCACTCTAAGAGAGGTGACGCAGTAGTGGTGACGAGGGATACATGCAATCATGGAAAGTATAGCGCCCCCCAACGTTTAAGTCTTTTATGTAGTTGGACACAGTTTGAGGCGTTGTCCAGTGTTAAGTGGTGATGTCATTCATCTTGTTATGGCATGTTAGTTGGTGGCAGTAGTCACCATGTTTACATCATGTCAGGTATGTAAGTGCTGGCACTCATCTTGTTAAGATATATGTTGGTAGAGATGTAATAGTTATTATCCATTGTTCTACAGTGTCATAGGCCTTTTCGTCACTGTTCATTCCTATTTTCGCGTATGGCTTATGATCATAGAACAACGGCTGGTATATAGAAAGATAATGATAGACAAAAACCGTGGTAATTATATTGTGTATACCATTTAATATAACCAGTATACACTATTCAAAAGTCCTCACATTCCTTCCTATTTATTTAAGAATAATTTTTATGCATCCTTTGTTATCCTTCACGGTTGAGAGGACGGGGAGGACGGGGCCGTGTGTCACGTTGTTTTGTCATGACACATAAAGGAACATTCAGACTAAACATTATCTGAATATTCTTAAGAATGTTAGGAGTAAGTCTGCCCTCCATATCCTAAGAGAGTCTGGTGGGCGTCTTGGCATTCTTCCTCTTTCTTTACTGTTTTTAGGGTTATTTTTTCTCCTCTTCTTATTTCATGCCACCCTATTACTGTTTCCTCTCTGATTCTTTATTTCTTTATTTCTACCGTTTATCTAACTCATCTTAATCCATCTTGTCTATCCTTTGCTCTTTCCTCCTTTGTACATTTTACTTTATTTTTTTCTTCAATTTACTTTTCTCCTCTCTCTCCGTATCTCCTCTTCCTTGCTCTCTATTTCTCCCACCCCAACGCTTGAACTTCTCCTTTCCTTTCTGCTACCCATCGCTCTCTTCTTTACTTCCCTCCCCCCTCATAAGGAAATCACTGACATGTAAATCCGGTCTTTTCCGTCTGTCCGGATGTTTACCATTTACCGCTCAAGTTCATTTACATCTGCTGTTTGAGGGATGTCTAGCTCCTCTCTCTCTCTCTCTCTCTCTCTCTCTCTCTCTCTCTCTCTCTCTCTCTCTCTCTCATCCACCATCATTTTTTTTACTCCTGTGGTGTTGAAGATTGCAATGGGGGATGTACATAGCCAGAAACGATAAACAATGCGATGCTGTCCTCTGCCTCATTGTCAAGCGAGGTTTCCTTCAACCTTTTAGGAGATAAGAGTATTTGTTTATGGATGGTAGCAGGTGCGTGTACCCACACTAGAAGAGCACCGCGTTATGAAGACATAAGGTGGGAGAGTTCCACTGTTGCGAGGTGCGATGAATAAAAGACGGGGGATGTTCCTATGTTTGGCGTTTCCCATATAGATGACTAGCGGAGGATGTGTAGATGAATCTCTTTCGCTTTCTTTGTGGGTATTTTATATCCTTGTGCAGTTATGAGTACACCCAGCCTCTGTAATGTATAGTGTCTTTAGGTAAATACTGAAGTTGTATGGCTGCCCACTACCTTGAGTGTCAGTCAGAGAACCAACCAGTCATCCCACCACTCAGCTTACTCTCTCGTCTGCTTGCCTGTAGTTTTTACTTAATCTCCATTTGTATTTGTTGTTCTCTGCGTCTCCATGTCAAAGAATTTTAATGGTAGAAAATTCAAGATTAAACTGAATATAGCATGACTCCTGTCCCAAGAGGACTGGAGCGTGCCAGGTGTACCAGATACCGAGGGTTTAGTAGACAGAGTACTGGGTATCCTAACTGCTTCTAATGGGCCTTCAAACTCATGGGATCAATTTTAACATGAGTCATGAGAGTATATCATGTGGTGGTGACGTCAGCTACCCTCACGTTAAGCTGTGTGGAGTAGTAATGAAGGAAATGGGAGGTTTATTGATTCGTTTCGCGTTGTGGTCACTCACCCGTACGTCATCACATCGCCTGAGGTAACGTCACGGTGCGTACACTTGTGTAGTCATCCACACGCGATGGTGTGTTGACTAAGAACGTTGCTCTGTGCCCTAACACTTTGCCTCACCAGAGGCATGGGTTAATGAACTTGAAACAGACAGAGTACTCCACATTTATAAGTGTCATAATTTGCATGTGGATACAGACGTTAAAAACACAACTGCAAGGATCGTGATGGCTTTTGATAGCCCCAGTAACGAGCAATATGTAGGTGATCACTTTCCTGGCGAGACAGTAAAGTGTTTATAGGAGAGATATCCTGCAACAATGGGTCAACTACCCTTTGCTCTCGTTTTCTTAAGATATTGGAATTATTATTTTCTTCAGCACCACGCCTGCAGTTGTCCCTGTCAACAGCTGTGTCATAGTCGAGTCCACCATATTCAAGAAAAAGTCCGGTAAGTGAGACTGAAGTCCTAGTCCATACACTCAAAGTCCAAGTCCAGTTCTTTTTAATTTTAAGTTGCAAAACCTGGTAAATATTTGGTGTTGTCACCGTACAAAACAACATAGTTGTAAAATGAAGTACTTTAACATTGTTGGAGTTAAATAATGTAACTTAGTGTACTGTGTTATCATCATTGATACGGTATGTGTTGCATAGTGTGTGACCGTCAGATAGAGCCGCTTAATGCAAAGTGTTTCTCAAAGAGCTAAACCCCGTGAGTACAGGCAGCTGTTGGAAATTGAGACTTAGTAAATAGTCTACTGTATGTGTGGAGAATTTAATTTAAAGTAGCTGCCTTTGTATTTTTATATACACGGCTGTATGTAACTGATTGTGCGTATAAACGTAGAGAGAGTGTCCATGTAAGGCACTAGTAATACTTTATATATAGGATGGTGATGCATTGGTTGCCATCTTGAAATATCTATCTCTCATTCAGGTGATGGATTAAAACTCGACTCAAGAAGGACTTTGTTTTAGTTATCAAGTTCATTATACTCCAGTCAAAGTCCGACTCTTTTATGTTCATGTAAGTCAGAGTCATAGAAAATTAGACCAGTAGGCCGGACTTGAATACTGAATCACTGACTAACAATATCAGTCATCTGTGTCCTCGAACCAGTAGGATCATACAACTAAGTGATCCTTCCTGTAGTCCACAGTTTCACTCATTTCCTTACACTTACATCATCATGAGCCTCACCTCTCACTTCCTCCCTCCTCTACCACTTACTCTCTCTCTCTCTCTTCCTATTCTACCCACTAACCTTCATCATTTATTTTTTTTCGAATCCATTTTATCGCATTTCATAGCATCGCCTAACACTGTGTTGTCAGGCCATTGAATGCCTCTTGCAACATCCACTCAACCCAGTAATTCCGTTTCCAGCATCGCCTTTGCAGTATCATGCACCCTATTGATTTCCTCTGCATCACTCACATCCCAGCTACACCACCTAACTCATCATCCTCGTCACCACTCAACCAGGCCTCTGCACTGTCACGCAACCCACATCTGCGTAGACTGAAGAAATCTCTACAGATCACTTTTAGCAAAGTTTTTTAACCTTCGTAGAGCATTCAGAGGGTAAATCAGATTTTAAGTAGACGAACGTTTAAAGATTTAATAAAAGAAGGTAAAGTTCTCTCCCCCTCACACGGTCCCTTCAAGGACCGCAATAGATCTGGGCAGCAGCAGCAGGAACTCGGCTGTGGTGGGTCAATACCCCTCAGCCGGAAGACGACCCTGCATATGTAAATTCTCGCGTGGCTGCTCGTCCGCTCAAGACCATTTCGGCGGCCTTTGTACCTGAGAACCACCACGTCACGCTCGACCTCCTGGCCACCTGTTGGTTGGGTTACCCCAGCTAAGGTCACTCTGGGTTGTGGCTGGTTGGTGTGCATCAAGGAAGAAAGTATACTGGGGACCTGCGGGTTTAAAGTTTTATTTACGTAATTTGAGCTGATGGTCAGATTCTAATGAAGTAGAAATCCTCCTTGTCAGAGGATTTCTATGATGGTCTTTGGTTGAGAGTAAAAGGCATATGTTTGTGGTACAGAGTCTTGCAGTATGACCTAACTAAATCAGCTCCAGCCTGCGTCCATTGATAATTAAATAATAGTGAGTGTATGTTAGGTCGCTGCCTACACGGTTAGGGGCAGGAGATCAAGGTAGGTTAAGAACATATTTTTACGCTGGCTAAATAGTATAATAACAAGAAGAAAAGTGCCCTGTTAAATTCTGAAGTTGTAGCAATGATATCTTCTCCGCTTCCGGGGGGCTGATATTAGTGAAGATTAAAGGGCAAGATTGAGAGTGAAGGCCGCTGTACACTCACGTAAGAACATGAGTCAAATGGAAGAGAATGGTACTATTACAGGATTTACTCAAATTGGGGATAATAATTCACGTTTAAGGGAATAAAACAGAGACTCGTACGTCAGACACGTGAGTTTCTGAACGTGGGTAATTTCATGGTTTATTACGGAGGGTAATGGTAACTTATGGGTGATTTTGTCTGATAGATTAAAGGTTAAGTACTGTACATAGCGTTTGATGTTGTTCAGTTAGGTTTTTTTTACCTAATGTACCGGTAAAAGTGAACGGTACAGTCCTTCCTCACGCTTGCACAAACTCCTTTATTGTTTTATTACAGGTTAGTAGTGTACTAGGAATGTTTTTCTTCGGTTTTGCTTTATTTAAATAATAGTTCTTTTTTTTCTCGTCTTTGCACTTGGTATTGTGCATTTCTGTATAATTACTACTAAAGTAGAAATGTTGACGTTTGACAGTTTACCTCTCAGGGGACAAAGCAAACACTTTGAGTCGTTTACTTGCATTGCTTTATGAAACCATTACTCATAAAACTGTTTCACCATTACCAAGTTCTGCCTATTGTTTTATTTACTATCAGTACCACAGATCTATTCAATTAATCATAGGAGTAAATGGGTTGGGAGGTGGAGGATCGAAGGAGGAGTGTGTAGTAAGACCAGCTGGCAACAACAATTTGTATATTTATCTATAAAACAGATTTGTTGTATTTTTACGACCTGACACTATTGAAATATACACAAAAAGTTATTTATAACATATAAGCAAAATAACACACTAAATAGCAGGTTATTTTGGGATTCTGACAGTTGTCTACGGGAAAGTGTGATCCACCCAAGAACCATACTGTAGGTGTGTACCAATACTTGTGGGCAACTGTACATATTATGCCCAGTTTTTCATAATCTATATACTTATTCAGCTGAGTTCTCCATGTACAAGGAATTCTGTTACAAGGATATTTTGGAAACAACGTCTCTGTTTTTGCTTTAACATACTGAACACCCATTTATTTTCTAGATACTCTAGTATGCACGGGACTACAGTCCTGGGGCTGAACATTTGAAAAGGCTAGAGCAAACACCTGCTAACATACACATTCCCATACCCAATATTTATATTGCACTTAGGTAAATGCCTACAGAGAGCCATCCGTGTGCTGTTGACACATTTATAGGTTTTCAGTAAGTTGTTAAATCTGGAGTATATTCTGTACGATTGTTTTCACTTGTTCATTCCGTTTCGTACGTGCTGAATATACTGACTTGTAATAATACGGCCATGTTGGTTATTACTGCCTCATTACTGATCTTACAGCCTTACATACATACCTACATACATACATACATACATACATACATACATTATACATAAAAATATTTGTAGTCAACCTGTAATTCACTTTCATCGTTGCTCATTAATTATGTAAAAGCAAGAAGCGTGTCTTTGTGAAGCAACATTCTCTAAAGATGCTTATTTCAGCCACTTACTTCCATTCCTTTAATTAAAGCAACATTATCTTCTCGAGATATTGAGTTGACACACACACACACACACACACACACACTGTTAATCATCGGTGCGTCATGGATCCGTCACGGCTCGTCTGGTAAACATCTCTTCCTACCACTGGTTATGACGACTCGAGCGTTACAAGGGACGCAACGGTGGTAGTAGTGGTGGTGGCAGTCCCTACGATGGCGGTAGTCGTATTGGTGGCAGTTCCTACGGTGGTGGTTGTTGTGGTGATAGTCCCTACGATGGTGGTGGTTATGGTGATGGCAGTCCCTACGATGGTGGTTGTGGTGGTGAGAGTTCCTACGATGGTGTTGGTTGTGGTGTTCGAAGTCACAGCAATTGTGGTTGTGGTGATAAAAGTCACAGCAATTGTGGTTGTGGTCGTGCGAAGAAAGTTGGGAAGGTGAAAGGACGGTGGTGGAAGATAATATTATGATTTACTGGAAAGGTGAGTGAGGATGTGAACAACTGCTGAGATAGAATGGATGATGATGGCTGCTGAGGATTGAGAGAGGGATAAGTTGAAGGAGGATGGTTGACTTTGGGGGGCTGGATGAGGGTAGAAGGTGGATGAGGAGTGCTAGTGAGGAGGAGGAAGGGAGAAGATGTAATGTGCTAGTGAAGAGGATGAAGGGTGCTAGTGAGGGAAGGAGGATCAGGGGTGCTAATGACAAGGAGGAGGGAGAGCATGAGGGATGCTAGTAGGGAGGAGTGCTAGTGAGAAGGAGGGGAGAGGATGGGAGGTGCTAATGAGAAGGAGACGGGGGAGTGGATGAGGATTGCTTGTGAGGGAGGAGAGGTGTGTATGCGTTTGTAGGCTATAAAGGGTAATAGGCATGAGAGTAGAAGGATGGGTGATAGATAATACAGGGAAGCTTGGAAGGTAGTGGAGGGGGTAGATGGGGGTAGTGAGAGAGATATAGAGAGGAGGGTGGTGGAGGGGTGAGAGAAAGGAGGGTGGTGGAGGGGTGAGGGAGAGAAAGGAGGGTGGTGGAGAGAGGGGTGAGAGAAAGGAGGGTGGTGGAGAGGGGTGAGAGAAAGGAGGGTGGGTGGAGAGGGGGTGAGAGAGAAAGGAAGGTGGTGGAGAGGGGTGTGAGAAAGGAGGGTGGTGGAGAGGGGTGAGAGAAAGGAGGGGTGGTGGAGAGGGTGAGAGAAAGGAGGGTGGTGGAGAGGGTGGAGAAAGGAGGGTGGTGGAGGGGGGTGAGAGGGGTGGTGGAGGGGGTGAGAGAAAGGAGGGTGGTGGAGGGGTGAGAGGGTGGTGGAGAGGGGTGAGAAAGGGTGGTGGTGGAGAGGGGTGAGAGAAAGGAGGGTGGTGGAGAGGGGTGAGAGAAAGGGTGGTGAGGAGTGGAGAGAAAGGAGGGTGGTGGAGAGGGGTGAGAGAAAGGTGGTGGAGGGGGTGAGGAAAGAGGGTGGTGGAGAGGGGCGAGAGAAAGGAGGGTGGTGGAGAGGGGTGAGAGAAAGGAGGGTGGTGGAGAGGGGGTGAGAGAAAGGAGGGGTGGTGGAGGGGGTGAGAGAAAGAGGAGGGTGGTGGAGGGTGAGAGGAGGGTGGTGGAGGGGGACAAGAAGGGTATAGAGGAGGTGTATTGATGGGGCTCGTGTGGGGATAGAAGGGAGAGCAGTTATCTTGTCACATTAATCGTGTACAGTACAGCCGAGGATGATGACGCCCTCAGCATCTGGAGCGAGAGTGGCAGCAGCTAGCCTCAGGGTGACGTTACTACCTCTATCTTCAGTAGTTGTCCCTGTCCCTCCTCCTCCCTCCCTTCTTGTCGGTTGTTTGTTGTTGCGGGAGCAAGTTGTTTCTAACATTGTACTTTTAGATGAAAAAATTAAATAAATATATTGTAGGGAAAAATAATTCTAAACCGAAAGAGTAGCTAAAGAACCATATTTTCACATAATTTTTCTGCCTTTAGTCTCTTCCAATTTTCTTCCGCCTATGTATTGTCGGCATGCATTTTAATTAATTTTTAGTGTTTAGTGATATTTGAATTTAAATAACAAGTCAAAATTGTTTTCCCCGAGTTGTGACAGCGTTTTGTTTACTTAACAAAAACGAGATTTTGGTTTATAGTCACAATTCTTTTTTCACCTCCGCACGTTCATGGAAGCATTGGTGTTTTGTAAATACGGTTCTGGATTTTATATATTTTCAGTTCCCTAATGTATGGGACATGGATTTATACCATCAAAACCAAGCAAAAACAGTGTGCAATCCACACACTTCAAAAGTGCGTATTTTAGATGCTTTCAGGGTTGTCGAGGTCGTTAAATTAATTCACATGATCCTCGAAAAGCTTTAATGAAGACTTATAAAATTGGAAGCACCAGGTAAGTCCTTCCTCGGACACGACCTCTTGGCGTAAGGTGTAGTGAAGAGTCCCCCACACCTCGAAAATCTTGAGTGCCGGAAATGCAGTTTTATTTATTTATTTATTTATTTATTTATAACATCTTGTGATTTTTAATTATCAAGTAAACATAGCAATGATTCACTTACACAGCGACCATTATGGTAGAGGCGGCGATGCATTTATAAAATTTTACTTTCTTGATTAACTCGTGACTGAGGACGTTTTGGGAAGATATTTTTCTGGACCTGCCTTTTTGGTGTAGCTATGGTCCTTCATGGTCACTCCTCGTTAGCAACAGCTTACTCACCGTGAGAAGGAAACTGCGTCATGTTAGTAGTGTTAGAACTTCTGTTTCACAGGTGTCCTAAGTTAGTAATCTCGTCGTCTGAGTCACAAGTCACACGACATGACACTTAACAAGAATGTCAAATGTGTGATACCTTTACTCCTAGGAAAGGCAAGATCGCTGTTAATGGTGTAGTCAGATTCTGACATGACTTCCATTCACTGATGAATATAATTATACAATAACTTCACGTACAGTCTTATGACTCCAAGAATTGATCATCACACCATTAAATTCAATTACATTGCACAAATAGTTACTTTGAGAATGTATTTTTTGGCGCGGTTTTAGTAAATAAAAAAGTCCAATATTAAATGTTGTGTGACATTATCCCGCTTCCTGGCCGTGCCACATAACGTTGTCAGCCAGCAGTATCAGCTCCACCCAGTGTTGTGTAATTGCTGCCTCGTGCTCTATCCCGCAATCATCACCAATCTCCATGCATTCTCGCTGCGTTCTGTGTTCACGCGCCAACAGAAAATAATTTATAAATCTTTGAAAAGTGAAAGTGGGTCTTGGAGACATGGGTGTAGATACAGATAGCGCACACAAAGGAGCAGCATAGCCGGTACTGCACTCGACCGCATTCACTTCACCAAGTGAAGATTTAGGTACCCATTTACAGCTGGGTGAACTGGGAGCACCCGGGGTCGAACCAGACCCATGGGACAGGATGCGAGCGCTGTATCCACTCGACCACCGCACTTTTAAACAAGCTAATAAGATATAAATCTGTAGGTGTAGGGAAAGAAGGTATTTCTCGTAATGAATTGACTTGACAGATTTATTACCCATTGAGTCCCAGCTTTTTGTGCCGAGTTAGGTGTTTCCTTGTGAAGTGTAGCCGCCAGTGCACTCACTTACCCATGTTAAGTTTGGCGCCGCTAGGTGTAATTAAATAGGAGGGTGGGGGAAGATTCCTCGGTGTGGTTGAGAGCTGAGGCGCGACCCCATGACGCTCGCAAACATTATTAGTTGATCCCCCCACCACCATACAGATATGCAGGGGCAGAAGGGGTTATAACATTCCCCGGCCTGTTCTTCCTTGTGAAACATCGTTTTCTCTCAGTTACACGAGAAAGACAAAGATCTAAGTGGGGTTTTGGTACACGGCTCGATGTCAGAAGTATTTTAGACGAGTGGAGTTTGATTATATACTGTAAGTTTCCCATCTTTATTCTCCCTCCCTGATGCAATAATAATATTTCATAGCCGCCAGAATCATAAGACGCTAATAGCCTGTTACAGACACGATACCAGTTCATGGCCTGATTTTTTCACCTCACGAGACTGCAGATACATCTAAATTGAACATATCGGATTTGCGTGATTATTTGAAATCTTACTTGTTCAGTAACAGGTAAAATATTTGTAAATTGTTATGAACTGCCATGATTTGACTCACAAGACAAGAAGTGTGTTATTATGGTGGTGTGTGGAGCAGCAGGACGAAGGTTTTACCGATTTGAATGTATCGAATCGCTGTTTAGGAAAACACTGATGTGTCCTCATCTCACACTACTGCACGAGGTTGTAAAGTATATGCTGTCTGGTTGGTTGTGTTGTTGTAAGTCATATGGGCAATTTAGTGTTCGGGACTCGTAAACATCAGACAGTCGCCTCGTGTACCCAACATTGTAAAAACTGCTAGAGAGATGCGCCATTTGATCTGAATACCCTCATTATTTTGCAGTTCTCTTTGGTGCTGTTATTCAACTTGGGATATTTCTCTTCCTGACAAATAAAGTCAAATAACGTACAGTAGAACTTTATATAGATTAAGTTGAACAAAGTTATAGATAAGTGGCATCCGTGTAAAAGTATTCAGTGCCGGTATGTACAGTATATTTAGTGTTTTGTCACAACATCCTGAGGCTTGGTGTGAAACCAAGGTGAACCTTTACTGAACCTCCTTGCAGAAAAACGTTCAAATATACGTGTGGCGATTCTCAGGTAAAGTGTAATGGCGATTAACTGTGCAGTATTACCTCTTCATTGCTCAATACTTTTAATGGCTGGAGCTAAATACGAAACTTGAATTCGCTGAAGCTTGGTACAATAATTGAAAAGTCTTCATTACGAGCAAAATAACGCCAACAATATTAAAATTGTATTTATATTGCTTCCGAATAAACTGCGTTCGTGGAAAATTAAGAAGATAAAGAATATGAAGTGAAGCACCGTGCTGGAAGAGCGTCACAGCAACAAACTCATTGGTGTTAGGGCGTCATATCTTGCTCCCCTACAGTCTCTCGCTCCCCTTACAAATTCCTTTACGACCTCCGCCGTTGTTGTCGGTAGTCCCGCCTCGTGGCAGGGAGGATCAGAAAGGTGAGCCGGGAGCTGTGGGGAGGGTTTGGAATTGGGGGTGGGGAGGGTGGGATTGGCTACTGTAGGAAAGAAATAGGGAGGGTAACTTTTAGCGGTAGGAGAGTGAAATTAACTGGGTAAGAGCAGGGAGAGGGGGATTACCTGGTAGAAGGCAGGTAGAGGAGGATTGCTTGGTAGAAAGTAGGGAAAGGGTGATTAAACTGGTAGAAGGTAGGAGAGGGATTACCCGGTAGAAGGCAGGGAGGGATTACCTGGTAGAAGGTAGGGAGATGAGGAATTTATCTCAGACAAGGCAGGGGAGACGAAGAAAGAAAGGACACGGAGTTGGAAGACCATTGCTCTAGTGAAGAAGGGGCCGAGTAGGTGTTCCCGTGAGACGTACAGTATGTTGGTGTAGTGGAGGAGGAAGGTGGAAACTAACATGGTGAGAACTAGGAGGGCAATGCTAGTGAGGTAGGGTATGGGAAGGGAACAAAAGAGTAATAGGAAGGTGAAGTGAGAGGAGTAACCCTAAGTCACCAGTAACAACCATCTTAAGGCTATGTCCCATGTGCAATCGTCCTGAGGCATCGAGCGACCACATGAGCAAACGCGCTACCTTGGTGTAGCGGACAGACATACCTAGGTATTTTCTTTGATGTGTCCCACGTCGACGCGTGAAGCGTTCGCGAGCGACGGGGAAGCGGGAACTAGACGCGCGACCTGGAAGCAGCGATCAAATATTTTGATCGTTGCTTCCCTTAGTCGCGAATCCGCATTCTGCGCCAAAACTAAAAGAAGCTGTAATTAATTTTCCACTGTTAACAGCTTGATCTTGTCAAGAAATAGATCCTGTGGACTATTAAGTAGCTGCAAAGTGATTCTCTCACATTCTTTGCAGAAGAATTTGAAGCATTGTTTATTCTAGAGCGTGCTGTGTTATTCTCAACTGTACATTCTTGAATTGCATATGACTTTGCGTCCAGACCTTCTGTGAATGATGATATTGCGGAAAAGTGAAGCACACTTTACAATGTCATCAGCAGTCTACATTTATTTTAATAGCTTTTTTAATTCTCCATTTACTTGTACAAATTCCAAATGCACACACTACAGTCTACGCCACGCCTGGCACATGACAATCTGGAATTAAAATTATATTTTCTTAGTTCAGAGCATTCCTAAGATAGGGTTTCAAAATATACACAGAGTGGGTAGGCCTCGTCCCAATTAGAATACATTCTGGTGTACTCTTGAAACTTCTTTGGATCTTGCTGAAGTTCCTGGTAGAGATGGTGAAATTCACCTACAGTACTTCCATCCTCCTCTGATATATGGGAAAAATTTTCCTGGGTACCTCTGCAGGTACCACACGTTGAAAACAATTATTTTATATAATTTCCAGCAAACGTCTGCGATGCGTAGACAGCATATTCGCTTGCAAGACGCTGGTAGGTGGAACACAGGTCGCTTTGGAAAGTAGGTCGTGCGTCTACGTCCTGGTCGCTTACTGCCGCAGAACGCTCGCAACGCTCCACACGTGTACGTGAGACACAAAGAAAACACATGTTTGTCCGCTACACCAAAGGTAGAGCGTTTACTCTCATGGTGCTCCATTCCACAGGACGCTCGCACATGGGACGTTGCCAAGCCTGTGAACAATGACCTCTGTTAGTTGTTGTTTAAACTCAAGATAATGAATTTTTACCATATCGAACTTTTAGTGTTATCGTGTTTGATGGACTTACAATGTGTCTTGATCATTGTTTTGAGAATGGACAGTGATGACGCTGTTGTTGTGGCCAGTAACGGAATGGACGGCCAGGCCGGTACGGCCAATGCACCTAACATTGCCACCAGCTTCATTTGTGAGAAGCAGTTAAAGCAGTGTTCCGTGTGGATGCCAGAGTTATACTGTATTTCTAATAAGTATATATATATATATATATATATATATATATATATATATATATATATATATATATATATATATATATATATATATATATATATATACTTATATATATATTGAGGCTACTTTATTCAAATATTGAAGATGGGTTGGTTGTGTCGGTGGTATTCTCATATTCATTGAGTGTTTCTCGATACGTGTTGTTCTTTACAAGGCAGTTGTTATTGTCCATGACAAAGGCATGTTTGGCATTGTGGGTAAAATCTCACCAGTGATGATGGGGGGCAACTTGTAGAGCAGTGGTTCCTTGCTTGTTTTGCACCTTTCACCATATGTCAGAATGTCATTCCTCCTTTCCAAGATTGTCTGCCTCAAAAAGTGCATTCCAAATAATATGCATATAATACTGAAAATCCTTTATTTTTTTCCATATTAGTACATATACATTTACAATTTTACATGGATTATTTTATAGTGGAGTTTTACAAATTAAATGTTGATGGATTTATAAAACTTGAATAAAAGTAAATAGTTTTTTATTTATAATGAATTACTTAACAGACCAAATTGAAGCATAATGCAATAAACAAAAGTTCAATAGAATAACAGGATTTGTACATTTGTAATTAATTTTATTCAGATGAAGATTACAGTCAATGAGAAACCTGTGATTGTTTTTTCTTCGCCAATTCTAGGGTACGCGGAGGAGTGCTTGAAAGGGCACAACGCAGGTCATTTCTACCTCTAATCTACTACGTTGCTTCGTTTTAATTTGCAACAGAGTTAAGCCTGACTCACAAAGATATGTCGACACAAACGGAAGCAATGCACGGATAGCTCTTTCAGCCACTTTTTGGGTAGGAATCGCACATCAAGGGCCAAAATTCTGTGATTGATTTCTCATCGAACATATCTCTTGCTCCAGATCAGTTTCCCTAGAAACCTGAATTCCCTGGGAATTTCCCCTGGTTGAGAACCCCTGTTGTAGAGTCTCTCACAGAGTACAGTGCCTAGCACTTTATACCTTTGTTATCTCTTTTCTTCAGCATTATATGCTACAGTTTTTCCACCAGGCGCGGTGTAGATTAAAGCTGACGCGTCTCTTGATCACCAAATTATAAAACTGTCAATTTAGTTGTTCTTTGGCTACATTTGACCATGATTTGATGTTACCTGATATTGAAGAGTTGTGTTTCCGTGATGTCAAAGGTTGCTGGGAATTAATTATCATGAATATCTCATGTTGAAATCCTGTTTATCGCAAAGGAATTATCCTTTTTATCCTTATTCTTGTTGCCCATTTAGGTAACTAGTAACAGTAGCTTACGAATAGGAAGGAAAATTGCTGTAGAATATGTTTCCCGGCATCGAGGTTAGATACACTGTATTAATTTAGTGATCAAAAGGTGGAAGCTCTTGTGCTTATCAGGCTTTACAAATATCGCAGTTCAGGATGTAATGAACGGCAACATTAAGTTTGTAAATATTGATACTAATTGTGGAAGTAAATTGTTTTCATTTATAGCGATTGTCGGTGTGAATGGTGTTATTCATTGCTTTTAATGGCATATAGCCTTGATTGGCTCTTAAACAGTGGCAGCTGTGAAACAGCGTTGTTACACGAGCAAGAATAAGAGGTAAAATATCAACTGATAATATTTTTATACGTTATGTTGTAGTCGAAATTTAAAGTCTTTTTCACTTATCTGAATGAAAATACTCCTACATTAAAAAAAAAAAATATATATATATATATATATATATATATATATATATATATATATATATATATATATATATATATATATATATATATATATATATATATATATATATATATATATATATATATATATATATATTATTGAGTGCTTAGTAAATCTAGTGAAAAGCTGCTTGTGTAAGCGTTAAACGTCTCACCTTTTCTTGCCAGGTACGTTGGAGTTTGTAAAAGGTTACGGTGGACACAGCCGAGGTCATCGATGCACACAAGGTAAACTAATATACTGTATACCTTTTATTTTGAACATTACAAGTTTCACTTGCTCGCTCTAACAACACATACAAACACATGTTTTCTGACCTTGACACTTATATTTAGCTCTTGTTGGTCTTGGAAACTGATGCACTGTGCCTTCAATTGAGCTGATTATATATATATATATATATATATATATATATATATATATATATATATATATATATATATATATATATATATATATATATATATATATAATATGTGTGTGTGTGATCACCACTCACAATTATTTCATTAGTTATTGCATTAGTGCTTTATTGTGTACACACACACACACACACACGCACATTTATTTGTGAGCTAATAATGTTGCCAGTTTTTGTGTTGGTGTCCGCTTATCTGTGTTTCCTCATACTATGTATAGGTAGGGTCACTTGAAGCTATGATATCCTAAGTCATAAATTTTAATATTACTTGAAATACCGCGGCTTTGATCAGCGTTGCACAGGAGAGATGTGTTGGGCACCATCTGGAGGCTAGGGTGGAGACGAGGAGGAGGCATTGTTGCTGTGACATTGAAGTCGATAACAAATGTCCGTAAGGAGGGCAGTGTTGAGCCTTCAGTGTAAAAATGTGTTTCACTACCAACATTGTGCGTGGATGTTCGCTAAAGGAGCTCTAAAGTAGGTTTGGTCTTATCATTGGTTCAGGGTCAAAGGTAATTTCCTTACTATTTTGATGCTATAAATAATATGATTTCGCGGGTAGCAGCTGTGGAATTACCGGTATATCACTATGAAACAGTGATAGACGAAAATGACCATAATTGTAGAACGTAAAAAAAAGTAAAATGGATTGAATTTATTAGTGTTCATGAGGACTTAAAGGGGTTTTATTATTTCCTTGTTAAATTTTTGTCTCAGTAACTTTATACAGTTAAGTCAATACGAGAATTAAATAAAAAGTTGTAAGTTTAAAGTGATTGGATGAAATAGTTGTTGTATTAGTCGGCCTCGTCCTGAGGGTTACTCGTTATAAGTATTGCAGTTGACAAGACGTCTGTTATTCCAAACTACGTGAACAAAACCATGATTGTTACTATAGTTTAATCTTCTTTATTTTGTTAGTTGTTCTTAAATGAGTTAAATATATTATTTATCTCTTTCGAAATAAAGTTAAAATTTTAAAGAATGATTTATATACAGTACTGTATATGTGAATGTAGGATGGGAGTCGTCTTTTTCTTTGGTGCCTCACGCCTGACTAACCAAATGACTGGGGGTGTTTCCTTTTGCTTTTATTTATTCGTTACTTTTCAATAAAATGGTTGCCCTTTTTGGAGAGAGGGTGAGAATGTATTGTTAGAGTTAAGTTAAAGAGCGAAGGGTGGATGTTAAGGAAGTCGTTTTTCTCTTTAGTTGTCCCGAGACCCTGTGTACACCTTAGACCACACATCTACTGTATACTGTATTTCCATGTTAAACTACACACACCACTCTGAACTAGATATACACCTTGTTGACTAAGTTGTATCGCTGTATTAATAGTTTGGTGAGCGGTGTATAGTATTAACTCGTAATGCTTTGATCATCCTAGGGTGATAGTGTGTGTGTGTGTGTCACTCCGCGTTGGCGCCCACACGCCTCGTGACCCTCACCTTCCGCAGTCACTCCCTGCCCACAGTCGCTTGTTACTCCCACCATCCAAAAGATAGAAACGTAGATTTTGATAATAATAATGATAATAATAATAATAATAATAATAATAATAATAATAATAATAATAATAATAATAATAAAGGAAAACTCGTGTGGTCCTGTAATCAAACTCTATTTTTTCCAGGCCATGATATGAAAATATTTGATGGCGACATTGCAACCCCTTTTTTCGATTAGTGCCTGTCTTTTGAAGCTCGGACTTTCCACGATGGATTTTTGCTCTCCGAGTCAAGTGGCCATTTACACACTCATATTTTTTACCATGGCCGTGGACCATGTAGTGTAGGGGTGGTGTAGTTTGAGGGTGGTGTAGTGTAGGGGTGGTGTAGTGTAGGGGTGGTGTAGTGTGAGGGTGGTGTAGTGTGAGGTGTAGTGTAGGGGTGGTAGTGTAGGGTGTGTAGTGTGAGGGTTATGTAGTGTGATGGTCGTGTAGTGTGAGGATGGTGTAGTGCGGCGTGGTGTAGTGTGGAGATGGTGTAGTGTGGCGATGGTGTAGTGTGGTGATGGTGTAGTGTGGTGATGGTGTGGTGTGGTTATGGTGTAGTGTGGTGATGGTGTATTGTGGGGATGGTGTAATGTTGTGGTGGTGGCATGGTGGGGGTTGATATAGTGTGTGGGTGATATAGTGGGGGATGATAGTGTGGGGCTGGTGTAGTGGGGGATGTGGTGTAGTGTCGGGGTGGTCTAGTGGGGATGGTGTAGTGTGGTGATGGTGTAGTGTTGGGGTGGTGTAGTGTGGTGATGAATTGTGGGTATTGGTTATGGTGTAGTGTGGTTATGGTGTAGTGTGGTGATGGTGTAGTGTTGGGGTGGTGTAGTGTGGTTATGGTGTAGTGCGGGATGGTGTAGTGTAATGGTGTAGTGTTTGGGTGGTGTAGTGTGGTGATGGTGTAGGGGGGTGTGTAGGTGTGGGGTTGGTGTGGTGATGGTGTAGTGTGGTGATGTAGCGTGGGGATGGTGTAATGTGGTTATGGTGTAGTGTGGGGATGGTGTAGTGTGGTTATGGGGTAGTGTTGGGATGATGTAGTGGGGTGATGGTGTAATGTGGTTATGGTGTAATGTGGTGATGGTGTAGTGTGGTTATGGTGTAGTGTGGGGATGGTGTTGTGTGGTTATGGAGTGAGGTGGGGTGTGTAGTGTGGGGATGGTGTAGTGTGGTGATGGTGTAGTGTTGGGGTGGTGTAGTGTGGTGATGGTGCAGTGTGGTTATGGTTTAGTGTGGTTATGGTGTAGTGTTGGGGTGGTGTAGTGTGGTGTGGTGCAGTGTGGTTATGGTTTAGTGTGGTTATGGTGTAGTGTGGTTATGGTGTAGTGTGGGGATGGTGTAGTGTGGTTATGGTGTAGTGCGGGGATGGTCTAGTGTGAGTGGTGTAGTGTTTGGGTGGTGTAGTGTGGTGATGGTGTAGGGTGGTGTAGTGTGGGGTTGGTGGTGATGGTGTAGTGTGGTGATGATGTAGCGTGATGGTGTAATGTGGTTATGGTGTAGTGTGGGGATGGTGTAGTGTGGTTATGGTGTAATGTGGTGATGGTGTAGTGTGGTTATGGTGTAATGTGGTGATGTAGTGTGGTTATGGTGTAGTGTGGGGATGGTGTAGTGTGGTTATGGAGTGTGGTTATGGTGTAGTGTGGGGATGGTGTAGTGTGATGATGGTGTAGTGTTGGGGTGGTGAAGTGTGGTGATGGTGTAGGGGGTGGTGTAGTGTAGTGATGGTGTAGGGGGTGGTGTAGTGTGGGGACGGTGTACGAGGTGGTGTTGTGTAGGGGTGGTGTGAGGACGACATAGTGTGGTGATGGTGTAGTGTGGGGATGGTGTGTGGTGATGGTGTAGGGGTGGTGTAGTGTGGGGGGTGATGTAGTGTGGGGGTGGTATAGTATGAGGCTAGGGTAATTTTGTGAGAGATGTGTAGAGTAATAGTTCATTCATTTTGGCAGCATACTGTTGATCCTGATAATACAATACGTGGGTGTGGGAATGTTATGCATGTGTAGTGAGATGATTGTTGGCTTCAGGGGAGGGGTAGTGTGGGTTGAGTGGCTCGGAGCGGCATAGAGTGTGTGTGGTTTACTGACGCGTATGTTGTTGATGATATACATAGATGCGGGCTCGTCCACCAGTTTACGTATTCAGAGAGAATATTGAAGGTCAACTGCTGTGCTTGCTGCATCTTATTCTCGTGTGGATGTAGACCTTGTTTTTGTTTGTGCCCTCGGCTTTGTTTTTGTCGATGTGTGATCGACGAGGCGTGCAGCCTATGGTAAAGATGGGGCAAACAGCTGAGTTGGCGTAGATTTTTTTTGTTGTATTTCCTTTTTTAGCTTAGCTTTGTTTCTCTGTCTCGGTTCAGCGTTAAGGCAGTGCACCCCTTAGGATGTGTTTCAGTGTTCGTAAATAACTGGACAGTGTATTCAAGTATTCGTAATGATATAAGAAACTGCGCTAACACTGTGTGTGTGTGTTGCAGCAGGTTTCCATGCAAGCAAGCGCTTGGTGATGAGGCGCTAGAAGAACACCTGCACTCCCTGCCTCACCCTCCTTCATCCCTTCTTTCCTTTACCCCCCTCATTCCTTCTACCTGTCCCCTCCCCTTCCCTCCCTTCTCCGCCTCCGCCCTCCCCTTCCTTCCCTCCCTTCTCCGCCTCCGCCCTCTCCTCCGACCTTCCTCCCTCTCCTCCGTCTCTGTTTCCCCCGCCGTGCCCTTCGTTCATTTTATTCCTCCTTCCTTATTCTTCTTTGGCCCTTCCTTTTTCTCTCCTCGCTTTGTATACTGTATTCTCTTTCTATAATCATGCATTTTATCACGCTCTTTGGACATGCTTTTTTAATCTCTCTCTCTTTTCAGATGCCTTCTTATCTTTTTTATTTCCCTGTTTCTGTCTGTGTCTTCCTGTCAATCTGTGCCTCAAACTTTTTCCTCGGATCTCTTGGTCAGTTTAAGAGAAGAGTGTAATATGTACAGTTTTGTCGGCCAGGTATAAAAGCCACACCTGTGAAAACCCTGAACCCTTGAACCTCTTAAAGAAAAAAGCAGACATATCTTGAAGTGATGAAACCGAACCTCACCAAAGTGAAGTCGGGTTCATAACTGACCACCGTGTTGCCTCCTTCAGTAACCGAGACCTCATTGTGAATCGTCCCTGGGAGCTGACGTCACACACTACATGACACACCACTCTTCAGCTTGGTCAAGGCAGATTTACCCTCGTACAAGGACCAGTTAAATTAAGAAGGTAGAAATTTGAAGTCTCAGCTCTTGTAAGTACCGTTGTCTGGGTAGATACAGGGGGGCCGCAGGGGTTGACGCGATTGGAGGTGTTGAGAGGGTTAAAGCCAGGTGAGTTGACGAGAGAACGTGTAAGGGTTGACTGAGGAAGGTGTAAGGGTTGACGGAGGAATGTGTCAGGGTTGACGGGGGGAAGGTGTAAGAATTGACGGAGGAAGGTGTAAGAGTTGACGGAGGAATGTGTCAGGGTTGATGGAGAGGGGTGTAAGGATTGATGGAGAGGGGTGTAAGGATTGATGGAGAGGGGTGTAAGGATTGATGGAGAGTGGTGTAAGGATTGGCAGGGGAGCATGAAATTTAAAGGAAGTAAGGCAAGGGTGACGGAAGTCAAGGTGTGAGGTGGCGTGATGAGAACAGAACTTTTCTCCGGGAAGCGAGGCACGTCATGTCCCAACCTCCCAGAAAATGCTATGTGCCTCGCAACTCGGTCAGGGAGATTGCAATAATGCGCACGTACTGTATGTCTTGTTTATCACATTTTTTTTTACTTCATTCAAAAGATAAAATTCTGCTCCTCATGAGACTGGAATTTACCTGACATAACAGCAAGAGTCTTTTGTATTTGCAATTTTGAACACAACATAATAAGGTTAAACGTGAAACATCAATTCATTTATAACAAGTAGATTCCTAAGTCATTTCATGAGCTTATTACCTTGTGTTATTCTTTCTGTTGTTTAATTTCACTTGTGTTGAGGTTAAATAGCCTAGTAGGGAGGTGCAGGTGGGGGGGTGGGGGAGGATTGTAAAAGAGAAATGAATAGAGTGAAGAATGTAAGGTGAGGGAGAGGGTTCTGAGGGGGTGTATGTGGCCCTCCAATCCTTCCCTAAGGGTGCTCGTGGGGGACATTACAATGGACGTCTGCTTACTAGCCCCCTCCCCTTGCCCTCCCCTCCCTCTTCTCATATCTCCACCACTACACAGCTGTTGCAGAGTTGGGGATGCACTACTGGTTTCCATCCTCATTCTCCTCCTCCTCCCCCAACTCGTTTTCAAGTGGGCTCTGAGTTGGGGGTGTGCTGTTGGTCGTCTCCTCCCCCACTCATCAGGGACAAGAGGTTGCTTTTAGTTTAGGGTGCTGTGCCGCTCTCCTCAGTTGCAAGACGTCGCTGGTTAGTGGTGTCTTGCTGTTCCCTTGCTCCTCCACATACACCCCATCTTCCTTTACACACTCGTCCATCTTCCACACACCCCGTCATCCTCCACACACACTCGTCATCTCCACACACACCCGTCATCCACCCCACACCCCACCATTCTCCACACACTCCATCATTCTCCACACACACACTGCATCATCCTTCACACACCAAAACCTTCTACCCCGTCCATATTCCACACAGCGCTCCATCCTTTTCTTTCTCCCTTTCTTGTGAGTAAACCATCTCAACTTTGTGGATAACGCGTAAGACAGCTGTAAAGTTGAATTTTACCAAACACGTCTACCTTCTTGTGGTGTAGATTAGTCGCCAATTACGTTTATTCCTTTTTTCGTAGTTATTTTTTTAAACGTTATCGTACCTACAGTGAGATATTTACAATTGTTTGTTGTGTCAGCCGGGCCGCGTCTGGCGTGTCTGGCGGCGTTAAGCCTATCTGTCGCCCGCTCGCTCTTTCCTTGTCTACCTCCTTCATATCTTTTCAACCTGCTTTTGCTTTTGTTACGTGCATATTAGTTCATATTTACATGTATTTTATATCAGATAATCATTCTTACGTGCACATTCATTCAGTCTAATCTTATTTCGTTTTGGATTTTTTATTCTCCAGACCAAGAGCTCGCGGGGATATAGCTGTGATCAAAGTCCATAGACCTTGGTTGTGATGAGGCTTGTTCGTCCTTGCGTCCATCCGCGACATATTTGCTTTCAGCTCTATGACTTTTCTTAGAGGAAATATAATTATTTATATTTTGGTGTGAAAACTTATTCTTTGTAGGTTTGCTTAAGAGTACAGTATTTGAGGTGTTGCTAGCCCTAATACTTGTCGAGTTATAGCTCTTTTTTTGGCTATTGAGGACAAACCATTTCCAGTAGCTCTCGTTTTGTTGTATACCATACATTCATAACTTCCCATAGCTTTTTTCCTGAGTAGCGCAGTGATGTTGAACTCGTCAGTGTAAACATTGTTGTCTAAAAGCGCTTGCAAAGAAGCGTTATTTTATTCTGGTAGTACTTGTGCTCGATACTCTTTGAGTTATCCATCCCTCCTGTCTCAACTTTCATTCCTCCTTGTCTTTGCCAAATTCCAGCATTCTGTTCCCCGTTCGGCAGACGTGTGGTGTCATTGGTATTGCCTTTCGATTTATATAGTATTTACGTTGACCTTGGCATTCTGGTAAGACGAGTTTCACACCCAACGATACACGGAAATCTGCTAATTGTCCTAAGTCAGTGACCCGCTCAAAAAAATAAAATAATAAATAAAATTAGTAGCTTGGGGCCAGGAATGTGGCTTTTTGTCGACTCCGCCCGAGAAGAAGTTGGACTTTGTGATACTTGTGTGTTCATCCGTCCGTTCGTCCTCATTCTGAGTTAAGCTGATTGTCAAAGTTTTTGTGGGTTGTCTCGGCATGCTGCAGTGGAGGCCAGTCTTGTTACAAGTTTTTCGAGATTATAAAGTCGTCTTTTTTGGGCTTCCTGTGTTTGTTTTTCTTCTTGGGACGTGAGGGTATTGCAGTCTCTCTATGTATGGACGTTAAGAAGTCAGTGTATATTAGTTAATCAATTAGTGTAAACAAAATTTATCTGATACTCCCGGTAGTCATTATCAGCAGTTTGTCTCTCGTTTTCTTTTATCGTTCGTTTCTTTTGTATTCTATTCATTCTTTATCAATCTCTCTCGTTCACTCTATTAAGTCTTGCTTCTTTTTGTCCCACTTGGCTCCTCCTCTCCTTGTACCTCTCCCTTCTCTTTTTAGTATGCTCTTTCACACACTTCTTTTCACCTCTCTTATCTACTCTGTCACCTTGTTTACCTTCGCTCACCCCAGTCATCCATTCCTTCATTTGTCATTGCTTAAATCCGTTTTCATACTGTCTTCTTCTTCTGTTTCTTTTGTCGTTTTCTTCTTCCTGGTTTCAGAGAGACACTCCTTGGCCTCGTGTGTGTGTGTGTAATAATAATAATAATAATAATAATAATAATAATAATAATAATTAGTTTATTGAAAGAGCTTTGCAGCCAGAAGGCTGAAAATATACAGTTACATATTTGGGGAATGGGTTTCGAATTACAAATAATATACAAGTAACATAAGTGATATAAATAAGATATATAATAACTAGATGGGGAAAAGCTCAAACTACAGTGCAATTCAACATAGTGACAGTGCAAGGAGTAGTGTTTACGGGGAGTGAATACACTGGTCTATTACAAGTTATTGATAATTTTACAATGGTTGGGACTGGGCTGTTCTTATAGCGATTGCCTGTGCACGTATGGGCTGATGCGGTTGTGGTGTCGAACAGCAATTTCAGGCTGGGATCTCAGGTGGTAGTAGGAGCCGGTGTCGAGGATGGTGAGAAGCTTACCAAATTTGCAGATGAGGTCGTGGTGATGGTCAGTGAGAGTCGAAAGGGTCAGTGTGTTGAGCGCTTCCTGATATGGAGTAGGAAGGGAGAGAATAATCTTGCATGCCCTCTTTTGCACTTTTTCTAGGTGTTTACGTTGTGTGGCATTTAGGAGGAAGACCAGGTGGGGAGGTATAGGTGAGCATGGGAAGTATGAATGTTGTGTAAACACTGAGGAGCTCAGCAGGAACCCGAGGGACTTGAGTCGGCGGAGGAGGTGGAGACGGAAACTGACGATTTGACAACTTCACTGACGTGTGGTTTCAATTTAGTTTGTTGTCTATGGTGACGCCGAGGAGCTTCGTGAAATCTACAACCTGGAGTGTTCCGGACCTAGAGTAATGGAAGGAGTGTGGACAATGTCGAGAGAGGTTGATGTGCATAACCATGGTCTTGGTATGGTTGATGGTGACATGGTTGTTGGTGTCTTAAGGACTGTGTGTGTGTGTGTGTGTGTGTGTGTGTGTGTGTGTGTGTGATAATAATAATAATAATAATAATTAACGGTTTATTGAAAAAGTTCTGCAGCCCGAAGGCTGAAAATATACATTGGACATAAATGACTTATTACATACATTGGTGGTTTAACAAAAGCCTTCATTAGAGAAAGGTAAAGAACATACAGTGAACATACAGATTAATGTAGGTGTTGAACAGCAAAACGTAGTGTAGTAACTCCTCCCAGATGGTATTAGGAGGGACCTCACGTGGTGTAGTAATTCTCACAGATGGTGTTATGAGGGGCCTCACGGTGTAGTAATTCCCTCACAGATGGCGTTATGAGGGGCTCAGTGGTGTAGTAATTCCCTCACAGATGGTGTTATGAGGGCTCACGTGGTGTAGTAATTCCTCACAGATGGTGTTATGAGGCTCACGTGGTGTAGTAATTCTCACAGATGGTGTTATGAGGGGCCTCACGTGGTGTAGTAATTCCTCACAGATGGTGTTATGAGGCCTCACGTGGTGTAGTAATTCCTCACAGGTGTGTATGAGGGGCCTCGTGGTGTAGTAACTCCTTCACATATGGTGATATGAGGCCTCACGTGGTGTGTAGTTGCCTCACAGATGGTGTTATATGAGTGAGGTGTGGTTCCAGGCCTTCCTATCGTAGACGGATTAACACATCGCTGGCTGTTGGTCTCACGTTATCACTGGGTACCTGGGACCTCACTGTGTGAAGGTCAACTTGGGTACCACTGTTACTGTTGAGTTGTTCTCACTGACTTAAGCACTGTTCACCACTGTTCACCTCTGTTTAACACTGGTTCCATTCCTTTTCCAAATGAAATAGTAACTTCTGGCAGAACATGTTGATATTCCGGTGGGGAGGAGGGTTCAGGGGAGGGGGTTGGTATGGGCCAACATAACAGTTGACCTGGCTGCTCTGAGAGGAGCGCCAGGTACGTCTTGACTGGTGGTCAAGGATGTAGGTGTGTGTGTGTGTGTGTGTGTGTGTGTGTGTGTGTGTGTTAACTCGTTACTGATCATCCTCCGTGTAATTATTCACACCTTGGTTTTACTCTCTCTCTCTCTCCCTCCTTTTATTTCGTACCTTTTTGTCATCATTCAACCCTTTATTCTCGTCGCAACTCTATTTTACTTTCTTCCTGTTTCACCTGTTTGCTTTCACTTCTTTACTTACGTTTACTTTTAATCTCTTTTTTATTATCGTTTCACTTTCATCCCTCTCCATTTGTCCTTTCGCGCTTTAATTTTTTTCCAGCGCCCCTTTCCTTTCATCTTCTGGTGCTTTCACTCTCGTTCCACTCCCTCACTCACTCACCTTTTACCCCATTCTCTCTCTCTCTCTCCTTCCCTTTTATTGTATCTTGCTTTCTGTTCCTCTTCGCCGTCTTTGCTCTCTGTTCCTCTTCACCGTCTTTGTTCTCTTCCTCCTTCCTTACTTTTCTGTTCGTCACGTTTCAACTCTTCAACCTTCGACCTACACCTCTCTCTCTCTCTCTCTTCTGAGATAGTGTGTTACTACTGCTACATGCACGCCGTGCTTTATCATATTTTTACACTCCCTTACTTATTCCACCTCCCAATTTGGCGCCCCTCCCTTCCCTACTCATACAACTAACTAGGTTTGTTTTCCCTTATTTCATTCTCTCATTCTCCCTTCGATCCCTTCTCCCTCACATCCCGAAGTTTCAGTGACTTGATCTCTCTCTCTCTCTCTCTCTCTCTCTCTCTCGCTCTCTCTCTCTCTCTCTCTCTCTCTCTCTCTCTCTCAAATATTCAGATTGAATTGTACTTCTTACTTCTACCCTGTCTCATGTTCCTCTCTGTACAACGCCCAGTTGTACCGTGACGTCGCGTTGCTCCGTGAATCATTCATTTCCATTCATACTGAAGTCGAGTTAATGCTCGTCGTGCATATAGTATGTAAATTTCTTCTTTTTTAATACGCGAAAAGTTTAGAACTTCGTGTTTTCTTATGTGGTTAGCATATATATATATATATATATATATATATATATATATATATATATATATATATATATATATATATATATATATATATATATATATATATATATATATACACAGAGAGAGAGAGAGAGAGTACCGAAAATCAGTGAAATGTATGTTCTGTACAGAGATTATTGTACTTTCTTTTTTTAGACCTGGCAAACCAGTTTCTTTCAAAGATTTTGTCTCCCTCCGAGTCCACTTACGACAACAGCATCCTATGTGAAGGTACTACTAACTTGCACTTGGAGCCCATGTGGATGAGGACAGTTGCCTCCTAGTGCTGTACGGGAGGGAGGAGGAGAGGCATATAACGGGCAGTTAGAGGCGTGAGTAGGTAATGGTGAGAGGTAAGGGAAGTAAAGGTTGGATGATGAGAAAAATGAATTGGTAAAGAGGGAGGTTGGAAGACATGGTGCTTGATATACAAGACTGAGTGAAGGGACAGGAACGGGGCGTGGAAGGGGTCATGCGGGACTCTGTTGAGGGACGTGACAGGTGAGGAGAGAGTTGATGGGATGGGAGGAAGTGAAGAAAAAACGGAATGGTTACTAAAATAAGTGAAGGATGAGAGATGGTTAAGAGTTAACGGGTGAGAGAGGGGAAGCAAGCATTAGGATGAGAGGGGACACGAGTAGTGGGGTGAGAGGGAACACTAGTAGTAGGGTGAGAGGGGACACTAGTAGTAGGGTGAGAGGGGACACTAGTAGTTGGGTGAGACGGGACACGAGTAGTAGTAGGGTGAGAGGGAACACGAGTAGTAGGGTGAGAGGGGACACGATCAGTAGGGTGAGAGGGGACACGAGTAGTAGGGTGAGAGGGGATACGAGTAGTAGGGTGAGAGGGGACACGAGTAGTGGGGTGAGAGGGGACACGAGTAGTGGGGTGAGAGGGAACACTAGTAGTAGGGTGAGAGGGGACACTAGTAGTAGGGTGAGAGGGGACACTAGTAGTTGGGTGAGACGGGACACGAGTAGTAGTAGGGTGAGAGGGAACACGAGTAGTAGGGTGAGAGGGGACACGATCAGTAGGGTGAGAGGGGACACGAGTAGTAGGGTGAGAGGGGACACGAGCAGTAGGGTGAGAGGGGACACGAGCAGTAGGGTGAGAGGGGACACGAGTAGTAGGGTGAGAGGGGACATGGAGGAATAGGGTAAGAGGGGACCTGAGACATAGGGTGAGAGGGTACAGGTAAAGAAGTCTTGAACAGGAAGAGAAGTGGACAGTAAGAGAGTTAAAAAAGGAGTGAGATGATAGAAAGAGGGGAGCAAAGCGGTAAGAGATGGGATGAGCACCTTGCTGTATCTACCAACCAAACACACACACATGGATGAGTATAGTTTCTTCCTAGCGTATTACACATCCTCTTCTTATTGTACCTGCCTGCCTGCCTCCCTAAATCACCCCAAAAGTCGTTACCACACTCCATTTTCGTTTTTTTGGTTACTGTTAGTGGTAAAATCTAATTAATCTTAGTATTCAAATGCTCCATCAGGCGAGTTTTGCCACACTCTGATTTTTATGATCACTCATTATTATTTAATGTCGTCTTTCCTCTATGCTTCTTTTCCACGTCTTGCCACTGCGCGTTTTACTCGGCTCAAATTCGTGACATCAACAACTTCACCTGTACACGTCTACATCTTGTGTTTCTATTATTTTCCTGCGTTGTCTCAGTCTTTTCCCACTCATCGTCTGACTCACTAATCTTGTTTCTTCTCTTGCTCTTTGTGTTTTTGTTTTATACATTACTTTTTTCCTTCCCATCCCCTGTATCGTTCGTAACATCAGTACATTATGGAACGTAACCATGGGGACGCAGAGAATAAGGTCTTCCGGCAGCGGATCAGGGTCTTTGAGGCAGTGTTTTCCGGCAGATACAGACAAGAGTCTCTCGAGATGTCGATATCGCTTGTCGGATCCTAAGCTTCACAACTGGGCTTGGCTTAATCTACGGCCACACTTGAAGTTTTTCGTGCAATAAATCCACTATAGCATTTCATCCACAGGCAGTAAGTCAACGGTACGATCCCTCACACTGGTGAAAGGAACCGTTGGCTAGGCACCCAGCTTGCGCGGCTAGTTTGGGCACAGTTGGAGATCAGGATGGCTTTATTGTATGTCTCTATGGCAGCATTAACCTCTTCAGTGAGTTGTGTGGTCCTGTTAAAGAAGACCAAGACGAAAAGAAACTATTGTAGCGTCCAGGCGATGTTGTTTACAAAAGTGACACAAGTACTGTAGAGTCAAATGAAGTTCCCGTCATAATGTATTTTTTGTATTATTTTTTTGATTTAGTTTGACATTTTTCCTCGTGTTTTGTTATTGAAATATTTTTTATATAATTTTTGTACACTCGCGCCATAGTTTCGATGCACCCTCTACCCTTAATGCTAACTCGATGGAAGTCGTAGCCTTGGCTTCATACTTAACGTCCCCGTCTCACTTCCCTCCCACCCATCGTTCAGTGGTGCAATGTGGTAGCTCGAAGCTTCGCTGGATTTTACGAATAACAGTTCATGATGTAATATTTGAGAGAATATATGCACGATACATTTTCTTTTTATTGGCTTCACAACACTTTATTTACCATCACTATACTTAACATCACTGTATAAGAGGGACCGTTCGGTTTGCAGCCTTGGCTACGACTTCCCTCGAGCCTGGAGTAGGGTAGAGGGTGCATCGAAATTATGGCGCGTGAGTGTACATTTCAATATAAATAAGAAAATATAAGAACGGTGTAAATTCTATTAATACAATAGACTCCATAGCAAATGTCAACCCACTGCACCGTGGATTTTCAGACGCTCCGTATCACCCTACTTTCGACAACAAATAAGTTGTCGCTGTAGAGACAACTCGAGAAGTTCGTTGAAGAATCAACGTTACGGTGGATTTATTCTGGGTAGACCCTGTAGTGTGACCGCAGCTTTAGGCCTTAAGAGCCTCTACCAGTTCCTCAGTTGCTCTCTTCTGACACAGGAACCACCAAATAGACTACCAGGTAGTATACGCTCACGCCAAGGGCACCACCTTGGGTACTTCTTCAGGGACCTTAGGGACGTTCGGGCTCCCTTCTTGGGACCTGGACTACTATTACAGATGTTGTCTGACTTCTCACCCTGCCGTGGGTTTTTACTGTAGTCAGGCGGAACCGAGTAGTTATTTAGAGACATTACCCTGGATCTGGGATGTGCTCTGATCTCTGTTCGTTTTCACAGCTTCAGATGTTGAATTTTGATAATTTTTAAACCCATCCAACTTAAAGTCAATGAGTCGAGTAGCGGAGAACACGATGAAATGTATAGACTGTTAAAGGTATCAGCCAGGTTCTGGTACTTCCGTCTATCACGCATTTAAATTTTTCACTTAAATTGTCGGTTAGAAATGTCACCGTGCTCGGTGTCTGCAGTTTGTGTCCAGCTACAATGATGTGACTACACTTACTGCTGATGTGACCACGCTGCTGCTGCTGCTGCTGCTGCTGCTGCTGTTTCTCCTGCTATTGGTCTGTGTTGAGTCCTTTGTTGATGTTTTGTTGTTTTCCTGCTGCTGCTGTTTCTCCCCGTCTCTCTCTCTCTCTCTCTCTCTCTCTCTCTCTCTCTCTCTCTCTCTCTCTCTCTCTCTCTCTCTCTCTCTCTCTCTCTCTCATATATATACTATCAGAGATTACACTGTTCTGTTGCTGACACAGAGTTTAGTTCCAGGTGACTGATATTAGATGAACTTCTCGTCTGTTGAAGGTCAAAGTGTTCTCCCAGGGGTCTGATTTCGTGTAGCAACTTGAGTCTCAATTTCTTCATTTCTTTCTTACTCTCTGTAAGGAGATATGTAAATAAAGTATAAGAACCATCAATGCTATGGTACAAAAAAAGACTGTTATTTACATGAGGATCATATGTGTGTACGTATAAGAGTAAGTGAAGGTTGAGTGTCTCGCCTATGAAAGTTGATGTTATGGTGCTGCATATTCAGTCATGCACGTGGAGACACCAGCACGACCATAACCAGGCCTTGGGTACACAAGTCCCAGTGCTCCGCTTGTGCTGATTCATCTCCTCTCGCCCTCTTTATTGTGTGTTACGTCTCGTCTCGGTATCAACTGGGACTCCTGATGATGACGAATGGATCCTCAGGGGCAGTTTTACTTCATATAAGGTCATGTAAGCATCAGCCGCTGGATGGGATATGACTGTCGGGATGCAGGTTTAGTGTATATTAACGTTCGTATTGAGTTAATATCTGATAGTAACAGCTGTAGTTGTTGTTTAATTATTTATTAGCTGTTAATATAGTGACAACTTACTTTGTTTGGAAGTATTTTTTTTAAATAAATCGTGAAGTTTTTACTAATAAAGGGGAACAGCTCTGTTTGGTATAGTCTGTAGGACGGTACTTTGATTTAGCCTATAGTCTGTAGGACGGTTCTTTGATTTAGCCTTTTTTTATTGCCGAGATAAATTTACTGGAACGAAGGTGAAGAATGTTTCAGTATAGTTAGTGTTGTGGATCAGGCAGACAGCGGTGCTGAGATGGTGAAGGACTGGCTTCTCGTTCTAGTTCAAAAAGCCCAATAGTGAAAACCTTGCAGGTGGTGGCCCCTCACATAACCCTGTTGAATAGCAGATTACACCACAAAAGAGAGGCACTTCACATGATGTAGTGGCAGCACCCATAACATGATGTAGTGGCAGCATCCATAACATGATGTAGTGGCAGCATTCATAACATGATGTAGTGACAGCATCCATAACTTGATGTAGTAGCAGCACCCATAACTTGATGTTATGGCAACATCTATAATATGATGTAGTGGCAGCACCCATACCATGATGTAGTGGCAGCATTCATAACATGATGTAGTGACAGCATCCATAACATGATGTAGTGGCAGCACCCATAACATGGTGTAGTGGCAGCATCCATGACATGATGTAGTGGCAGCACCCATAACATGGTGTAGTGGCAGCATCCATGACATGATGTAGTGGCAGCACCCATAACTTGATGTTATGGCAACATCTATAATATGATGTAGTGGCAGCACCCATACCATGATGTAGTGGCAGCATTCATAACATGATGTAGTGACAGCATCCATGACATGATGTAGTGGCAGCATTTATAACATGATGTAGTGGCAGCATCCATGACATGATGTAGTGGCAGCATCCATAGCATGATATAGTGGCAGCATCCGTAACATGATGTAGTAGCAGCACCCATAACATGTTGTAGTGGCAGCATCCGTAACATGATGTAGTGACAGCATCCGTAACATGATGTAGTGACAGCACCCACAACATGATGTAGTGACAGCATCCGTAACATGATGTAGTGTCAGCACCCATAACATGGTGTAGTGGCAGCATCCACAACATGATGTAGTGACAGCACCCATAACATGATGTAGTGGCAGCACCCATAACATGTTGTAGTGGCAGCATCCGTAACATGATGTAGTGACAGCACCCATAACATGATGTAGTGTCAGCATCCATAACATGAGTATTTATAGACTACCTGACTGTAATCTCTCATTTTTTGAAGTAGAAACCTATTGTTTATAATCCCCCCAAAAAAGACGCTGCTGAAAACTTGATGCAATATATAAATACATTAAAGGAAGAAAGCGCAAAATATAAAGTAAAATGCATAAACAAATTATATTGACGATTATACTGAATTCTAAGCCCCCAGACAGACACAGATATGGACGACTGTGGAAGACATAATAAAGAAGAAACTGTTTTTATTACTCTGATTTATGAGCATTAGTTTAGTAGGGTCGTGTGACAGATCTCCCCTACAGTGGCGCCAGACAAAGATCGCTCTTCGCCCTATAAATAAGCGACTTATTTAGGGTAAACCATAAAAGGGCCTGATAGAGTGATCGATTATTCAATGTGGAGATAAAAATTGATCCTGTCGAGTCCCCGTCGTGGGTCCTAGTAGGAAAGTTTTCCATTTTGGTCTGGTTTATTGGTATTATGTGCACTAGTACTGCTGAAAACACATCTGTTTCACATATTACTTAATAGTTCTGTATCGACTTTCTGCCCTCAACAAAAAGAGGTGTGGATGGGTGTACTTATTTCCACCTGGTGTTCCATCGTAGGACTAGGAGCTTGTGAACCGAATCCGTGTTATCGACCAAATTTTTTAGATTGTCCGTGATTAAGTCCTCACCGACGCTCATAATGTGGCGGGGGAGCTTGTAGGTGATGATATGGCCTGGTGGTGGCCATTTTCCCACCACCTCACGTGTGACGGAGGTGAGGTATGGGGAGTTGATCATCCTTCACCCCCTCCGTATTCCTCACGACGCTCTTGATAACACACCAAGACGCGCTAATTGATGGTTCCCTGTTACTGATGACTACACCATCCTCTGCTAATTGATAGTTGCCGGTTATTCCTTAGTGCGGTCCCAGGTAGTGGCCATTGTGTAGCAGGTGATGATGGCGAGATGCTGCTCACAGGAGGATACCAAGGATGTGACACTGGTAGAGCCAAGGAGGAGGGAGGAATCTGGGATGTGTGTGTGTGACCAGAAGTAAGTTGCGGTGATGCCAGAAGTTGATGGTGATGAGAAATTTCCTTTGAGGCGGACTTTGGAACTTATAGCGATCCTAGAGTGTGTGTGGTTTAGTGTGTTTGTGGGAGTTAGGAAGTGTGTGTTTGCAGGAGGTAGGAGGTAAAGTAATAATAATAATAATAATAATAATAATAATAATAATAATAATAATAATAATAATTAACAGTTTATTGAAAGAGCATGGCAGCCGAAGGCTGAAAATATACAGTTACATAATTGGGGAATGGGTCTCTTGATTTACAAATAATATACAAGTAACATAAGTGATACAAATATGATATATAATAACTAGGTAGGGAGAAGCTCAAACTACAGGGCATTTCAACAGAGTGACAGTGCAAAAGGTAAGATTGACTGGGAGTGAATACACTGGTTTATTACAAGTTATTGATAATTTTTACAATGGTTGGGACTGGGCTGTTCTTATAACGATCAGTTCGTGCTCGTATGGGCTGGATGTGGCTGTGGTGTCGAACAGCAATTCTCGGGCGAGAGATCTCGGGTGGTAGTAGCAGCCGGTGTCGAGGATGGTGCAGAAGCTTCTTACCAAATTTGCAGATGAGGTCGTGGTGATGGTGGTGTGTGGTTGAGTGTGTTTGTGGGAGGTAGGCGGTGTGTGGTTGAGTGTGTTTACAGGAGGTGGGAGGTGTGTGGTTGAGGGTGTTAGCAGGAGGTAGGAGGTGTGTGTTTGAGTGTGTTTACTGGTTGTAGGAGGTGTGTGGTTGAGTGTGTTTACAGGAGGTGGGAGGTGTGTGGTTGAGGGTGTTAGCAGGAGGTAGGAGGTGTGTGTTTGAGTGTGTTTACTGGTTGTAGGAGGTGTGTGGTTGAGTGTGTTTACAGGAGGTGGGAGGTGTGTGGTTGAGGGTGTTAGCAGGAGGTAGGAGGTGTGTGTTTGAGTGTGTTTACTGGTTGTAGGAGGTGTGTGTGTTTGCAGGTGTGTGGTTGAGTGTGTTTACAGGAGGTAGGAGGTGTGTGTACAGGAGGTGGGAGGTGTGTTGAGTGTGTTTACAGGAGGTAGGAGGTGTGTGTTTACAGGAGGTGGGAGGTGTGTAGTTGAGTGTGTTTACAGGAGGTAGGAGGTGTGTGTTTACAGGAGGTGGGAGGTGTGTGGTTGAGTGTGTTTACAGGAGGTAGGAGGTGTGTGTTTACAGGAGGTGGGAGGTGTGTAGTTGAGTGTGTTTACAGGAGGTAGAATGTGTGTAGTTGAGTGTGTTTGCAGGAGGTAGGAGGTGTGTAGTTGAGTGTGTTTACAGGAGGTGGAAGGTGTGTGGTTGAGTGTGTTTACAGGAGGTAGGAGTACTTGAGTAAGGGTAGACACAAGTTTTGTATCATTACGTCTGGAAATAAGTCATCTTGAATAGGTAGGGGCCAGCCGACTGTGTGAAAATGCTGGTACAATTGGGCAGAATAATGTAGAAGCATATTAAGCAAGCGTAATGAAAAGGTTGTTTAACGCGGCTGGCATCATTTTATTTTTGAGTGCTGTTACTGGCACTAATGAACACTCCGCGTAGTGAGTGCATTGTATCTTTTTTTTCTGGATACCTGTTACATATTCTAGTCTGTAAAGAATGTCAACATGTACCAAATTAACCTATATGGGACTACTTTAAGGAAGTTAAAGGCTTAAAATGCAGTGTTATGGATATTAGGCTCCGCTAGTGGTGGGTGAGAACGCTTATTTATTATGAGTAGGTTGGAAAGAGCATCTCAGTTGAGAGCAGTCAGTTGTGTTTATTTATTGTGACTGGTGTTGGTATGCATCTGGCTCAAGTTCAGTCTGGTTATGCTCACTTTTAAGATTTTTTTTTCCTGGGCAGGTGTCTCGCTAGAGTGCTGTCTTCTGTTTGTACGTTTATTTTATTTGTTCGTCTTCAGATGCATACAGAGAGATCTCTATCTCATAATTTTATATTGTTATTGAACTAGTGTATAATTATTTACCCTGTTACGCGTTAAAGACCTTCGGTGTTGAAGTGCAATAATAACATTATAAGTACATTATCTATAACCTGGATATAACTATAAATTTGTGGTAATTTCACTAATTTTGTAAAGTATTCTGGACCACCGTCTGCTTTGCCACCCACAACAATTGGCTTCAGTTTAGTTAGGCCGCCGCTGGTGGCTGCATGAAGGCGGCAGCTGCACCAAGTTTGTTCTTAAACAGGCAGGAACATGTCACTGTAGACATCACGCAGTAGATGATAATTTAGTTTTACAGTATGTTATAGCTGTTTTACTTAATGTTTCGGTGGCTGTAATCGCTTGGAGATGTTCCTTCATTTACTCGCAAAAGAATGAGCTTCTTTAAGTGGAATCCCCATAAATGACCTTCATTCGTCTTGGGAATAATCTCCAGGGAAAACTTACACTCACTTAAGAAAATTAATTCACTAACTCATGAGATCGTAAATTATTATCATCTTCATAGTGCCGAAACATTTTTGTCGACACAGCGTCCTGTTCACAGAAACTGTGGATATATATACAGTATATATATATATATATATATATATGGCGAAAAAAAAATAAAATACGTGCCTGGGGAATATGGTTATGTAACTCAGCAACACAGACCAGGGGAATCCACCATGAGTGTAACTTAGTAACAATATCCAGCACAAATTGCTGAGTGTTTACCTTACGAAGATGACTGTGTGTGTGTGTGTGTGTGTGTGTGTGTGTGTGTGTGTGTGTGTGTGACAAAGCTGAGAAGATAGAGAGTGGCGGTGGTGTGAGCGATGGTGGGCAGCGGGCGGGTGACTGGCGGAGAGACGCTCACTAGGCCAAGGCAGCTTTAGGCCAACCAGGTTACCACCGGTCTGATATCACCAAATGCACTGATTTCGAAATTGGGTCAGCTTAGTTCAGAATGGTGGCTGACAGTGAGCAGCTGGTTAGATCTAGCCTACCCGTGATGTTCTGATTTGGACATGACTTTATATACTGGATAGAAGACGAGAGAGAGAGAGAGAGAGAGAGAGAGAGAGAGAGAGAGAGAGCTGGGAGGATTATAAAGCGAAGGAAGAGGATAAAGGAGGATTGTGGTGCAGGAGATGGGAGTGCTTAGCGGAGGTGTGCAGCTCATGGAGGAGAACCATTAGTGTATAACACCAGACAACCGAAGTTCGTTGAAGACACAGGGAGGAAGGTGAAGAGGGGAGGGAAGGAAGGGAAGAGGAGGAGCTAGGAAGGAGGGGTATGGAGAATGGGGGGGGGGAAAGGAGAGAAGAGGGCGGTAGTGAGGAGTGATGACACGATAACGCTTTATTAGACATATTGGAGAAACATATTGAACTTCATGTCCACTGTCTGGGTGTTCTTGTCTTGGTGATTTACTGTACTGTTGTAGCCACTTTCTCCATCTCTTGTAGTTCTCGTTATATTCTGTTGTGTTTTCTTTCTCCTGTTTTCCTCCACTTGATATTGTTCCATTTTTCGGGAAATTGTTTTTCCTCTCATCTCCGTTTCTCGCCTCGATTGTCTCTTCTGGTAGTTCTGTCCCTTGTGTCACTATCTATATATTCGCCTTCTTCCCCTCCCTCCTCTCCTTTCTTCTACCCGATGCTTTCCTAACTTCCATGCCCCGACATTCTTTTCGTCTTCTCACGTCAACTATTCCTCCTCCTTTTCCTCTTCTTCATCCTCTATCTTTTCTCATTCCTCCTTCTGATCTTCCCCTATTTCTTCATTCTCTTCCTCTTTCTCATTTTCTTGTCTTGTCTTCTCTTACTCCCTATCCTTCTCAATTCCTTTTTCTACTCCCCTTCCTCCGGCTATAAAACGTGATGAGACAGTTGGCTGGGAGCAGCTCTGTTGAACTCTGATTTCGTTTAACGGATCTCAGACATACTGAAGGTAAATTGTTATCTTGGCGACTCTTCTTGTTCCACCGTTGTTAATTCTAGCTAATGACACTTAAAAACTGTCATTAGTGAACAGTGTAAACACACTTCGTTTTCTTGTGTTTATGTATTAAGGGCGGGTCTTCATAGATGATAGATTAAGGAACTGCACCATCACCTCGACCGAGTGGATACGTTGCTCGCTTCCTACCCCAAGAATACCCCTAAGAAACCAGTATTGCGTCCAGCTATGAATGGATGCCTAACTTTACAATTGGGGGTGAATGCTCTCGCGTGCAGTGTTAGCCACAATACCTTTATTTGTACCAAAGGTGTAGTATTCTCTTGATCTTGTTTATCCCGACTTTAGACTCGTGCTATACACTGGCAATGGTGGAAGTGTTGGACTAAATGTGGGAATTGCGATGACACTCAATATAGGAAGCGCACTCGTGGAGAAAAATCTATTGTGTTGGTACTTGTCAGTAATATGTGTGTTTATTAGCCTGCTGAGCACAAGTCATAATGTTTCTTAAGGTTTCCGCTCGTTTTATTATATGATCGTCTTGCACTACTGCTGGAAGCTTTTATGTGGTGGTAGTGTTTGTAGGTAATAATGTCCATAAGTGTTTCTATACACGAAATTTTTTTTGATCCCGTTGTACCTCATGAGTATGATATGAAACCCATTGTATTTGTTCAGTAGTGTGTGTTTCTCTCTGCTTGGCTTGTCAGTGAAAGTTGGGACGTGTAAGTAGCTGTGTGACATCTCCCACGTCTGTAAGGTGATCGCTGCTCTTGCTGTAGTTTACATTACTGCTTCTGTTTTTACCACACTGGTATGCTCTTGAGATATGCTTAGAATGCCACCGCTCTCATCCTCTCCTCGTACTGATTTGTTTGTATTGTAGTAAGAGTATATACTATTTTGTGTATTTTGTCTTCTTTATGACTGTACCATTTATCCTGATATTCGACACCATAGAAAGTAAACAAACAAAAGGGTACGTTTAGTGGTAAGGATTGTTTATCGTAAGTAGTGATCTCCCGGCCAGCTTCTCCTACTGCGCCTCAGAAAAACATCCATCTGAATCAATTACTGGAACAATAAGGAGTTGGCCGACGGAAAAAGATTTTGTGTGCGGCGACGTACGCTCCAACTACCCTGTTGATGATCGACCAAGACCTGCTCGCCGGCCTCCCACTGTTGCTGCTTTTTGTCAACCGTTCCACCAATTTACCGGTTTGGTTGTCAGCTTAATTGAAATCTGATAGGGCATGATTGGCTGGGGATAAAGCAGTGGCACAGCAGTAGGTAGGTAGGTAGAGCAGCAGCAGCAGCATAACTAGTGATGAGAACAACAAGAGTAGCAGTAACTTTAGTATTACAGTACAATACACCGCCATGCGGCAGATCGAACGTCGAGAGGATCTCCCTCACTCACACTCCTTCCTCACTGACTCGAATTCATGTATCGACAAATGTAAACATACAGTACTCTCTCTCTCTCTTTCTCTCTCTCTCTCTCTCTCTCTCTCTCTCTCTCTGTGTGTGTGGTGGCTGGCCACTCACAGGGTGGTGAAATGCGTCTAGTGTAGCAGCATTATGTTAGTGTTAAGGTGCAAGCACTGCTTGCTTCCTCCCGCTTTCAGCTGCCACCGCTGGCTAGCCCTCGTGACGAGCAGGGAAGCAACTTGCATATCTTCCCCTGCCAGTACACAGCCTTCTCACCAAGACTTCTGCTGTGCCTCCTCGTGGCAACACATGGTAACTGGGTGCCTCGTGGGCCCAGGCGAGATCAGTAGGGGATCTCGGAGTAGCAATGGGCCTCAGTGGGCGCATAGGCCCACTGGCATGTGCACACGTCCTGGCGCCTACCAACCACCGGCCCGCTGCCTTGCGGATTAACCTTGGTAAGTATAAGGCTACGGGAGTAAACCCTGAACGAAAAATCTGCGGTGGAGTCCCGCATCAGGCAGACATGCTTACAGAACACCAAAAAGACCCCAACGACGGTGTAGGCGGAAGAGGTGACCACCATGGAAACCCACCGACTACACCGGCGGACGAAGGCAATGCCTGATGGACAGGCTACTAAGGCAAAACCCAACAAACTGGGCTATCGGTACTCCATTGCAACTCTCCCTCTCCCCAGTCATTGCAACACTTGCACCACTAGATCAGGAAAATGGAGAGCCAAGATGTGTGGTTGCAGTCTGTGCTCCTGCCTCACCACATAAATCAACTCACATGCTGCCATCACCCAGCTCATCATACCTCTGATCATCATCAAAACCCCTATACCCCCAGAAGTCCTATGGGGACGGAAGAGTGGAGACAGGGACAGGCAGAGATGACTGCTGGGAGTCTCTAGTCAGAACTCTGCACTTGGGTGGCACAGATAAGATGATCTTCATGCACTGGGATCTAGGCAGCAGTGCAATCCGGTCCTGTCTGTGAGACTGAGCAGCCCTTCCGAGGAGCCACTCTGCTCACCCCACATCGGGAGGTGGCTAGAAAAGGTGCCCTAAACATAGCCTTCCTAAAAATCCAACCAGACTGGGAAACCGCACCCAGTAAGGTCATCCTTATGTGGTCGAAAACATAATCAAAATCACAGGTCCAAACAAAAGCAAACCACACAACCTCTTATGGTCACTGCATGGAACGTCAGGACCCTTCTGGATACTGGCACAAATGCACATCCTGAAAGAAGTACTGCCCTTGTGGCAAAAGAACCGGCTACGTATAACAGTAGCCGTCAGTGAGTCCCGGCTCCCAGATGAGGGCCTATTGGGATCAATGAGCGCCTCATGAAACTTCGAGTCTCACTGAATCACTCACGTCATGCCTTTGTCATCAGTGCATACGCTCCAACACTGGATGCAGAGGATGCCATCAAGGAGGCCTTTTACGCCAACCTCGACAGAGTGCTAACCTCTATACCCAGAGAAGACAAGGTTGTGCTCCTTGGCGATTTCAATGCCACAGTTGGCAGAGATGCTAACATTTGGCAGGGAACCATGGGAAGAAATGGTCTCGACAAGTGTAATCCCAACGGCCTACTCCTCCTCAGTAAAGTGTGCTGCTCGCAACCATACTTTTACTAATACCTTGTTTAGGCAGGCTGACAAGTTCACTGGCATCTCATTGACGACATCATTGTCAGAGAAAGAGATCGCTGAGATGTCCTCATTACCCGTGCCGTGTGTGGCTCAGATCACTGTGACACCGATCGTCGACTTGTCAGAGCTAGGCTCTCACTTCACATAGCCCAAAAACGGCGAAGGCAGCATGCCTCCAGAAGAGGTTTTAATACTAAGCGTCTGGAGGATCCAGCGGTAGCACATGCTTTCATAGAGCAGCTCGAACATGGGTTTATAAACAACCCAACAGCAAACAACGTGAATCCCAGTGCCAAGTGGGATACTTCTAATACTGTTATGACAAATACCTGCAGAGACCCTCGGCCAGTTCAAAACAATACACCAGGACTGGTTTGATGGAAATGACCCGGCAATCAAAGTCCTCATCGATGATAAATGTGTTACTTTTACTAACTGGCAGAACAACCCTCAGTCTCGGACCAAAGCTGATACCTTCCGCAAGAAGAAAGCGGCAGCCCAGCGGGAACTTTGCAACCTAAAGAACAACTGGCTTAAAAAAAAGCATGTGAAGCACAAAAACATGCAGATCAGCACAAGATGCCCAAATTTTTCATTTCCACTAAAACAATTTATGGGCCAATCACTCGTGGCGCAGCCCCCCCTCCGTTCATCTGATAGTAAGCACATAATTAAAGATGTTGAAGGCCTCCTTCAGCACTGGAAAGAGCACAACCATTCATTGCTCAACCGAAACACCGATGTGGATGTCCTGACTACCCAGCAGGTCCCTCAGCATCCAAAGCTGACCCACCTCAGTTATCTTCCATCCCAGGATGAGGTAGCTACTACCATCAAACAGATGAAGAAAAACAAAGCCTCGGAGCCTTGTGGAATCCCAGCCGAAGTGTATAAAGCACGAGGACCTCTGCTTACCAGCCGTCTCCACTCTCTCATGGAGAATATATGGGAAAATAAAGAAATCCCCCAAGCTCTTAAAGATGCCCCCATTGTCAATATTTATAAGAACAAGGGAGACCGGTCAGACTGTGGCAACTACCGGGGTATTTCGCTGCTCTCCGTAGCTGGCAAGATTATCGCCCAAGTCCTCCTAAACAAACTTCTTCCTGAGGCGAAAAACTTCCTCCCAGAATCTCACTGTGGTTTTAGACCTTCAAGTGGCACCACTGACATGATCTTTGCTGCCCGCCAGATACAGGAAAAGAGCAGAGAATTGTGTCTTGACCTGTACATGGCTTTAATCGACCTAACCAAGGCCTTCAATTCGGTCAACAGGGAAGCCCTCTGGTGGACTCTCGGCCGTTTTGGCTGCCCACCAAAATTCATCGCCATTGTGAGGCAACTGCACGATGGAATGAACGGCAGTGTCCTGCACAACGGCACCCAGTCACAGTTCCTCCCCATTCAAACAGGGTTTAAACAGGGATGTGTACTGGCACCAACTCTCTTTTCCATCTTCTTGGCTGCCTTCTTTACTCATGCCAGTGCCAATTTTGCCAGCGGGATGAATATCGAGTACCGGGTGAAGGGGGGTATTTTCAACATAAGATGACTCTAGGCAAGAACAAAGTTATCAGTAGCTTCCATTACTGAACTTCAGTATACAGACGACCTCACCCTTGTTGCTTACACTGAAAACGACCTACAGGAGATTCTGAACACCTATGCAGACGCGTATGCACATTTCGGCCTGGAGGTGAATATACGTAAGACTCAGATTCTCTTTCAACCTGCCCCTGGTTCAGACACACCTCCACCATCCACTTAGCTTAACAGTACTACATTCTCTAATGTTGCCCACTTTCGGTATCTTGGCTCCCACCTGTCCACCACCGCAGACATAGATGAAGAAATTCAGCATCGGATCAGATGCGCATCTCAAGCCTTGGGCAGACTCCGAAATCGTGACTTCAGCTGTAGGGAGCTGAAATTATCCACAAAGCTGCACGTATATCGAGCAGTGGTCCTGCCCACCCTACTATATGTCAGTGATACATGGGTCACACATACAGGAGGCACCTCAAGGCACTTGAAAACTTTCACCAACGTGTTCCACGTTCCATCCTCCGAGTTCGCTGGGAAGACGAGAACAAATGCATTCTTGCTGACACCAACTGTAGGAGCATCGAGGCTACCATTATTCATGAACAATTACGTTGGACTGGCCATGTTACCCGCATGGACGACAGTAGACTGCCAAAGCAGCTACTTTACAGTCACCTAACGCCGGCGGGCAATTGAAAAGGTATAAGGGTAGTCTAAGACAAACCTGAAAAGGTGCCAAATCGACCCCCCTCACCTGGGAGTCGACAACATGGCTGAGCCAGTTGAGAACCTAAGCTCCCTTTTAGGCACCTGATACATGCTATACATTTATCTCAAGGAAGTATTATGTAACATTTAGTATCGTCTGGAATAGTCCAATAGCATGGTGGTAATAAGAACATCTCATAATGTTACCACAGTTATCACTTCAATATTTATTTATTTTATTTATTTTTTACTTTTTTTTCGTTTATTTTTGTATTTATATTATAAGTATATACATAAGTTACAGTGGAATTGAAAAACACAAGTATAATGGGGAAGCAGTACAACATGGGTTGTACAGTATTAAGGTTGAACAAGAGGACAGAGCTGTCAGGATTATGTCTAGTTGGCAAATATGTTTATTGCAATGGTAATTTCTTATCTATTTGCATGATAATTTCCGATAAAACGGTTCTGATGGTATAATAAAAGCAGGTACTGTAAATATACTAGGTATTACAAGAAATATTCTTAGACAATAGATATTTTTTTGGAGGTGATTTAAAGGAAGGGAGCATAGTCTTTGCTGGGATGGGTGGGGGTAAGTTGTTCCACACCTGCACACCATGATATTTTATAGAGGTCTGTGACTGAGAGGAGCACATGGAGGGTGGTCATAGTAGCCATGGGTGCGTTAAGTTGTATCTTTGATTATTCCGGAAATGGAAATAATTATTGTCAAGGAAGTGATTGATAGATTTGTAAACAAAGAGGGCATAGCAGTAGGTGTTAATATCTTCGAATTTTAACATTTTCAATTTAGCAAATTTTTTGTTTGTTTGATTTCTTTTGTTCAAGTAGGTTATTGTCCGTACAACCCTCTTTTGTGCAGTAACCAGGGATTGTGTTTTTGAAGAGCCAGAGGCCCCCCATTGTGTGTGACTGTGTAACAGGTGTTGGTAAACAAGATCATGATAGATTTCTTTCATTGCTGTGAGAGTGAGTGACTGTCCAGTGTGATACATGATACCACATTGACTTAACTGTGAATGACTTGTATGTGGTTTCTCCAGTTAAGTTTCACATCAACAATAACTCCGAGAAATTTAGTAATTTGTTCGCGTTTGAGGACTGTATTACCAAGGCACAGGGGGTCCAGGTCTGGGGGTAAGTTTTTCCTTCTGTGAAAGATCGTGTAGTGGGTTTTCTCATGGTTTAAGGTCAGTTTATTACGTATTACCCAGGTCCTGACTTTAGTCAATTTAGTGGTCATAGTTCTCATCAAGGAATGGAGGTCTGAGTTGCTGGCATAGAGATTACTATCGTCTGCAAATAAGTTGTATTTTATGAGTGTGCTGGCGTGGACTATGTCGTTTATGTACAACTAAAACAGTACTGGACCGAGAATGGAACCTTGGGGGACGCCATACAAGATTGGCGAGGAGTCAGATATGTGATGATTATAACAGACATACTGCATCCTGTTGGACAGATATGAGGTAAACCAATTGGGGGACAGGCCCCTAACGCCGTAATGTTCAAGCTTTGAAAGGAGGATGGTATGGTCGACAGTATCGATGGCTTTAGAGAGGTCCAAGAATATACCGACTGTGAACTGACTGCTATCAAAGGAATTTAAGATGTCATTAGTAAAGGATAGCAGAGCACTCCCAGTTGACCTTCTAGCTCTAAATCCAAACTGGGAGTCTGTAAAGATGTTATTGGCATTGCAGAAGGAATTTAGTCTACTACATGCTAACTACATGCTAGCTTCTCCAGTATCCTACTCAAGGCTGGGAGGACTGATATGGGGCGGTAATTCTTGAAGAAACCTTTGTCCCCAGATTTTTTATGTGCTGGGTGAACTTAAGCAATTTTTAGTTTATCCGGAAAGACACCACGAGTGAAGGAGTTACAAATGTGTAGAAGGACAGGTAGTAATAAGTGGGCTACTTTCTTAATGATGCTCATTGGTAAATTGTCTTTGCCGGCTGCTGCATCTTTGGGCTTTTTTATGATGGCCAGTAAGGAGGTCATTGGTTGTTGTGAAGAATGAAGATGATAGTAGTAGTTATTTGATGGAGGACGTGTACTGATGGAAGTGTAATGAACAATAATAGTGGTTATTCTGATGAAGACCAACCCTTTTTGTATTGTGAATGAATGCAATATGTTTTTATAAGGAATAAATTAGTTAAGTCATGATTGATGTTTCACCCTTCTTCCCACTTTCGATTTGGTAAATGAAAACCCAACCCAATGCCTGGCTTGCTCTGCCAGCTACCTAAACAACCTACATACTGTCCAGGGGGTCTGGCGGCAGTGACCTTAAAATTAAGAGTAGATTGAAGTTATCCCCTTAGGATAATGAAATACAGTACTGTAGTTTACGTGTCACAGAAATTCAATAAGGTTATTTCTTGGTAAAGCAGCACATGTACAGGACATAATTCCTTTCTCATGGAAGGATAAGTTGTTTCTCACCAACGGACACCGCTGTCTCACCTGCTAGCTGTAATTAACGTAGTACAGGTACTTTATGATGCCCTCCGGTAGACAGCTGCTTATCGTTACCTTCAAGTGTTGGATCCTGATTGGTTGCGAGTCGAAGTGTATTCATTTTATGGTCCTTTTGTGGGAATAGAAGGAGGCATTCAGGTGCGATATTTTCTCCTGTACAATATTTTGGTTAGTATCGTTGAGCTCCATCCTTAAGTAGACTCGGGGGCTTCTTACTTTTCTAATACACGGTAGAATTGTACGTAGGAGTTCCTAAGTCGTGCCTTATATTACCAACTTCAAAGGTAATCCCCTAGTGGGTCGCTGGGCACGAGATGATAAGCCACCGTCATTAGCTCGTCTTTATCCCGTTCCCATCTTCGTGCTGACGTGGCTGAGATTACCCTGAAGTTACATCTTATTTTGAAGGAGAGGTGATGTCGTTAACCCTGGCTGGTGTGACTTCTTCTTGTTGCAACACTTCAGCTACGAGTTATGATATTTATTGGATGGGTTTTTGATACTTACATGCTTGTGTGTGTGTGTGTGTGTGTGATTAGAGGAGATAATAACTGTCCTGTGATCAGGTGTGTGAACCAGAGCGACTTAGGTTGACTAGTAAACGAGGTGTGTGTAGCAAGTCATTTAAACGACAACTCTTGGGGATGAGGGGGTGACCACAAGCAGCCTACCCAGGTGACCACAAGCAGCCTACCCAGGTGACCACAAGCAGCCTACCCAGGTGACCACAACAATGTTCAACCATACGAAAAATAAGCGAAATGTTGTCAAAGAAATATTGCATGGGAGGCTTGTTTATATTCAGGCAAAAATAATGATTATGCAAAACCATTTGAATTTATATATTTATTTTTTGCAGTTTACTCGAATCTAGGATATTAGATTTTTGCTTTTGCTTATTTCAGAAAAAAAATAAATATAACAGTTATATTGTTTTGAATTACTGTTATTTTGCATTGCTTATCTAGATTTTTAAAGAAAAACGTGATTTTTTTTAAACCGAAAATAACATATAAGAAGCATAGTTTATTATTGTTGTATTGAACTGGTTTACCAAAGTGATGTTAATTGAAGGGTCGCTGATTTTCACTTCCTAGAGCTTAGAAAACGTCTTAGTTATTTTATCTAACCTTTAATTGCATTTAAAAGTTTAGAGTGAAGAAGAGTCAACACTCGGACACAGCGCCCAGCCTGGTTTAGTGATCTATGTAGCCAAAACTGATGATGACCAGCTTTTGAACAGCCGTATTTTTGAAGTACCCAAAAGAAACTCGGCTTAGCTGCATAAATATATTCATACACAGACCCCAGTACTAATGTTACAGGTCAAAGTCAGTTATTAAAGTACAATAATGAAAGGTGAAATAAGATAGGGTAGAGATTGTTCAGGTGATCCTTTTAATATCACACCGGTGACTGGCTGACGGTGACAGTCACTTGCCCTTTACACCTTGACAGTTATTTGTTTCGGGTGTCCCCGGATCTCGTTTTGGATTGTTTTGTGCAGAATCTGTGTGCCTTTCGGAAGATGAGGAAATGTTTACTCTTTCTTTCTTTCTTTCTTTCTTCGCATAAGCTTAACTTTGTTCTTCTCTTCCTTCCTCTTTCCTTTCTTCCCACCTATGTCCTCTCCTTCACCATCATAGCTCTCTTAATATTAGTGTAGTAACCTGGATGGACATTACACCAGTGTTCTTGTATGTTGTCACTGTTGGGAGATACATTCGTCGCCGGACCTCATTTAGAGAATTAGTAGTGGGTGGTGAGATAAGATCCTCAACTAGTGGCAGGGCGGGTCATCGTCTTGTCACTCTTGTGTATGGAGCTACGTGAATCTTCCTCGATTAAGTGTAGCTGAAACGTTCGGTTGTCTCTTCTCTGGTTTGTAATTATTTTTTTTTTTTGTGAGTTTGGTTGAAAAGTTCAAGTATTTGCGGTTTGTCGGTGTATGGCCTTGTGTGTTTACTGTGTTGTGCGGGAATACAATATTGTGTTTTCTAAGCCCCACCTGACCTGAGTAAGGAATCTATTACCTATTAATCAAGTTAATAGTTACAACTGAGGGACCTTAGGCTGAGTTACTGAAGCTGCCGCTTGGTGTCAGGGCAGCTAGTGTGGTTTACACACCGTCAAAAAGTATCCACACAATTCGCGCGGAACAATCTGACACCTCAGACAATGGATATTGCAAAATGCCATATATCGTTTGCTTGCGACATTTTCTGTTTTATGCATAGTAAGTATTGTTATTATATGCACATTCAGAAGAAAGTAGATTAATCTTGCCAACAATGTGTAGCGTGGTTCATTTAGGAAATCATCGGACCCAACATGCACAGATACTTTTTTGATCGTGTGCACCTGTGTAGGGGTATCTGCTTTTCAAATTAGTGAATAAAAACGAAAATCATATTTTTTCTTTGTCTTTTAACACTAAAAGTTCATTTTCCCTTAGTATTGTTACTTCAGCAGTGATGACGTATTATTCTTTATATGACCTCACTGAAGTTATGGATTTTCAGTGAAAAGAAAAGCAATATTTTTTTTATTGATAACTGTAAAAGGTATCCGGCCAAGATATTCCCCATTTGATTAATTACGTGAGTTGTATAAAGTTTGATAATTTCTAAGGTAGTTTATAGCTGCCCCATGCCACGTTATCACAGTAAGAAATAACTCGGTGTTCATTTGTTTAGAGGGCATCTTTCCACACATAAAAAGAAAACGGTTAGCTGTTCCATTACCTTTAACTCGGTGTGCTACGAGTGTCTAGTTTTTTTTAGGTTACAGAATACGTAACATTGTGTACCTCAACCGCACAAAGGATATCAAATGAGCCTCCACAAGTGATACTTCTACAGGAGGGAGAAGTCAGCTGCTATACTACCAACCAAAGCCCGCCACGTCACGGCATCCAGATCGTTAAATAATCGAGTGGCGGAGGACCACAACTCTGGCAACTGTTGTAAATAAATGAACTCTCTCAAGGATATTCTGGTTGTTGTTTGCTTTAGCAGTTTCAATTATTACAACATAATTCTTCGATGACTTTAGTTATGAGGACATAAGACAGCTGATGTTACCTTTGTTATAGATACTTTACTGTGCCTAATATTTATCAGTTAATTTAAAGTGCTTAGCAGATCGTGTGCTGTTTCTATCGCAGCGAAATATTTGTATAGCTCGAACTAGATGTTTTATCTCTTTACGTTGTAGGTGGTTACAGCTCCAAGAAAGATGTGTAGTTTGATGTTTATTGATGTACAGTACTTTAGTTAGTGGCCAGGGGATGGTGCTTTAATACCTTATGGTAGTTACATCAGTTAGGTTAAATACGTCAGTGAGTGGGGGATGCACTAGCCTGGCATCTCGTACAGCACAGTACAGTATATTGGCGACTTATAAATAGATATTTAAAAAAAAATATATATATATATATATATTACAACTTCATTAAAGGAACACTTAATATTTATTGTCGCTGTATTGAACTGAATAAATATTTATCAAATATTTCTCACCAAGTACAGTATTTTGTTAGTTGTGCCACCATCTTCATAACGGCACATGTGGTAGTACATTTCCCACTCTCTTTTTGGTGTTGTGTCCTGGTGTGTGAGGCTTTACCACAGCTTCCTGAAACACCTTCACCACATCCAGTGACGGAAGCTGAAGGTTTCCAGCCTCAAACACTGTAAACATTTCTCTGAAGATTCATGGCTCTGATAATTATAATTATAATTAACAATGTATATATGTGGATGATTAGAGTCACTTTTGTAAAACGTAGTCACATCTTTATAGTATGTGTGATTTCGTGTATGACTTCGTGTGCACAATTTTACGCGTTACAGAAGCAGTTTCCTGTGGAGTGTTCGCCTGTATCCGGTCATCAGCAGTGGGTCAATACTAGCTTCCGGCTGCCTCCAGTAATTCGTTCCGGAAGTTCCTACGTTCTCACATACGATATATACAATTTACTTCCTGTCCTCCAGTCGTATTGCTCCATGTCTCACCAGGTTAAATCTTTTTGTGTATTCTTGACAGATTTATCCCTCATAAAGTGTTCGGACCCTAGATATAGAAATACACTCTATTTAACCTTTTCTCAAATCCAGATCAGTTTTGATGCGTCACTGAGCTATATTTAACGTCCTTTATACCTGAATCGTCCACCTCGTTCGCGAGTGTTTGTAGATCGCTTGCTGTGAGGGCATTTGACCCACTGGCTCTTACCGAAGTGAAACCCATCGCGTGTATTTATAGAAGATTTAACTTGTTCTTTCTTCTCAAGCCTAATCTCATCTGCCTCTTTGATTCGTCTATATCTGTTTTAAAAATTGACCCAGTAACGTAAATTAACCCAGACCATTATTTGTATGGCCTCCCAAGCGTTGTGTCCGCCCTATAAATGATGGAAATAAATGGGAATACAATGAATAGTTTCATAAGAAGTCATCATTAAGGTAAGACAGTTAATCCTGCAGTGAGAATTGGCATTTCTCATATCTTACTTGGAACAGTTTATTCGCCTCTATCTGGTCATTAATGTGAAGTTGAACCAGTTCTGACACGCGTTTAGTAATTCATACCTGTGTGTGTGTGTGTGTGTGTGTGTGTGTGTGTGTGTGAGAGAGAGAGAGAGAGAGAGAGAGAGAGAGAGAGAGACCAGCCGGCCTCAACCTCCTAAGATAGTAAAACATCCTATCCTCTTGACTGCCGTCCTCACCTCACGATGAATGGGGCCTTCTTGGACATATTGGCGGAGCGTGGTGATGATTACCTCCTCTTAAGTGACTCATGACCGTTATTATCGTCTGAAGTTATTGTAAATGAGCCCCAGTTGACGTCTTGTCCTGAGGGTGAGTACCGCCTTAACAAGGTGTCATTTGGGGGAAGTTGGGAGAGTAATCAGGTGTGCAAACGGTCCGAGCTTCTGTCGTGACCCACTTTCTCCCACCCTCCACTCTCACCGGGAATTAAAGATGACCAAGTGGACGGGTTCAAACATATTGGGAGTGTGAGAGGGGACGAGGAGAGGTGGATGGTGGTGGCAGGACTTTGCTGATGCTACTCAGGCGTGGATGGTGAGTGGAGAGGTGGAGGAGGGGAGGGTAAGTAGTGGGTGTTGGAGGTAAGGGAGCTGTAAGGTGTGAACGATGCCGCAAGACCACTACCGTATGATTATGCATGACTTAAGTAGTGCTATTTTACGTGGCATTGACAAAACAAAAATTTGGAACGGATGTAATTGACTTTTAATTTATGAAAAAGGTGTGTATATATATAATCACTTACTCACGTACTGTACCTACATGCAATCTTATGTAATTAATTGGTTCTTGATAATTGTGGTACTAAGGAAAAAAAAGTCTCCCAAATAAAGGTGAAGGTCTGGTGGTTGATGCCATCAGAAATTGGCTAATTAGATTTTCTGGGTGGCAGACTCTGCCAGGGCTACCCATTCAGAAGCAGGGTGATGCTAGACCAGGATTTATTTTAATCTATTTCCTAACTGCACCTTGGGGGCACAACGAGCCCTGGGTGCTTAATAAAACAGCCACCTCCGTTCTGTCCTTCATCGTAAATAAATGACGCATTTAACCCTATGTGTGGAAGTAAATCGTCAAATACCTTTAATAAAGGTTTTTCACAGTCACTCCGGCGTGTGGAAGACTTGAGGATTACCGGTACCGTGTTCATATTGTTTCAGCTTTGGATTAATACACATTTAAGTGTTTGTTAAAGGATTTAATATATTGTATATGTATCTTAGAGGATTTTTTTGTCTCGGTGCTACTTCATTTGTTTTTCTGTTGTTGGCGCTCTTTGGTGTTTGTCTTTTGCAGTGTTTGCGTGTGTGTGTGTGTGTGTGTGTGTGTGTGTGTGTGTGTGTGTGTGTGTGTGTGTGTGTGTGTGTGTGTGTGTGTGTGAAAAAATACGAATATTGAAAACCATAACCATGGTATAGCTAAATTATAAATATTTACCCCTCTTACCCCTCGTGTTTGAGGATAACCGGCGCTAATTCAGAGATTCGTTAAGATGTCGAAGTTACCGCCAACACTTCCTCACTGAGGTGTATGACCTGGTGTTAAAGAATAACCCTGGGAAATCGGACATCCTGTGCTCCGCACTGGCTAACCATTATCTCGGAACACAATCCTCCAGTCGGTTTAATTCCAAGTGCCTAATTTATACTGGTCAGGTGGAGACAAATGATGTGAAGAAACTTCCCATAGACCGGCGATTGAACCCGGAGCCTCTTGCTTGTAAGTGGTGATGCTGATCACAACACATGACTTATATAAGTGATTAATATCAGGGATCTGTAATATAAAAGTTTTAGGTAGAATTTATTTGTAACATGGAATGTATGGAGACAGGTACTGTATAATACGTGTGAGGTGATCCTGTCGTGTATTACGTGTGAGCTACGAGTAACACTGGTGATTTACTGCATTTATTTGTCAGTGATATGTTCACAGAAAGAACACTGCGCATATTGCATTTGCATTCCGTATTGAGAATCAATTGTGTAATGGTTATTTTGTGGGACCAGATTGCCCCTGTTGGAACTAATGTGACACTAGCGTACGTGCTTCGAATGTATACACGGCGACACAACTGATGAATAAATGAACACCAGGCGATCCATACACAACTACCCTCAGCGACGGGCACCGACCACGACAAAATTCCTCGGCTCTTTGTCCGGGTTTTTTTAAGATTCATACATTCATTTATCCTTACTGCTGATGATGAGAGAACATATCTGGCTAAGGTTGAATATCACTTTTTGCCGACTGCATGTTAAGCGCTGCCTTTGTGTCACAGCTTTATTGAGTCGGTAACAAAGGTTTGTCACATACCAGTTAGGGTAAAATGTGAACACACTAACGTATAAGAATGTGGGCCCAGGTACGATCCCTTTATCCTGGTAGGCTTTGTGGTTAAGCCTTAACTGATGCCCTGTGGGTCCTGGCTACTAGAAATTACTTCATACATAGTAATTGACTTTATGTAATTTTGTTATGATTTATACCAAATGTTAAGTTAAGTTGATGGTGTAGAAACATGTTTTTTGTAATGGCGAGGAAAGAGGAAAAGATGAATTAGCATGTTTTGAAAATGTAACTGTCACCATCACCTTTTCCACTGTCACCATCACACGGCCCACTGCGTCACCATCACCTTGGCCATTCTGTCACCATCATAATGGCCACTGTCACCATCACCCACCTCACGTTCTTTACCTTCTGGCTTTTGTGTCATTTTGTCTTAGTAAAGCACCATTCGTTTCTCTTGTATTCTTAATACGAATCAGTTTTTTTTTCTTTAAATTTTTCACATTTTCACGACGTGTGCATTGGAACATCATGGTTTGCGGCAGTCTGCGTTGTCCATCCGTCTGTCGTAAGTTGAATTAGGTAAGAGTATCCAACATAAAACGGCGTTTTTTTTTATTTAATTTTTATTATTATTATTATTATTATTATTATTATTATTATTATTATTATTATTGCTATTATTATTATTATTTATTTATTTATTTATTTATTTATTTATTTATTTATTTAATATTTTTTTTGCTTCTTTATAGGTGTCCGTCCATACCTGGCTCGATTTTCAAGTAATATGATTGATATTTGTACCGGTGGTGGTACAGTATACGGTACATGTTTACAGCTCGAGGTTTTTCGTTTCTATGTACTGCATTTCCCGCGGGTTGTAGTAAAGTTAATATTTCATTACTGTACCTGTATTTGTCTGACCACCTTCACTTCTCCCAGAAATACGCTCTCAGGTTAGACACACATTCTTCGATTTCTTTTCCAGACTCCTGTCATTATTGTATAATAATCACCCCGCCACCATGACCCGCCATTTCATCGTTGCAGTTCCTTTTCTTTGCTATCTCCTAATTATTCCTTTATTTAAGATTTCCATCCCGCGACTCCTCGACCTCCCTAAGTGCCCTGTTGTTAATGTCTCTTAGTGTCTGGGACCAAGGGAGAACTCTTACTCTGTGGTGTATCGCAATGTCTCTTTACTTGAGGTATCCGTCCTCGTTCTCACAGAGCTGCTGATGTGCCTTCCTGGGTGGGTCGTGTAGCAATGCTTAACACCCTGGCTCCATCACCACCCCTTTGCTGTGCCTCTCTTGCCCTCCTGCTACTCTCTCGTGTTACGTCTCTTTAGGTAATGTGGGAGAGCGGCGGGGTGGCACCCTTTTACGATTTGTACTTTATCCAATTATTTGTTTGTATTTATTTTATATATATTTATTTTCTGTACTAATATACTTTAGTTATATTATTTATTTATTTATTTATTTATGTTTTCTCTCACTTTAAAGGTATCACTCACACACACTAAGGAAGCTTGGCATCTCCTTTCTCCTCCATTTTCTTTCCTTCATTATTTTACTTATTTTTTTCTAACCCGTTTGGGTACTGCGCACCTTCTCCCCTGCCTCATCCTCCCCTTCCTTCATCCTCCCCTTCTCTCCGTCAGTCTCCTCTTCTGCCTCATCCTCCCGTTTTTTCCGCCAGTCTCCTCCCCGACCTCACCCTCCCTTTCCTTCCGTCATTCCTCCTTTACCTTATCCTCCCCTTCTCTCCGCCAGTCTCCTCCCCGACCTCATCCTCCCCTTCCTTCCGTCATTCCTCCTTTACCTCATCCTCCCCTTCTCTCTGCCAGTCTCCTCCCCGACCTCATCCTCCCCTTCCTTCCGTCATTCCTCCTTTAGCTCATCCTCCCCTTCTCTCTGCCAGTCTCCTCCCCGACCTCATCCTCCCCTTCCTTCCGTCATTCCTCCTTTACCTCATCCTCCCCTTCTCTCTGTCAGTTTCCTCCTCTGCCTCCCCCCCCCCTTTCTTGGTTACCTTCTTATATTCCCTCTAGTTCGTGAGTTTGTCTGTTGTACAGTAAGTGAGAACAGTGACGCAGTGTTCTTGGTTGTTGTTATGATCAGGATGGAAGTAGTGTGACACATTGTTGATATATTACCACGCCACCCACTCTCCATCCCATTTCTCCCTTCTCCGTCGCTCTCCCTCCCCTTCAGCTCTCTCCCCTTCTCTCCCTATTGTAGGCGAGCTTAATGGAGGGCCCAGGTCTTATTACAGCTTTTTTTCCTTAACGTGTCTTTCTTTTTTTGTGTGTGTGGTGAGACTAAGTGAAGATTACTAATATTGAGGCGGGGGGTGGTAGTGGGAAGTTGAGGTCGGGATGAAGTTATCGTAAAGTTCCTTATTTTTTGATGCAGCACCCAAGTGTAGTTCATATATATATATATATATATATATATATATATATATATATATATATATATATATATATATATATATATATATATATACATACAATTCAACCCGCCAGGATTCGAACCCCGGTCACAGTCATAGGCTAGTTGGCCGTGGGTTATATATATATATATATATATATATATATATATATATATATATATATATATATCGGAGTCTTTTGATTATCAGTTTGGGCCTAGTGGAAGTTACTGTGTTGATATGGTGGCGGCCGTATTATTGGTTTTGTTAAGTTCCAGTGTGTGGTTATGGGGCCGAGGGAAAACATGGCGCGGTAGGCCTAGCTACTTAGAGTTCTTAGTGTCGGTTACTGTGATGTTTAGTTTTAAACCAAGTTTAATGTTTGTGTTTTAATAAAATGTTGTGTGTTTTATGAAATTGTACGTTTGGTTTTTAATAAAGTGTGCCGTTTGATTTTTGATCATGTGTGTAATGTTTGTTTTATGATAGGGCTTAATGTATTTGGCTTTGATGAAGTGTACTGTATATGAGTATCTGGCTGTGTGTGTGTGTGCGTGAGAGAGAGAGAGAGAGAGAGAGAGAGAGAGAGAGAGAGAGAGAGAGAGAGAGAGATTGAACTAGTTATGGCATCTTAGAATTTTCTTTCTCGTGTTGGTGTTTTATGTTCACTTCCTTCGTTGTGTTTAACCTTTCTCCGCTGTATATTTTTGTCATTATTTCTTTATCTTTCTTTTCCTTCCCCATATCTTTACTCACCTCATATTAACGTCTCACTTGTCTGCTGCTGCCACGTGTACCTGATTGTCTTCCCACTTGTCTGCTTCCTGTGTGTACCTGATTGTCTTCCCACTTGTCTGTTTCCTGTGTGTACCTGATTGTCTTCACACTTGTCTGCTTCCTGTGTGTACCTGGTTGTCTTCTCACTTGTCTGCTTCCTGTATGTACCTGGTTGTCTTCTTACTTGTCTGCTTCCTGTGTGTACCTGGTTGTCTTCTCACTTGTCTGCTGCTGCCATTAATGTCTAATTTTCTAGCAAGGTACCGTAATATTGTCTACTTCCGGGTTGTGACTCCTTGTATTTATGGTAAAACATCCAGTGTCTTTCTCATTCCACAGAAAGTATTACGTAATTTGCTCATATAGTTAGGAGCTGTACACGGGTAGCATATTGCGGCGTAGACGGTTATGGCCACAGCTAAATGGGGATCTTTTATTCATGAAGTCAACAATTTAAGATGTGACAGGTTTATGTAAATGTTGGGGAAGCGTTAGTAGCCCCACCTGGTGCGTGGTGGGGAGTTCTGTGAGGCGTGACTGACTATACTGTATGGTGGCAGCTGTGGTTGTTGTGTCGTTCTGTCGTGTGTTGTGCCTCAACTCTGGACAGTGTCGCAGAAATTCAATTGTAATGATAAAGTATTGATTGGGTGAGGATTATCTCGACTCAGTATATGAATGTATGTTAGTTATATCCTAGAAGGTTATCCCAGGTGTGTCTAGATATAGGACCTCCTTTAGGGTCGCTTGTACTGGTACTCTATACTAATTATAGGGTCAGAATATAAACTGTATTGAGTGAGTAGTGGAGCTGGAGTGATTATTGTATTATTGAGCTGCCCCGCATTCGATGATTGCTCTTGGTATTAGTATAAGCGTAGATTGACCATAAATATCTCGACCAAAAAGTAGGACGTATATCTTTCTTTTTTCAACCTGTTTGTGGTAAGTTACATCGCACCCATCTGCCTGACGCCACTTGTCCTCTCAGAGTCGAGCGTTTAACTGGGCCTCTCACTACCTGTAGCTTGTTACCTGTCATATTTATATAAAAAATTAATATATTTGAATCCGTGTGGTGGGGTGGATGAGGGCCAGGCTGGGAACTGGTTGATATTCAGGTAGCGAGGATAGCTCAGGACGTGTTTGTACATGACAGTAATATTGTGATGGGTCGGCATCCCGTATCTCCCGAAATAACAACAACTGTCACAGAAAATTTCACTTTGTAATAATGTTTTGTGTTCCCGGAAACCTCGACTCTGGTGAATTTGTGCACATACCTTTTCCAAAAAGGACGCTAACGGGTTACTTCCAAATACTGGGAAACGCAGGAAGATGATGTTTTATGATGTTTTACTACTTTCTTCATATCGTTAAGTTCCACTAGAAGACAGTACAAATTATTATTAATTGACAAATATAGAAATATGATGGACAATATGAGAACTACAACATCACCTCACAATGAGGTGCTTGTTTACGTCACCTACACTACTGAACACAGTGTGATTGTTTCATCAAACATATTCACTCGTCTGTATATTTTTTTACCTAATTATTATCCATCATTAGTGTTTTGAAATCAAATGCGTAATAACCTTTAATAGGAACAAACGTTATAATTAATTTTATTTGTAATTTGTGCGTCATGAAACTGTGGTCCTTGTTTCTGCAGCGTGGCACCGATTTTTAAACAAGTGACATCATGTACACTTTACACCATTAAGTAAAAGGGTTCAAATATAAAGCAGTGGTGATAACAACACATATAACGCTATATTCTTTATAAAGTAACTGTACTAGTTACAGCTGGATCCCGTGAGATCCTTGGTAGGCACATGTTATCCTGGTATCCCAGGTTTACGGTGCACGGTCTTAAAACAACCTGTTCTAAAAATTATTACCTGATATTCTAGTTCTCTTAATTTAGTGTAAACACATGACTGAGCTAATTAATTGTAAGTTTATTATTACCGTAATACTCCGAACATATTTATTTTATCTTTGTCCAATCTGTATTTTGTCAAGATCATAAAAGTGGATAATTTTATAAATAAATATAACTTTCTAAACTTCATTGTTAATTATCATGAAATAATTGCAGTTTAACTTTTTAGACATTTTCCCTTTGGGCTACTGGGTAACTAAATGTACAGTACCCCCAAAAATATCGTTAGACTTTCCGTCGTTATAATTTGAAATGCTGGACGATATGCTTTGATATGATCCCCAGTGCATCATCATAAGTTGGTACACCTGCTCGCCATATCAGCAAAAGCTAGAGTTGAGGGAGGGGGTCGTCCTTGTATGGCATACTACTGTAGATACTTCTTCAATATAAAAAAAATCCATTAAGCCATATTAATGTATATATTGTTCAAAAGCGTATGTACTCATTCATGTTTCAAAGGTCGCGGATGTAGAACTACCTACCGTTCAGAAACAGGTCCAGTAACAATGCTCGGAAAACCTCGAATCACATCGACCCCCATGGTTAACGATACTTTTGGGAGAACTGTACTGTATATTTAATATACATTTTAAGAGAAATATGTAACTCTGGCAGTGACATTGACAAAAATGGGTAACTGATTGGTGAACCATGTTAGTGGCAACTGGTTGGTGAACCATGTTAGTGGCAACTGGTTGGTGAACCATGTTAGTGGCAGCTAGTTGGTGAACCATGTTAGTGGCAACTGGTTGGTGAACCATGTTAGTGGCAACTGGTTGGTGAACCATGTTAGTGGCAGCTGGTTGGTGAATCATGTTAGTGGCAGCTGGTTGGTGAACCATGTTAGTGGCAGCTGGTTGGTGAACCATGTTAGTGGCAGCTGGTTGGTGAACCATGTTAGTGGCAGCTGGTTGGTGAACCATGTTAAGCTGGTTGGTGAATCATGTTAGTGGCAGCTGGTTGGTGAACCATGTTAGTGGCAGCATGGTGAACCATGTTGGTGGCAACTGGTTGGTGAACCATGTTAGTGGCAGCTGGTTGGTGAACCAGCTGGTTGGTGAACCTAGTGGCAGCTGGTTGGTGAACCATGTTAGTGGCAGCTGGTTGGTGAACCATGTTAGTGGCAGCTGGTTGGTGAACCATGTTAGTGGCAGCTGGTTGGTGAACCATGTTAGTGGCAGCTGGTTGGTGAACCATGTTAGTGGCAGCTGGTTGGTGAATCATGTTAGTGGCAGCTGGTTGGTGAACGCGCCACAAAGAATCAAATAGTTACATGTATACATTGTTATAAAGAAGCAGCTGGTCACTGATACGCCGCCAAAATAATTTGAGAAAAGTTTAATTGTGCTCTTTCCATGTTAAGTGTAAAGCTTACACGTGTAAAGCCTCCAGTGTAGGTCTCATTTACACCAGGGAATTGACTATCCTCAGGTGGGATGTTGTACATACAGTGCTACCAGTCTACTGCAATAACTGACGCACAAGAGCTCTTTGAATGGGTTTTAGTCCCACATTTTAATGTATCCCCATATTTGTTTCTACGGGCGAGGGTGGTATGAGATACCCGGGGAGGGGAGAGCGAAAGAAGCCCCACCACAGGGGATCTGATGAAGGGGTAAACTGTGAAACAGAACCCATACTGGTAGTAGTAGTAAAGTCATTATACAAACGCGCTTGAAATCCAGCAAATTAATTTAGTGTAGGTTACCTTTAATATCTGTTGCCTCCAGAACACAAGCCGTGTACCATGACTGATTGATGGAATATTTACGTATATTGTTGGTGTAACCCTTATGGAAACAAGGAATGGGTGGGACACCTTTCTACACCCTGCTCAGTGCTCAGACAGGGCCAGTGCTGGATGAGGCGAACGAACAAACACAAGGCAGAATCAAAAATAATAATCCCTCAGAAGTGATCCTGATGAAAAGAAATTAATTGAAATCAAATCAGCTTGAAGTACTGTTTGATCCTTACTATACTAGTATAGCGCCGACTACACACACACACACACACACACACACACACACACACACACACACACACACGAGATCGATGAAGCCTTTCCTGTCTGACGTCCACTGATTATTATATTTTTTTTCTTGATTTATTTACTGAGAATTACTAATGTTTTACTCATCATATCAGTGAAGATGATATATCATGTAAATGCTTGAGCATTTCTTGTCAGTGACAATAATTCCTCTTCGTTATTTTCATATATCAAGATTGTGACTTAAACCCTCACCCTAGTATATTGAATATTCGTCCTAGAAAATCACTTGCATTGTTAACAGAGAAATTCACCTCTGATAATATATCATTTTCACGTACTGTACAATTGTACATCCAAAACAAATAATGAGCGTTTTACGAAAGTTTCCGTCCTTTCCCTCGCATTTTTTCTCTTGCCCGTCCGTGATACTCCTGTTATAGAAACTCATTATTTTCGGTCGCGGTGTTTCATTTTGTACGGGTGTGTATTTTACTACTAGTATTTATGTATGTGTAATAAGTTCTTATATTTGTGTGTCGAGTCGGGGGAACCCCCCCCCCCCGCCCCCACACACACACACACACACGTCAGTCAAACCTGTTGTTATGGGGTTTGGATAGTGATTGAGAGAACACAGTACGATAATCTGAAGTTGCTGTTGTTATTGCACCTGTGATGACAAAATGAAGTCATTATCTATGCTACAACTATGGTAATGAGGTATGAGAGGGGTAATGAGGGTATGAGAGCGTGGTGATGAGGGTATGAGAGTATGCTGATGAGGGTATGAGTGTGGTGATGGGGTATAAGAGTGTGGTGATGACGCTATAAGAGTTTGTTGATGAGGTGTATGAAAGTGTGATGATGAGGATATGAGTGTGGTTATGGGGTATGAGAGTAAGGTGAGAGGGTATGATAGTGTGGCGATCGGGGTATGAGTGTGGTGATGGGGGTAGGAGAGTGTGGTGATAATATGAGTGTGTGATGGGGGTATAAGAGTGTGGTGATGAGGGTATGAGAGTGATGATGAGGGTATGAGAGTGTGGTGATGAGGGTATGCGAGTGTGGTGATGAGGGTATGATAGTGGTGATGAGGGCATCAGAGTGTGGTGATGGGGGTATACAAGTGTGGCGATGGGGGTGATGGGGTATGAGATGTGGTGATGGGGGTATGAGAGTGTGGTGATGGGGTATATAGGTGTGGTGATGACGCTAAGAGTTTGTTGATGAGGTGTATGAAAGTGTGATGATGAGGATATGAGTGTGGTTATGGGGTATGAGAGTAAGGTGAGAGGGTATGATAGTGTGGCGATCGGGGTATGAGTGTGGTGATGGGGGTAGGAGAGTGTGGTGATAATATGAGTGTGTGATGGGGGTATAAGAGTGTGGTGATGAGGGTATGAGAGTGATGATGAGGGTATGAGAGTGTGGTGATGAGGGTATGCGAGTGTGGTGATGAGGGTATGATAGTGGTGATGAGGGCATCAGAGTGTGGTGATGGGGGTATACAAGTGTGGCGATGGGGGTATGAGAGTGTGGTGATGGGGGTATGAGAGTGTGGTGATGGGGGTATGAGAGTGGTGATGGGGGCAGTTTTATAAAGAGGGGGTTTTGGAGAAGCCTTTCAAAGAGGATTTCCTGCAGGCTCAAGTTACTTGTCCGCATAACGAGTGCCCCGACCTCCCCTCCCTCCCTTCACAATACGAGGGGCCAGGAGTCCTATGACGACAGGGACAGTCAGAGGTGACTGCCGGGAGTCTCTAGTCACAACTCTGCACATGGGTGGCACAGATAATATGGTCGTTTATGCACTGGGATCTGGGCAGCAGTGCAATCCGTTCCTGTCTGTGCGAATGAGCAGCCCTTTCGAGGAGCCACTCTGCTCAACCCACATGGGGAGGGGGCTAGAAAAGGTGCCCTAAACATAGCCTGCCTAAAACCCAACCTGACTGGGTAACCGCACCCAGTAAGGTCATCCTTATGCCGTCGACAACACAGGCAAAATCACAGATCCACACAAAAACAAACATTACAACCTCTTATGGTCGCTGCATGGAATGTCAGGACCCTTCTGGATACTGACACAAATGAGCGTGCTGAAAGAAGAACTGCCCTTGTGGCAAAACAGCTGGCTAGGTATAACATCGACATAGCAGCCATCAGTGAGTCCCAGCTCCCAGATGAGGGCCAGCTCACAGAACGGGGGTCTGGCTATACCTTCTTCTGGAAGGGTGAGCCTGCTGTGGAGAGAAGCTGCATTTATGGAGTTGGCTTTGCCATCTTCCAACACATCCTACACAGGCTAACTGAAATGCCTATTGGGATCAACGAGCGCCTCATGAAACTTCGAGTCTCACTGAATCACTCACGTCATGGCTTTTTCATCAATACATACACCCCAACACTGGATGCAGAGGATGACATCAAGGAGACCTTTTATGCCATCCTTGACAGAGTGTTAACCTCTATCCCCAGAGAAGACAAGGTTGTGTGCCTTGGCGACTTCAATGCCAGAGTTGGTAGAGATACTAGCATTTGGCAGGGAACCATAGGGAGAAATGGACTAGGCAAGTGTAATGCCAACGGCCTACTCCACCTCAGCAAGTGTGCTACACACAGCCTCACTATAACCAATACCTTGCTTCGGCAGGCCGACAAATTCAAGGGTTCCTTGCAACACCCACAATCCAAACACTGGCATCTCATTGACTATATCATTGTCAGAGAAAGAGATCGCTGAGAAGTCCTCATCACCTGTGCCATGCGTGGCTCAGACCACTGTGACACTAATTATTGACTTGTCAGAGCCAAGCTCTCACTTCACTTTGCCCCAAAACGGCAAAGGCAGCAAGCCTCTCCAGAAGAGGTTTTAATACTAAGCGTTTGGAGGACCCAGCAGTAGTACATGGTTTCAGAGAGCAGCTCGAACATGGGCTTATAAACAACTCAACAACAAACAATGCGATCCCAGTGCTGAATGGGATACTCTCAACACTATTATGACAAAAACCTGCAGAGAAACCCTCTGCCAGATCAAAAGAATACACCAGGACTGGTTTGATGAAAATGACACGTCAATCAAAGTACTCATCAATGATAAACGTGCTGCTTTTTCTGACTGGCAGAACAACCCTCAGTCTTGGACCAAAGCTGATACCTCCAGCAAGAAGAAAGCGGCCGCCCATAGGGTATTTTGCATTCTAAAGAATGGCTAGCTTAAAAATAAAGTATGTGAAATACAAAAATATGCAGATCAGCACAAGATGCGCGAATTTTTCAATTCCATTATAACATTTTGTGGGCCAACCACTCGTGAAGCAGTCCCCCCTTCCACTCATTTGATGGTGACTTCATAATTAATGACAATGAAGGCCTCCTTCAGCACTGGGAAGATCACTACCATTCATTCGTCAACCAAAACACTGATGTCCTAACTAACCAGCAGGTTCCTCAGCATCCAGAGCTGACCCACCTTAGCTATCCTCCATCCCTGGATGAAGTAGTTACTGCCATCAATCAGATGAAAAATAACAAAGCCACGGGACCTGATGGAATCACAGCCGAGGTCACCACTGACATGATCTTTGCTGTCTGCCAGATACGGGAAAGGTGCAGAGAACAGCGTCATGATCTATATATGGCTCTCAACGACCTAACCAAGGCCTTCGACTCGGTCAACAGGGAATCCCTCTGCTGGACCCTCGCCCGTTTTGGCTGCCCATCAAAATTCATCGCCATTGTGAGGCAACTGCACGATCCATGAACGGCAGTGTCCTGCACAACGGCACCCAGTCTGAGTTCTTTTCCATCCAAACGGGGGTTAAACAAGGGTGTGTACTGGCACCAACGCTCTTTTCCATTTTCTTGGCTGTCTACCTTACTCGTGCCAGTGCCAATTTAGCCGGCGGGGTGGACATCGAGTACCGGGTGAAGGGGGTTCTTTTCAACATAGACAACTCCAGGCAAGAACAAAGGTGTCGGCAGCTTCCATTACTGAACTTCAGTATGCAGACGACCTCACCCTTGTTGCTCACACCGAACATGACCTACAGGAGATCCCAAACACCTACGTAGATGCGTATGCATACTTCGGCCTTGAGGTGAATGTACGTAAGACTCAGATTCTTTTTCAACCTGCCCCAGGCTCAGACACACCTCCACCATCCATCCACCTTAACGGTTCTACCCTCTCTAGTTACCCACTTTCGGTATCTCGGCTCCCACCTGTCCACCACCGTAGACATCGGTGAAGAGATTGACGCCCGTATTATTAAACAACATCTTCCCTTGAAGAGGGTCGTCGTGTTTCAACCCGAGTTTTAAATTAAATGAGTCCTGAGGGACACCGCAGTATCGTACTTAACGGGGTGCTGTGGCGGTAAAATTGATTAATTCCAATAAAGTTAATTTATAATATTGGAATTAGTTAATTTTACCGCCACACCACCCCATTAAGTACTGTACTGCGGTGTCCCTCAGGACTCATTTACTTTAAAACTCTGGTTGAAACACGACGACGCTCTTCAAGGGAAGATGCTGTTTAATAATACGGGCGTCAGCACCGGATAAGATGTGCATCTCAAGCCTTTGGCTGGCTCCGAAACCGTGTCTGCAACTGTAGGGAGCTGAAATTATCTACAAAGCTGCATGTATATCGAGCAGTGGCCCTCCCCATCGTGCTATATGACAGTGAGACATGGATCACATAGAGGAAGCACATCAAGGCACTTGAAAACTTTCACCAACGTAGTCTACGTTCCATCCTCCGAGTTTGTTGGGAAGATAAGAAAATATATGCCACTGTTCTTGCTGACACCAACTTTACTGTTGGTGTCGAGGCTACCATTATTCATGAACAGCTACGCTGGACCGGTCATGTTACCCTCATGGACGACAGTAGACTGCCAAAGCAGCTACTTTACAGTCACCTAACGAATAGTAAACGTAACGCCGGCGGGCAATTGAAAAGGTATAAGGATAGTCTTAAGACAAACCTGAAAAAGTGCCAAATCGACCCCCTCACCTGGGAGTCGATTACTCCACATTGTAACGCTTGGAAGAGCACCACAGGAGAAGGTGTCAATACTTTCGATTTAGCCCGACTGCAAACCGAGGCAGACAAGCGCCAACGCCGGAAAGACGCTGCCACCGCCCGTCCCGCACTAGATGCAGCCCTCCACATGTGCAACAAATATGGACGACCCTGCGTGTCCCGTATCGGCCTCTTTTGTCACCTCAAAACTCGCCAACCTAGGTGACATCCCTAATAATTCATATTGTATCATAACTGGATGATCGTCATACTCGATTCCGAGTGACAGCAAAGTAGTAGTAGTGTGTGTGTTTAGCTCACTGCCCAGTAATTGCTATAGCATCAATTATAAATCATTGTTTACATCTGTTAACTCTCCGATATGCAGCTTCACACCATTATAATACGTATAATCCTCCTGCTCCTTCGCCACACAGTTAAGCAGAACCATTACAGTATATTATGAGACTAATGTAGTGTTGGTTTTCCTTTTCTTATTTCACTTTGAATAATTTGCCTTGTTATTCTGGGTAAGTGTTATCATCATCATCATCCATGTTTTTGTTCTCGTGTCAACCGTCCAAGCAGCTTACCAAACCCAGAAACACACAGGTCCCTCCCGGCCTGGGTACACCTCACGCATTACTGTGACCTGACTCATCTTAATTAGAACCTATTTGCATAATTACAGAGTATTTTTCTCATCATGCAAATTGCCCCTAGTTCAGTGAGACTAGTGAGCATTTTTATTAACTGTTATTTATTACTTTATTTTTGTACATATATTTTAAGTTATTTATATATCTAGTTGTTGCTGAGTCACACCCAGACCGTGAACTGTTTACAGTCTAATGGTAAAAATATAATGATTAAGTTGTGGGACGGTAACACGAGTTTTATTATTCTCGATTATAACACATTAATTCATGTATATTTGAGTCGTTTTGAGATTGTCTTATCTCCTAAGTGGTTCAGCATCGTTGTAGATAATGTATATGTAATTTTGTTGTTCATTTATTACTCCCTTTTGTATCCATAAGGATATTGTTGAAACCTTACATGAATGTGTATCACCACTAAACGAAGTGTGAGACAACAGATTCATGTCAGTGTCAAAGGTCGACGTCACTGTTGAAGGTCACTATTAATGTGGAATAGGCACAGGGTTACTGTACTCTTATTGTATTTACCAATATATTGACACTAGCGTTAGTAGATAGAGACTATTGGGTTTAAAATGATGAATCGGCTGGATTGTCCAATTAACCAGGCCGTTCACATATAATTATTATTTGGGTTTAAGTAACGAAACCCAAACTGTAGTTCCTTGTTTTATTATAAAAGGATTGTATCTATAATTCCTGAGTGTAGATCGACCAGCTCCACTGTATGTGAGTGTAATATAAACGTTAGATCACGTCCTTACGATATAAGTTGCTGTGAGTGACTCGTGAGTAGTGACCCATCGAGGGAGAATGGTATGGGTACGTCGTTCCCCCTCGAGGGAAGACGGAGCCATCCACTGCGGCTCTCAAATAACGTCTTCCTCTAGTCAAGGATATCAAACTACTGCTCGCTTCAGGTGGCCAGAGAGCCGGCTACTTATGCCTTTACTCAGCATAGTATGACACAGCTTCCCGTGGGCACACCTTATCACGTGCATTGAACATGTTACCTCATAGCCAGTGGAAAGTTACAGGGTGGTGAATCTGAATATAATATCAGATGTATTGACCTATTTATATAATATGTTCTGTTGATGAGACAGGGGCCCATTACATCGATACCCAACTGTACAATTCGTTTCTATTTTTGCTGTAGCTACATCTTTAGTTTTCTGCCTTATTGGTCACGTTTCGAGACCTAGAATGATGGTTGAGAACTGTCTCTTTCTCCTTCCTTTAATTTTGACCTCATTTCTAATTCCCCAAGGGAAGTTACATTACCAGTGTGGGGGGGGGGGGATTTCTTGGTGGATACGTTGCCAAAGAAATAGGGTAACGAAGGTGGCAAAGCTGATGATGATTATGGTATTGGTGTGGGTGATGATGATATGATTGAAAAATATATCTTTAGTAAATATGATTGATGTTTGTGTTTGTAATGAGGGAAATATTATTGTATGAAGGGTGGTAATTATGGTAATGACGCTTACACTTGAAGAATGAGACCGTCGTGCATTCTCTGTCTTCATCCTTTATCTCATCCCAAAGGTTAGCCCCAGGAACAACAGGTGACCCTGTCAACAATCCTCCAAATGTGAATCTTTGACATGTATTATTGTTTATATGCACTCTACGTCAGTGCTTCAATAACTAAGGTCTTTAAGCTCGAGCTCTTAATTATATAGGCCCAAACAGTAGATAACAGCGAAAAAGGTAATGCTTCCTGTTATTATCGACAGCGAAGCTGTATTTAATTTTATCAGGAGACAATCAGTAACTTACACACCAGGTACCACCGCTGGTAGATTACAAGACTTCAAGTTATACCCCCATAAAATTCTCCCTTTATCTACTATGCAACATATTAATGTAAAAGCGTCACGAGGAACACCCAGTCATTCTTTAGGTGTATCACGCTTTGTCCAACAAGACAGGCAGCCCAGGTGCTGTGAGGTCTGTAGATCTATTTAATTACAGTGCGGAGGGACACACCTTCCTGGCACATGACATAACCTGATTGTGACCGACTTCACGCTACCTGACCCGACTAATGAATGGACTGTGCAGAAGTGCATGTGGGCGTGTATGAGCAGGCGTGGGCACCACTCTATTATGCTTCCCGGATCACGGTTTGACGTCCTTGGCATATTTATACGTGCCAACCATTGCCGAGAGCTTTCTTGGTCGACGGTTATGCAGCATTTAGTTAAAGATATATTTAATATATACGATCTCACTGTATAATGCAAGAACATGAGTGGAGATCCTTTGTTGCCACACATTGACACTGAATGTAAATATATTATTCTGTTTTACACGAGTTAATAGTTTGTATGATTTGTCCCGTTTTATGGAGAACTGTTCACCGTTAGTCATAATTAGTGTAAGTGAAATAAAGCGACGCGCACATCTTCAGGCTACGAACAAACAACTCCACCAGGGTTAGGGAAAACTTAAGAGAAAAGAAATTGAAGATGACCTGTGATCATACTCACCTTTTGTGTGATAGAGGGAAAGACGGACGAACGACGGGGGGAGGGAACAGTATGGCCCCCCAGTGTCCGTTGGCAGTGACATAGAAGTTATATTGTTTACGGTTATTTTTCCTTGAATATCTTTCTGTATAAATTAACCCGAATGATTTTTAAGTTGTAAACCGCTGCTGAGGTACACAACAGGCATAATATTATTAACTTTTCGTGTAAACTCAAATTAAACAATGTAATGCCTCTAACATAATTTTGGAGTGGTAAGGCAACGAATCAAGGTTGAAAAAGGCATTACTCCCGCTGCTAAATACGGAAACAACCAAAATCGGTTCCTGGACTGAAGTCACGCTACCAAACCCAGTATGACTGCTACTGGGTAACACAAACCTGAAGAAGGCAGCAAATGGGTAATACTCTGAATAGGCTTCTACACCTCTGCTGTATAAGTTTCATCTTTCTCTGAAATAAAGCCGGTTTGTTGTCTGTCTACATTCAGAGTGTATTAACTTGTTTTTACGTACAATATTTTGTTCACACACACACACACACACACACACACACACACACACACACGAGGACGAGTTACTACACCACGTGAACACCACACCACCTGGTGTCTCCATGACCAGTCCAGGCCCGGGCCATCAACTGTAAACTATAATAATTTGTATGTTCATTTCATGTGCCTTCTTCTTTCAGTAATGAAAGCTTTTGTTAAACGACCCACCCACCCTATGTCTTTGTATGTAATAAGTCATTTTTGTCCAATGTATATTTTCAGTCTTCGGGCTGCAGAACTTTTTCAATAAACCGTTAATTATTATTATTATTATTTACACACAAAACACTTTCAGACTCCACTCCTTTTTTTTGTTCACCGCGAAGTACCCTTAATTAGCTTGAGTTGGTGAGTTAGTTAGCCGGTACGTGAAGGGGCTGGGTGTATTAACAAGCTACTATGGAGGGAGCCTCTCTATCATAGACTAATCAGTGGAGGGCCCGTCCCTTATATGGTCAGACCAGCGGGTGAACACTTAGTCACACTTGGGTCTGATTAATAAAGATATATGGGGGTTCCTGGGCTCCTGGTGTTGGTGTATCTCAGCACCTCGCATTGTCTCTCTCGCCCGGTTGACTCTGGACACGATATGCTCCACTGATCATTATTAAGCTTGGCCGACTGTGTCATGCTTGGTTGAGTGTGTTTTCCCACCTGCGTCCCTCTAGGTCCCGGGAGGTTACGTCGTCACCTTTGTTTGTTATCTTTGTTGCCAGTGAACAGTGATGGAGGCATCATGGAGGCTGGGGAATACTTTTTTACGCCTTACACTTGTCATTATATCTCGTGTGAAGTCCCAGTGGGGCTCTTGTTATTGCATTTGTCCGTCAGTCCTACTTTGGGTTAATGCGTTGGTTGAATGTAGCCGGAGTGGTGGTGGTTGTGAGGTAGCAGAGGACGGAGGCTGTGGTGGTCGTAACGCCGGAGGGCCCTCTCCATCCTCTCCCTACAGCTGCTGTCACCCTTCTCAGCTATAAATTGTTAAATTTTCTCTCTCTCCATCCATTTATTTACTCCTTTTGATCACTATATACCTTTCACTGGTTTTTCTTTCCCTTTCATGTCCCTCCTTTTTCTTAGTCTTTACATCTCCCTAACTTATTGCCTATCAGTCTACTCGTGGTGGTTATTATCAACAAACATTTGTCAGTTTCACCTCATTTGACAGTGATGTATTACGTATAGTTCTCTCTTTTAAAACGTCATCACAGTAAAGGCCGCAGGCAGGCAACGGACGTCTCTCCCTCCCCACTGATCTCCTCGCCGTCCCAGTCAGTTATAGGCATTCTTTTATTTTTTCCTCCATCCCCTTCGCAGGTAAAAAGGGAGTAAATGTGTGGGTTTCAGTGGTGGGTAATTAGGGGGTTAATCTCATTCACGTCGGGAGGAGGGAGGTAATTGACCCCGCTGCAAACCTCTGGCCACCACCTCCTCCGTCGTCTGGCTTCGCGATATGAACCATTTCAGGAACCACTAAATTTTCTTCCCGACTTAATATTCTTATCCTGTGTATGACCAGCCCCTGTTTTTTTTTTTTTATAACCGTCTGGGGCGAAAAGGGTGAAGTATCTCTCTCTCTCTCACTCACACACACACTTTATCTCCATGGTGAAGCCTGGAAATTGAGTGTAAGTGGATGTTTTGTGATTTGTTCAGTCAAGTGAGAGGGGAAAAAAGTTAATGGGTTGGGTGTATGCAGCGTCATTGTGACCAGGTGGAAGTGCTGGTGGCCTTCGGTGTGTCTGTGTGTGGGGGTCGTGTTTGTCTGTGTGAGGGGGTCATGTTTGTCTGTGTCTGGTGTTTGTCTGTGTGTGGGGTGGTGTTTGTCTGTGTGAAGAGTGTTTGTGTGGTGTTTGTCTGTGTGTGGGGGTGGTGTTGTCTGTTTGGGGTGGTGTTTGTCTGTGTGTGGGGTGGTGTTTGTGTGTAGGGGTGGTGTTTGTGTGTGGGGTGGTGTTTGTCTGTGTCTGGGGGTGGTGTTTGTCTGTGTGGGGGTGGTGTTTGTCTGTGTGTGGGGTGGTGTTTGTCTGTGTGTAGGGGTGGTGTTTGTCTGTGTGTAGGGTGGTGTTTGTCTGTGTGGGGGTGGTGTTTGTCTGTGTGTGGGGTGGTGTTTGTGTGTAGGGGTGGTGTTTGTGTGTGGGGGTGGTGTTTGTCTGTGTGGGGTCATTTGTCTGTGTCTGGGGGTGGTGTTTGTCTGTGTGTGTGGGGTGGTGTTTTGTCTGTGTGTGGGGTGGTGTTTGTCTGTGTGGGGGGTGTCATGTTTGTCTGTGTGTGGGGATGGTGTTTGTCTGTGTGTGGGGGTGGTGTTTGTCTGTGTGTAGGGGTGGTGTTTGTCTGTGTGTGGGGTGGTGTTTGTCTGTGTGTGGGGTGGTGTTTGTCTGTGTGTAGGGGTGGTGTTTGTCTGTGTGTGGGTGGTGTTTGGTGTGGGGTGGTGTTTGTCTGTGTGTAGGGGTGGTGTTTGTCTGTGAGGGGGTGGTGTTTGTCTGTGTGTGGGGGGTGGTGTTTGTGTGTGGGGTGGTGTTTGTCTGTGTGTGGGGGGTGGTGTTTGTCTGTGTGTAGGGGTGGTGTTTGTCTGTGTGTGGGGGTGGTGTTTGTCTGTGTGTGGGTGGTGTTTGTCTGTGTGTGGGGTGGTGTTTGTCTGTGTGTGGGTGGTGTTTGTCTGTGTGTGTGGGGTGTGGTGTTTGTCTGTGTGTAGGGGTGGTGTTTGTCTGTGTGTGGGGGTGGTGTTTGTCTGTGTGTGGGGTGGTGTTTGTCTGTGTGTAGGGGGTGGTGTTTGTCTGTGAGGGGGTGGTGTTTGTCTGTGTGTGGGGGTGGTGTTTGTGTGTGTGGGGTGGTGTTTGTCTGTGTGGGGGGGTCATGTTTGTGTGTGTGGGGTCACGTTTGCCTGTGTGTGTGGGTGGTGTTTGTTTGTGTGTGGGGGTGGTGTTTGTCTGTGTGGGGGTTCATGTTTGTCTGTGTGTGTCATGTTTGTCATGTTTGTCTGTGTGGGGGTCATGTTTGTCTGTGTGTGGGGTGGTGTTTGTTTTGTGTGGGGGTGGTGTTTGTCTGTGTGGGGGTTCATGTTTTTCTGTGTGTGTGGGGTCATGTTTGTCTGTGTGTGGGGTCATGTTTGTCTGTGGGGTCATGTTTGTCTGGGTGTAGGGTTTGTCTGTGTGGGGGTCATGTTTGTCTGTGTGTGGGGTCATGTTTGTCTGTGTGTGGTCATGTGTTTGTCTGTGTGTGTGGAGTCATGTTTGTCTGTGTGTGGGGTCATGTTTGTCTGTGTGTGGGGTCATGTTTGTCTGTGTGGGGTCATGTTTGTCTGTGTGTGGGGTCATGTTTGTCTGTGTATGGGGCTCATGTTTGTCTGTGTGTGGGGTGTGTTTGTCTGTGTGTGGGGTCATGTTTGTCTGTGTATGGGGCTCTGTTTGTCTGTGTGATGTTTGTCTGTGTGTGGGGGTCATGTTTGTCTGTGTGTGGGGTCATGTTTGTCTGTGTGGGGTCATGTTTGTCTGTGTGGGGGTCATGTGTGTGTGTGGGGTCATGTTTGTCTGTGTGTGGGGCTCATGTTTGTCTGTGTGTGGGGTCATGTTTGTCTGTGTGTGGGGGTCATGTTTGTCTGTGTATGGGGCTCATGTTTGTCTGTGTGGGGGGTCAGTCATGTTTGTCTGTGTGTGGGAGTCATGTTTGTCTGGGTGTGGGGGTGGTGTTTGTCTGTGTGTGGGAGTCATGTTTATCTGTGTGTGGGGTGGTGTTTGTCTGTGTGGGGTCATGTTTGTCTGGGTGTGGGGGTGGTGTTTGTCTGTGTGTGGGAGTCATGTTTATCTGTGTGTGGGGGTGGTGTTTGTCTGTGTGAGGGTCATGTTTGTCTGGGTGTGGGGTGGTGTTTGTCTGTGTGTGTGTGTTTATCTGTGTGTGGGGTGGTGTTTGTCTGTGTGGAGTCATGTTTGTCTGGGTGTGGGGTGGTGTTTGTGTGTGGGGAGTCATGTTTATCTGTGTGTGGGGGTGGTGTTTGTCTGTGTGAGGTCTGTTTGTCTGTGTGTGGGGAGTCATGTTTGTCTGTGTGTGGGGGTCATGTTTGTCTGTGTGTGGGGTCATGGTTTGTCTGGGTGTGGGGATAATGTTTGTCTGGGTGTGGGGTCATGTTTGTCTGTGTGTGGGGGTCATGTCTGTCTGTGTGTGGGGGTGGTGTTTGTCTGTGTGAGGGGGTCATGTTTGTCTGTGTGTGGGAGTCATGTTTGTCCATGTGTGTGTGTGTGTGTGTGTGTGTGTGACGGAGGGTTTCACCCTCCATGCTTCAACCACCATGCCTCATCCAACATGCCTAATCCATCATGCCTCACCCATCATGCCTCAACCACCATGCCTCGCCCGCCATGCCTCATCCAAAATGCCTTGCCCGCCATGCCTCACTCAACATGTCTCACCCACCATGCTTTACCCACCATGCTTCACCATCCATGTTTCACCCATTAGCTCTCAACCACCATACGTCATTCGTTAGGCGTCACCCACCGTACATCAGTCGTTAGGTCCGACCAACTACCCCTCAACTACTATGATTTATGCACGCCTCACCTGGCCAGGCCACCACCGTGACTCACCTCCACGCCCAACCTATGCCTCGCGACACCTGCGTTATATTTATAAGTACCATTGTATAGTTATGTACTTATTTTCTTTTTAAGTGTCACCTTACCTTAGACACCGTACCTTATTTTACATGGAGATAACTACCATCAGGCTACCAGGGGTTAGGTTAGGTAAGATGATCGTTAGGGTGTTTAATCTTATGGTGAAATAAGATCCTCAGGTGAAGTCCTCTGTGGGTGGAGATGAGGGATATTGTCAGCAGGGATATGGAAGGTTGTTTACTGTATGTTGATAAGGATAATTAGAAAGAAAGGCACAAAACGGAGAAAGTCGTCTAATTGGTTTATGCAAATTCGTAAGTAATGTATTGAACATTTTGACGCCTATAGAAATGACTGGGGGGAGTGTGGTAATGTACTATTGTAAGTTTGAAAGGGAAGTAAGACCTTTACGTGTGGAGGAGCACTTGTACCAGAGTGGCCCCGATTGAAATTGATTCCCCTAGTCCATTTACGCTCTTGACGGCTTCCGCTCAGCTTAGTCAAACTTTTCTCTTTCTTAACACTGAAACTTACTTTTTGCCTTAACACTTTTGTCAGTCTCAACTTTTGGAATTCATTAACAACTTCTTCGGCTGTATGTAATTAAGGTCGTTTTAACTTAACTCCTCAGACTTTTGAAATGAAAAACGTTGATCTTTAATGAATTCTTAAGTAAGTGAAAAAAAAAAGATACAGCTTTCAGGCGAGTGTGCTGGGTTTGACTGGTCGCCCTCGGTACTAAGTCTTAAAAAGTCGGATATGGCAAAAGTTATTTTCAAGTATGTGGAAGTAGGAGTGTGTTGCCGGGAGTCTGGGTGGTGGTTGGAGTGGTCGTCGCTGGGAAGAGGAATGAAAACTCCAGTGTCCGCCCCAGCAGCCTCAGTCTCCCGGTAACCCATTGACCAGCTGGCCCGTGTCTGAGGGTCCCCGTAACTTCCGGTAATTTGTATGTTCGCCTCTCTCTCTCTCTCTCTCTCAAAAGGAGTGGTTGCGCCTGTATTGCCTCACATTCCCTCCCTTTCTTCTCCCTGCTCCTTGGGCTACACGCTAGTATTAAACAGGAACCCTTACCAGCGTCTTGGCCATTGTGCGGGGATATTCCTTGTATAGTATTGTGTCAGGATATAAATAATAATAATAATAATAATAATAACAATAATAAAAATAATAATTAACGGTTTATTGAAAGAGCATGGCAGCCGGAAGGCTGAAAATATAGTTACATAAATGGGGAATGGGGCTCTTGATTTACAAATAATATACAAGTAACATAAGTGATACAAATATGATATCTAATATACTATAGGACTAGGCGTGTGTCTGTCTGTCTGTCTGTCTGTCTGTCTGTCTGTCTGTCTGCCTGCCTGTCTGCTTGCTCTGGGCAGCCGAAACGGCACAAACGTTTTTCATCAAACGTGGTGGAAAAATCGCAAAGTATTCGTAGAGTGGAACAAACCTGGTCCCATGTCGATGGTTTCCTTAGGAAGGCATTAATTAACCATTTTATTTATGATGGAAAATGATGCAAGTCTACGGACTCGGCGCACCTTAATTAACCATGCAAGTCTAAGGATTTGGCGCACCCTCATTCGCTGTACGCTAGCCAAGCACGAGCGTTCAAACTTTCACTGGGCACGAACGTGCCCGCGATCTCTTGTATAATAACTAGGTGGGGAGAAGCTCAAACTACATGGCATTTCAACACCATGACAGTGCAAAAAGTAAGATTGACTGGGTGTGAATACACTGGTTGATTACAAGTTATTGATAATTTTTACAGTGGTTGGGTCTGGGCTGTTCTTATAACGATCAGTTCGTGCTCGTATGGGCTGGATGTGGTTGTGGTGTCGAACAGCAATTCTCGGGCAAGGGATCTCAGGTGGTAGTAGGAGCCAGTGTCGAGGATGGTGCAGAAGCTTCTCACCAAATTTGCAGATGAGGTCGTGATGATGGTCATTGAGAGCTGAGAGGGGCAGTGTGTTGAGCGCTTCTTGATATGTGGAGTAGGAAGGGGAGAGAATAATCTTGCATGCCCTCTTTTGCACTTTTTCTAGGTGTTTACATTATGTGGCATTTAGGGAGGGGAGGCATAGGTGAGCTTGGGAAGTATGAATGTTGAGTAAACACTGAGGAGCTCGGGTGCAGGTACTCCGAGGGACTTGAGTCAGCGGAGGTGGAGATGGAAACTTGAGGATTTGACAACTTCACTGACGTGTGGTTTCCAATTTAGTTTGTTGTCTATGGTGACGCCGAGGAGCTTAGTGGAATCTACTACCTGGAGTGTGTTGGGACCTAAAGTAATGGAAGGGGGTGGGACAACGTCGGAGGAGAGGTTGATGTGCATAACCATGGTCTTGGTATGGTTGATGGTGACGTGGTTGTTGGTGGCCCAGTTTTGGAGATTGTTCAATAAATCCTGAAGGGCGGTATAGTCGGGAGCAGAAATGTTTACGCTGATCCCAATGGTGGAGTCGTCGACATATTTCCAGCGAGCAGGGGTTTCTCTTTGGGCATCATTGATAAGCATAAGGAAGCATAGTGGTCCCATCTTGGTGCCTTGGGGGACGCCACTGGTGAGTGACTGAAAAATGGAAACAGCCCCTTGGAACCGTACAGCTTGGCGTCGGTTACTGAGGAAGTCTGTAAGCCATGGTATAAGACTTCTTCGAAACCCGAGGTCGATAGCTTTGTTGATGGTTAAATTGTGGTCGACCAGGTCGAATGAAGGCGACAGCTACAGACGTTTTTCGTTTATCCAGATGGCGGTATATGTAGTCAAGAAAGCTGACAAGACAGTGAGTGGTGGAGGAAGTTTTCATATTACCAAATTGCTGAGGATCTACAGCTCCTGCAATATCAGCATAAGCCCAGTCGAACACAAAACTTTCACAGATTAAGCTGGGTATTGGGGTGATTGCAATGGGTCGTAGCTGATTTAAGGATAGTGGGCTGGTTGACTTGGGCACTGGTGACACATAAGAAGTCTTCCAGTCAGCTGGGCATGTGGCTTGACTGAGAGAAGCATTGATGATGGAGCAGAGGGGTTTTGCAAGCTCCGGGGAGAACTCCTTGAAGAGTTTCATTGGTAAGTCAATGGGGGTGGTGGAGTGTTTTAACTTTAGTTTGTCCAGACGTTTTGCTACTTCAAATTCTTCTACTAAGTCAGTGGAAAAGGGGGCTGGTAGGTAAGCAGGGAGAGTGGTTGTGTCAAGCCGTGGGAGCGTCTGGCATATAGTAGCGAAATGGTTATTTGATTGCTCAGCTGCGTCAACATTTGTGAGATGGCAAGGAAGGGGAGGGGGTGTGTCTTATTGTTTAGTCCACAGAGTTCTTTAAGCTTACCATACCACTGACTGATGTTGGTTTGCCTCAGGTGTTGCAATTTGGTTGGGTAGTGAGACTTCTTTGCAGTGCGTATTTCGCGGATGACTCAGATAAAAGGGTCTGCCTCTCTGTTGCATAAGTCTTTTGACCCGAGGTGTGATCCAGGGCAAATCAGCTGGGTGAGATCTGACGGACTTCTCGGGGAAGAAGTGGTGGTGAGCTTCCGTGGTGGTGTTGGTATAATTTATCCATTTGGTGTCCACGTCATCCACACTAAGTACTTCAGTTCAGGGATGGTGAACTATCCACTGCCCGAAGAGACACACTGCAGAGTCAGTAATCGGCCTGTAGGTCTTGATGTAGGGTCTCTGTACTTGAGTGGGAGTGGCAGCTGGGAACCAGAGCACTGATAGGTGTGTGCAACACCCGATAGGAGGCATTGGTTGAGGTGTTTAGTACTGGTCCACTAAGTCGGTCAAGATAAAGTCAAGGGTATTTTGACCGTATGTGGGGAAGTTCACAACTTGTGATAGTGACAGCTGGTCCTGGATGTCAGTGGTGTCAATATCATATGCGTCACGCATATGTTGTTGGCTCCTTGGTTTAAGTCGTGTCCGGTAGCGTGAATCTTCGTGTGTTGAGTTGTTTTTATAATGTATTTGTTAGTTATATAATTTTTTTTTTTTGAGGGGGTGGTGCTACCAAGTCCTTAGTTTGTATCTTTAATACCGTTCTCTCACTCGCTGACCGCTGTAAATGGAAATGAGTTAGAGGATGAAATGATATAAAAATGTTACTGACAGTGGTTCGTAGACCAGAAACTGGCAGGAGGACGTGACACGTGGGTGTTAATCCCAGGCTGGTGAAGAGCATCCAGTCCGCTGACTCGGGCTCGTCATTCTAGTCAGACTCTTTTTTTTTAGCCAGAACAACGGACTTCTTGTCTGCCTCACTGGGGCCCCGCTCTTGTAGGTCAAGGTTTATAAACCTTGGTGTGGTGCTGACGGGTGGCTTTTTCTTGGACATACCGGTTTTTCCTTTTTCGCGTGTTTCGCTAACATCGTCAGAAGCCAGTCCTCTCACACCTGATGGTTGTCAATCCTTGTAGCTCGTTTAGAAAGGAAAAACAATATAATTTAGTTTACGAATTGATATATGAATTTAATTATAAAGATACCAACATGGTTGTCAGCGGAGGTTTGAATGAATGGTAATTTGTATCCTGCGGAAAATTACTGGCTTAATTTATTGAGGTTTTGAAGATTTATTAAAATACTTTTAGAATAAATCTGCCACCACACCCGGAAATATATAGGTTCTCGTTAATTGTTCTTTCCTGCCAGGTTGTGTGTAATTTTCTACATTACAGTAAACTGAATGTATCAGTTCCTACATGTTTCTGAATTGGATTTATTTTTTATGAAATTGATCCCAAATATAGCGGACGTATTTAATTTTTTAATTTAATACGGCATAATTGTATATGTAGTAGGCAGTTACCAAACAGGGAGGTACTACCGCCTGGGAAGATATTGGAAACATAATGTATTGTCTAATGGTATAGACCCTGCTGCCATATGACATCAAAAAAATTGTGATTTAGTCCAAGGTTGCTGATCTAACTTTCCGCCTCATTTACACACAATTGCAGGGTCTCAATTGTTTCTCTTACTTTGACAACACAACATAGTACATATATTGTTTCTCACTCTTTATCTTTTTTTTTTCATTTTTGTATTACTTTATGGTTCTTTATTATTTGTATTATTATTATTATCATTATTATTATTATTATTATTATTATTATTATTATTATTATTATTATTATTATTATTATTATGATGATGATTATTACATTTTCGCCCCCTAGGCCCCGATGTGGGTCAGTGACCTGTGCCCGGTCAAAAAAAAAAAAAATAATATATTGCATTTGTAACTTACTAATGTGTTCTACAGTAGTTAGATAATTGCTGATGGTGAAAAAAACATAGGAGCGTAGTTTTGGTGATATTTAAAGAAATATGAAAAAGAATTTACTTCAATGGGAATATTTTTTTATTGAAATTCTCCAACCATAACATGTTTTTATCGGGAACTGTTTTCGTTTGGTGTAAAGTTTAGTTCTTTTTGTGATGTTAGCGACCCTGTGACGAGGACCTAAGATGGCAACAGGTTCTTGGCCTTGATATTATTTAGACAATAAGACAGAGTATCGTAAAGGTGGGAGCTCAAGACGTTCCGGTATTAAGGGTGTGCGACTGTGCGTGGATTAACATTGTGTTGCCACGGACACCAGGTCTTCACCAGGAGGAGGGAAGATAACCAGTCCATTACTTTTATGGTGAGGGGGCGGCGGGTGGCCCAGGTTCACCGTGACTGACAACTGCATTAGTGGACGACACCACCACCACCACTGTTACTGCTGCTACTCTGAGTGTGTACGCTCATTCGCACGCCCACGTTATCCCCGCAAAGTTACGTGAAGGGACTTATTTTCTTATAAACTTAATATTCTTATGTGAGTAACCACCATTTTTTTTACTAGCTTGTGCGCTCGCACATTAACATAATAATGGTTGCCCCTCGTGTAACGAGGATGGCCGGCCCAGGGGCCACCTAGGCGTGAATTTGTTTAAGGCGTAGAAGCTGTTGCCAACACAATAACCACACCCAGAGTTAACGGGTTGCTTGACCCAGTGTCAAGGAATAGTCCGAGAAGACCGGACAACCGCCCAACTGCACTGGCTAACCATTACCCCGGAACACGATCCGCAAATCGATTAACATCCAGGTTCCCAATTACTGCTGGGTAGACAGCGGCAAATGGCGTAAAGAAACTTGCCCATAGTTTCACCCTCCCCCCCCCCCACACACAGTATCTGAAAACGACCATGTGCTTCTTGTTATTGCTATCTTGGACTCTGGGGACACCCGTAACGACACCTCAGGGAGGAGGCCGCTCACGGTGATGTCGGGGCGAGCGAGGAGGGGGAGGGAGAGTTCAGATTCAAAGTTTCCCCACCCAGTAGCTGCTACTATTTGTTTGCTATAATCAGATAGTGGGAGTTAACGGAGTGATGGACTGGAGTAGGAGTAAAGGGGGGAGTTGGGTTGCAAGAAATTAAGGTGGAGAGAGGTAAGAGGAGTTGCGGAGAGTTGGATTAGAGTGAGGGAGGGTTTGGAATATAAAAAGATGATTGGTGAAGGAGGGAGGGGTTAGATTAGGGAGAGGAGGAGGAAGGGGGGAGGGGTACAGTGCCAAGGGAGATATCGGTCACTTAACACATTGTCTCGGGAGTTTATTTAATGTTACTTCTTCGGTGGTGCTGTCAAGACGACGGTGTTGAGTGTGTTGGGAGTGGTGTTGAGTGTGTTGGGTGGTGTTGAGTGTGTTAAGGTGGAGTTGAGTGTGTTTTGGCGTGGTGTTAAGTGTTTGTTGAGGTGGTGCTGAGAGTGTGTTGAGGTGGTGACGACGTGTGTCAAGGTGTGTTAGAACATGGGGACGTTAATGGGCGGGATTCCTCTCTCTCTCTCTCTCTCTCTCTCTCTCTCTCTCTGCCTCTCTCTCTCTCTCTCTCTCTCTCTCTCTCGCCTCTCTCTCTCTCCTCTCTCTCTCTCTCTCTCTCTCTCTCTCTCTCTCTCTCTCTCTCTCTCTCTCTCTCTCTCTTCTCTCTCTCTCTCTCTCTCTCTCCCCTCTCTCTCTCTCTCTCTCTCTCTCTTTCTCTCTCTCTCTCTCCTCTCTCTCTCTCTCTCTCTCTCTCTCTCTCTCTCTCTCTCTCTCTCTCTCTCTCTCTCTCTCTCTCTCGTCTCTCTCTCTCTCTCTCTCTCTCTCTTTCTCTCTCTCTCTCTCTCTCTCTCTCTCTCTCTCTCTCTCTCCAACAACAGCGAAATGAATCCAGGTGTGTAGTATATATTTTTTAACTTTGGACCATTTTTAGTCCATGTACAAAACTAATGGTTGAATTTAAGCTGCTGGGACACCAAGCGTCATCAAGCTGTGGAAGGCAATCAGGTCAGTTTGAGCATTGGGATGGTGTGGTGATTCGCCAATAGTGATCTGATGTATGTTATAGTGGTGTTGGAGGATAAGACAGTGATGTAGATTTGTGTAATGATAATATTGATTGAGTCTAAGATAGTGTTACAGTATGATAAGAGTTAACGCATTGATGAGAGATACAAAATAGTGTTAGAATGTGATGGTGAGTGTTAGAATGATGGCAGCAGCGTGTTAATACCCAGTGCTGAAGAATGTATTAGTCATAGAGATGTAATAGTTGTTAGCGATCATGGGCTTCCAGAAGAGGTGTTGACGTGGGTGTAAAATGATTGGTGGTTATTGGCTGGCAATGGCAGGGGGGCTCATAGGCTGAACGCAATGAACTGGTGTGGGTGGGTGACTAACAAGGATATAATATGTTTTTTATTGCCTCTTACTGCTGGGGAATGTTAGTGTTGTGCACCATTAAGTTTTCTTATTACTTCCATTTCTTTTTGTATCATCTCTTTCTTCCTTTCGTTTACCTCCCTCCGTCGTTCTCATTTCTTTTCTCTCTTGCTGTTTTTCCTTATTACATAAGGGGACACAGAGTGGTGGAGGGATGAGAGGCACAAACGTTCACTTCTGGAGTGTGGGGACATCTTACCTAGACAATCCACTCTCTATCATTATGGAGAATAGTTATCATGACCAGCCCGAGAGGAGGGCAGGGCAGAGCAGGGCAGGGCATCAGGGCAGGGCAGGGCAGGGCAGGGCAGGGCAGGGCAGGGCAGGGCAAAGCAAGGGTGCTGTTGATAGTGATCATTGAGCACCGTAGAGAGTGTCAAGGTCTGAAAGGAGTAATTATTTAAGTTCAGGTCCATCATGCGTACAACAGAGATTACAAGGAAGTCATCAGAGAAGTGTTAAGGGAGTCATCCAATAAGGTTCTATTAATGGTGAAGTGTAGATTGTATTAGTTAATCGACGCGCTCAACAATTAGTCTTTAAGCTCGTTCTCTTGGTCGAATCTCGCACTAAATAACAACAATGGTATATATGAAGATAAACTCACACTTGTTACAAAGGTATATTTAAGAGACCTTGACGTGGCGTATATTAATAGCCATTAAGCCGTGTATGGGGCAAAGATGACAGATGGTTCCAAAAAAAAAAAATTGACTAGTCACAGCAAATTGATTAATATTTTTACAACAAATGAATCCTGTCGTACCTGATGACCTGCTCTAGTCCAACGATGTCATTATTAATTATTGCTTCTTTGCGTATTAGGAGGTTTGATAATCATTGTTTACTCATGTTGGTATATTTTAGTGTTTGTTAAGATAGTTGCTCAAAGTCCTTATATGTTGATATTGGATTGGTCGGGTTTGGAATATTTTATTGTTTGTGTTAAGTTGGCTCTTCTTTTAGATAAAGGTTGCACGTTGTCTTCGAGGACTTGAGGCAGCAGTATGTCCTCAGGTATATGTGTTCATTTCAGATGTACAGCGTACACCACGCGTCATGCGCAGTGTTGTTTAAAATGAGGAGCGTCTGGTTATTAGAGATTCATGTAGATTGTAGAGGCTGGGATGGGTAGTTTATATGGACAGGTCATTGTTTTACCTGGCGGCTGCACCTTACCTGACGAAAGGTCGTGATGCAAACTGTTGGATTATGAAGCTGTTTCTGTGTCGCTGTGCAACGATATTAGACCATCTTGGTGAATACTAATTCATCTTCCCGAAAAGTATTAATGGTTTATGGGTTTATGTGTATGGTTTGTACACAAAGTGAAGTGGAACAGGAGGCAACCTTGAACTGGCTGTACGGAAGTGTTTCTTGTACATGCAGGTGAAACTAACAGTGGCATTAATAACTGTCCGCTAGCCTGACGCTCCAAGAATAACAAACAGTTGTACCTTCCTCAGTGACATAAGACTCATCTTCACCGTCACTACGGACATAAATAAAGTATTGTACCGTTGTTTCGTCAGCGATATCTTGAGAATATGACAACCACTAACATTTAACGTTAGCTCCACCCTCGTCGTCGCCGGCGAGTTTCTGTGTTAATTGTGCACCTAAAACGGTTTTGATGCACTCTGCTATATGTTTAGTTTAAGTGAATTCAAAATCATAAATAAAATGAAAATGGGCGGGACCTATGGCAACAGGTATCACTAGTTACAACATCACTTGGTTAAATTGATGCCTCTCAAAATATGCAAACAGTAGGACTCCCCGTCGTCATGCTCCTCTGTATTATCTCCACTACTGCCCACCCTCTCGTGTTTGTTGTGTGTCACCTGCCCTTGTTCGCCCACCCTGTTTAGCAGGCTCTCGTGTGCAGGTAGTCTGGTAGGATCATTCGTTTACCTGACTGATGTCTCCTTTGTAATTGTAGTGGTGTTTTATAATGAGTGTACTGTACATTTCTTTCATTGACCCTTTCTGTTCATAGTAGTGGGTCATGGCCGATTATGGGTGGTTATGGGTAATCAGGTTAATTCTCCGTATTATCAGTGACACGAGTTCGTTCCCTATATATAATTTAGAATAATTCCTTTGGTACATTAGCCTGATGACATAAGGAACTGCGTCTTCTGTTTAAAGACTTCTTGGCAATGTATAGTATTTTTATCAGTATATTTGTTTTAACTGTGACCTTTGCAGTCGTGCTTGTCATGTATAAAAAGCCATCTGGCCTCACTATCAGGATAATAAACAAGGAGCAATTTGTGTTGGTGGGTGGAGCGAGAATCCTCGAGACCAGCTATCTTGATTAGAGTATAAACTGGACCTCATCACAACAGGCCGCCTTGCTTATGATTGGCCCGTGACTAAACGTGGCCAGATTACCTCCAAAGCCTGGGGCAGCAAACGAATTCCTCCCTGTTAACATCACTTATCGATTGGTGGGGTCAACAAATTAACACCCTGTGTACCAGAAATTAAATAAAATCTTGTCTAGCAATAATCATTTCTCCACTTATGTTTACTCTGAATAACGGTATAGGCTAGAGTGGAAAGAACATGATATAACTATCTCCCGTATTTTCAGTGTGTTTACTTGTGGTGCTGTGAGAGAATCTTTACAGTGGATATTAATTTATATATTATTTTTTGTTAACGAGAGATTTAATTATAATTTTCTTAAGAATATTTGTTGTTGTGTTTCAGGTACGTGGTTACTGCGGGTGGAGATGGTTGATGGTAAGTGTTGTGTAATGGGTGAGTGTAGGTGGTGGTGTACAGGGTTAGCGTTTTTGGGTAGGTGCACGTGGCTGCTGAGAATGTGGGCTGGTGCCTATTTCCTTTCTTGACAGTGAGAATGGCAGGCCTCAGTTTGTTTTTCTGCTCATTCTTTCAGTTCACCTTTTTATTTCCCTTGTCTGTATTTTCTTTGTTGGTTTACCAGTAATGACGATTTACTGTATGTCTTAGGAGTGAACCTACTCTGGTGTGAGGTAAGGGAGACTCGACTCAGGTGAAGGCGTAAGCGTGCCACAAGTATGGGTGTAGGACAGAGATGAAGGCCTGGGCGTGGCTTGGTCGAGTATTGATGAAGGAGACACGACTCAATTCGATGGAAGACGTGGGTGTGTTACGAGCATGGGCGTGATCTGTTGAGCCCTCTTCATCATAGGTAATTACCAGGTTGCATGTTGGATGACTCGGCTCAGCAGGTTTTTAGTAGGGTTGTGCCTAAAGAATGAGCCGCTCGTAAATATTATGTTATTTGTTCAGCACAGTAAATTAAAAGGTGGCGGCGCGGAGGTTGTGGGGGAAAAAGAAAATGTGTTCAGTAACCGCTGGTCAGCACGCACTTATTTCCCTGCCCTCGTGGGAGGAGGAGGTACAGCGTGTGGAAATGAATAATGTAATAAACTGGGAGAAAACAAGAAAAAAAATATACTAGTTTTTATATGAAACTGATTAAAGACGTAAACCGGAACAAACTAAGATAAACATACAGATTTTTATGTAAGAACAAGAACCTGTAGAGAAAAAATGCAAGAAACCAATTACTGATTAATTAAATAACTAAAATTTAAATTATGATATATCATGGTATATATATATATATATATATATATATATATATATATATATATATATATATATATATATATATATATATATATATATACTGAAAATCACTGTAGGTGCGCGTGATCTGGAGGCTGTGATAACCCACAGGATATATATATATATATATATATATATATATATATATATATATATATATATATTGTGTAAATTGCGTTATAATTCGTCAGAGATTATTCTTCAATTTTCGTAAATATAAACGTCAGCCTTAGTTAGCCTGCAGCGTCCTCTTAACCTGTAGAAGGTTTCACCCTTAACAAACAACCTTCTTTTACTGCTGCGTTTTCCCGTAACTTATAATGTACTTAAATATATTTAACCACTGACTTCTTATTATTTGGATACAAATTACTTAGGTGTGTGGAAATTCACCGCACGTGGTTCCGCTCACACATAGTTTCCAATATGATTACATACGTCGTGTGGCACATGTGGTATCCGAGACAGCCGGAGGGTCATTACGGCTGGAACTCCCATCCGAAACTTGATTACAGTGCCCCTATGAACTGAGGGAGAGGCCCCATCCTCTTCATATTTGACGCGTCGCCTCTTTTCCCTGCGGCGGGGAAATTCATCCAGATGGAGGCGAGAATTGGCTAGAAAGGTGAGGTGAGAGGACTCCTTGGGCCATCTTGATCCATTTAACTGCAGGAATTGGTTGTGAGGGTGAGATCTCGGTGCTGGGATCATGTTAATGTTGTCTGAGTTCAGTTTTTTCTATTTTTATCACTGGTTTATGTATGTTATGTGAGGATTGACTGTATCGCTGAACTTATTATCTTCGTGTTTGTTATGGAAGGGTTGGCAATATATGTGAAGTATTGTGGTTGTTTACTCAAAATGGCTTCTATGTTTTAAAGTGAAAGTACTGGGAACGTGTGTGGTGTGTGTCTGTTATGGTTTTAAAGTGATGTTTGTGGTGTTTCGATGTCCCCATTTCTTCCTCTATAAAGTACAATAAACATGAAAACTGTCCGAGTATACGATGGGAGTAAATGTTGAATAAGTGTATCAATTCGCCTCTTAAAAGTGATAGATTATGGACATTCATATCTTCATAAAATATCAGAATAACTATATATATTAATACATTATATATAGATGAGAGTATCACGAAGATGACCTTAAAAGCTGATATTGAAGGTAATAATAGTGACAAAGAAAATAAGAATTAGTGCACTAAACCACTATATGTATATGACAAGCAGAAATTTAATCTCTATTTTTTATGTTCTTTTGAATAAGAGAGTTGGGAATCGTGAATTTAGTTAAGATTGTTAGGGGACAAGAAAACACAAAGGCCCCAAGCGCTTTCATGTACTTCACATCTTCAGGGGTGTGTACAGAAATAAGGGAAACAATGTGTGATTTTATCAATATATATATATATATATATATATATATATATATATATATATATATATATATATATATATATATATATATATATATATATATATATATATATATATGCAAGTTAATCACTGTAGTTGCGCGTGATCCAGGCATATGCTGATAACCACAAGTCGTGTTTTCTTCTTTCCTTGTGGTTATCAGCATATATATATATATATATATATAGATATATATATATATAAAATCAACGACCTCACCAGCCAGGACTCAACCCTCGACCTACTGTGTGGGACCAGGGAATGCTACCGACTATGCCACAAAGACACTAAAAGCAGTTCTAGACTATGTTACATTTCACACAAAGTCTGTTCATCGAGCTGATGGCGCCGTGAACCTCCCATTGGGAACTGCCCGTGCCATTTATGTGGATGTCAGTAGGTCGAGGGTTCGAGTCCTGGTTGGTGAGGTCATTGATTATATGTTCAAAGTCCACGTGTTATATGGACTAAAAATGAAGTATATATGGTACCTCGTGTTTTCATACCAGCTGGATTGGGTAAAATGCTACTGACATCCACATAAATGGCACGGACAGTTCCCAATGGGAGGTTCACGGCGCCATCAGCTCGATGAACAGGCTTTGTGTGAAATATAACATAGTCTAGAACTGCTTTTAGTGTCTTTGTGGCATGGTCGGTAGCATTCCCTGGTCCCACACAGAAGGTCGAGGGTTCGAGTCCTGGCTGGTGAGGTCGTTGATTATATGTTCAAAGTTCTCGTGTTATATGGACTAAAAATGAAGTATATATATATATATATATATATATATATATATATATATATTGATAAAATCACACATTGTTTCCCTTTTCCCCGTGTGATTTTATCATGATTTATATCTACGTTTCCATTGTGGATCTACATGATATATATATATATATATATATATATATATATATATATATATATATATATATATATATATATATATATATATATATATATATATATATATATAAAGTAAATCACTGTAGGTGCATGATCTAGGTATATGCTGATAATCATATATATATATATATATATATATATATATATATATATATATATATATATATATATATATATATATATATATATATAATCGTATTCGGGTGGAGGCTCCCATAAACAGTAAACGGTATATGATAATGAAATAAAGAAGAAAAACGCATGAAAGGAAGGGAGATGTGGGAGCAATGCAAGGTTAGTAGGAGGAGGGAGGTGGTGCTTAAAGGTACAGGTCAGCGGCACGAGTCGAGTTGTTGGGTTGAGGTTGGTTAGGATAATGAATTTCACCAAAACACTATCCGTGAAAGTGGAGGTGAACTTACGGGAGGAGAAGCTGGTCAAGCTGGTCTTAGTTTAATAACTTTATTGGCAAAATTGAGGTACAGTTTTCCTAATATGAGTAGATTAGTCAGATCTTGAGCTGAGTAATGCACGTTAAAATGAAGTAGGCTGGGTGTGAGGGTTGAACAGTTAATGTGACCTATACCTTCAGAGTAGTTTGTATTGAGAAAAGAGTGCTACTATACTGTAGTATGCGGTCTACCGAGCTGGGTGCGGTCTACTGAGCTGAAGTTGGTCTTCCGGAATTTCAAGAAATTCTTTTGAAAAAGTTTTGTGACGAGCTGTCAGGAATAAAGCTCCATTTCTTAGTTGTGTTTCCTTCACTACCAAGAGAAATACTATTGTAGTATTGATGTATTGCAGCTGTAAGAATCACTGAATGGCGCAGGAAACAAAGGGATTCTGTGTGTATGAGCTTGCTCTGGACTCCAGCAACCTCACATAATAACAGCAAGGGGGTTGAAAGAGTGAGTGAAGTTAAGACGAGTTAAAAAGACTTCTACCCCAATGTGGGCGTTGTGTTGGACGGGTTGATGAACGCGGCTTTTATAGAGGCCGAGCAGCTGGGACACATTGTGATGGGGATAGAATGATTTTTTTTTCTTTGTGATCCGCCAGCTAGGCCAAAATGGTATTCTGGTTTTGGTGTGTGTGTGTGTGTTTGTGGGGAGGATGTGTGAATGTATGGTGGCATATCTCTTTAAAAAGAAATGGCTGAAATGCAGAGAGATCTTATGATGAATTAGGACAAAACATAACCAAAACTCTGTAGAACACTTTTTGGAAACAAGTGTGGAAATTTCCTCGGAGTCTGGAGCTTTGTCAGTTTTTAGAACGTCTGGGTTTTTCCTGCACCTTTTGTTTTAATACTGAGTATTGAGGAATCATCCGCTCCTGCTGGGTTGAGTTAGAGGTAAATGTTTGAGAAACTAGACTTACCTTCTTAGAAACTGAGGTTTTGAAGCACTAAATGTAATTAAGGTTAGTGTTTTCCTGGTAAGACAATGCTGGGAGATGAGAAATACAGGTGGCAGGGAAACTAGGCTGCCTATAGTGTACTGGTGGAGACCTCATGAGCCGAGTTATGAAAGGCACTGAGTTTGGGGCCTTCCTGTCGTAGATTGTACTGTTGTGGCAATAGAAAGGTTCTGCGTAAATCAAGGTAGAGAAACAGGTGTACAATTAATTACTGTGTGTATTAGTGCTACTGACAGAAACCGGGCTATGTATATACAGGTACTGTATAACCTTGACTCGCCTAACCTAACCTGACGTGGATAACCTGTTGTGGTTAGTTATTTGATGTTTTTGTCAGTTATAACCATGTAATTAACTAATGTTTTTGGTTATCCCTTATCAAATCACTGGTTGTAGGCAAGACACTTTTTTAGATGGCAGGGTGTTTCTGAAACAGCTGAGGTTTTTGGTGTACTGTTGCAACACAACACTAGATAATCGTATACAAATACGATTATCTAGAAGTAGGACTGTATTGAGATAGTCAACATTTGAGAGCACAGTGGCAATCATCCACTCTTGAGTTGCCTGTCTCATCACTTGAGAGGTCAAGAGTTTGACCTCTTGGCCATGCTTGGAGCATGTGCTTTAACAAGCGATATACGAATTGCATTATAAAACTGAGTATTAAGTTTAAATTTGTAGTTGTTATTGTTGTATAACACAATGTTGCTTTTATATATTGCTATAACAAACCACCACCTGCAATAGCCGTGGTGTTATCTCAGTCGGGGAAAATGTTTGGTTCTTGCCCGGACCACCCGGGGGCCCGTGGTCAGTAATAATACAAAACCTGCACAACCTTGGGACCCATGTAATGTGTGTGTAAAATTTCAGGTCTAACTGCTTCCGTTTTGAAGCTATAGCTGGAACAGACACAGACATACACTCCCTTTTATTATAATAGAGATATGTAACCAAGAGAGATGCACATAGCAGCATAAGTACACAGACAACTCGGTGAAACAATTGATATTGTATACAAAACCAGCTCTTAGTGTTGTCAAGACACCTGCCGAGTTTTGTGATCGCGAAGATCAAACTCGGGGTCATTGAGATATGCCTTCACTTGCATTGTGGAAACACCACTGGTGGTGGTAACAAGAGTTGAATAAGAACTTGAAAGATCTACTGTTGTTGGAAATATTTTTTTCTTAATTTTAAAACGTAGATTTTTTTTACTAATAAGGTCAAACTTTATATATTGTTCGTTTCCGGTTCTTTGACAAAAACAAATTATTTTATATTTTCAAGTTGATTATATCAAATGTGAATGAAAATAATGAACTTGAGTGTTTATACTGCCAATATGAATATTTAATTTTAGAACTTTGTTTTGATTTGGTCACTAAACTTTTAGTTTCACTCTTTACATAAAAAAAAAACAATATCAGTAAGGACAAACAATCAATCTGATAAATAAAATTTTAAAAAATATTCTCCTTGGTCCAATGGAAATTCTGTCTTTGGTTGTTCCATGGAACCAATTAGAAGGAACCAAACATTGAGGTGGAGAATCTTTTCATATTCCATCTTAAATTGGCCGCGACTTACATAAAAAAGAACTGTGTAATAAATAGAGTGAGGCGTGTGAGATAGGGGGAAGAGAAGGAATGTGTGTGTGTGTGTGTGTAGGTCTACCTGCTAGTGGTGGCGCCGCCGTGGTCGTGATCAATAGCACTCTGCCCACCTCCCCATACCACCGCTTCTACACAAAACCTTATGCCTTCACAAACTCTGCACCTTCCTTTGTTTCTTGTGCCTATGAAGACCGGGGTGCAGTGAGGGAATGAAGCTGTGCTCTCTTGAATGGAAGCGGGAGCAGCAGTAGGGCGAATTTTATGGTTAACTCCTCTATGTGATGTAAAAGGAAGCACATAACGTACGTTTTTTTTTTCTTAATGTGGAGTCACGTTCCCTATACCTCCTCCGTGAGCCGCTCAGGCCATTGTACTGATTATGTTCCCCATAAAGTTCTGTATTTCACTATTTTTCTTCTTAGTTTGAATAATATTAAATGAAAATTTAATTTGGTCTGCTCACTCCCCCAGATATGTGGTAGAAAATTCGTGATATCGCTGAAAGTATACGAGTATATCTGCATTTGTTTCTCCATGTTTTGGTGAGGAGTTAAGCCGTAAGTCGACTCTAGATCCGTGACGGCGGCTGGATGTTGGCTTCCAGATTCCAGTGATTACCTCCACACCCTTTCCACACCTCTCAAGGCAACCGCCACAGCCTTTCAAGACTGCCTCCACACCCTCTCAAGACCACCTCCGCACTTCTGCCTCTCGCTCAGTGTGTGTACTATTATCTCTGCTACACTTGAATAACTTCCCACTTCACCATTCTCGTAATTAATTTCCACTTGGGAGACACAAGGTGAGGTGCCACACAGAGTATATCAATGAGTATACTCCTCATTTTAGATGTATATGAGTTTTCTCTAAATAATTTTGAAGAGTTGACTGTAATATATACATTTTTCCGGCATCCCTTTGGCCAGGACTGCAGGTTGTGTGTCATGACTTTCAGTGAGATCCTGGAGTAGCCTGCTGGGCGCTCGCTGCCATTTGTGACTAGGATGAATTTCTGTTCAGTTCAGGGGATTAACTCCAACCCTTGAAATGTAAGGCTGCCGGCACTGCGTGCTGGCCACTGGGCAGGAAGCTAGATTATATTGACAATATTTGACGTATGTATGTGTGTGTGTGTGTTTACTTTAAATAAGTATACGGTGTTCCTTCACAAGTCTTTTAATGACCAATAGTAGCTATACTTTAGCAAAGTTTGTTATATAATATACAGTAGGTCAGTTACCATAAAAGAATAAAAATCATTAAAATAGTGTGGAAGAGCAACAATGTTTGGAGTAAGAGGTAGAGTAAAAGTGGATTATGCTGGTGTGTGTACACTGGATGTGTCCTATACAGTATTTATTTGTTCTATAGCGGAACACTTTTTTGGATGTAGTGAGCGTGATGTAGGCTGGGGGCAGTTTTGCTGCCACACGACGCAGGCTGTGTCGAGGGAAGCGTGTTCAACAAGTCTATTTAAATACTTCATGAATAATTATCCCGTTTTATTAAAAGTGAGATTGCTTGTTAGCGAGGAGGGAGAGCTGTCAGTGACAAGGGGGGGGGGGGACCCACTGGAGGCACTCGCGTAAGTCCGTATGCGTGTGTATGGTGCTGATGTAACATTTTTAGAGTTTAAAACAATCTCCTTAGGTACGAGCCGATTTTTCTGTGCACCATTAGTCCTATGCCGATGGAATTTCACATGGACATTATATCCTGATGCTTGATACAGTTCACATGAAAAGTAAGTCACTCTGATCTAACTTTTGTTGCAATTTTCTTTGGTTAAGTTTTTGGTTAGACGTTACAGTGGTTTCTGTCGAACAGTGGTGGCCAGATGCGAGGTAACTTAGCTTGTACATAAAACTTTTTAATTAATACAACACGTCTTCAGTACATCACTCTAGCCTGGTTTTGCCACTTATTGAATTGTCTTATTTTGGTTAACTACTGCGCCCAGCAGGCTTTCTAGTCTCCTCTTGCCATTATTACTAACATGGAACCCGTCTTGAATTTTAGGAATGCAAATAGACGAATTAACATAAATGACAACTGCACCATCAATATAATTGATAAATTAAAGTCAAGTAACAGAAATAACATATTAATTATTCTGATAATTTTATCATTTGTTTATACCCTCAACGCTTGAGGACATAACGTACTGTAAAGCGTGCCTCCATGTGATTGCTAAATATTGTTAGGTTTTCTGTTGAAGTTTGTGTTTTGTTTGGCTTTAACATCACAGATTATGGTAACGAGGTGAATCAAGAGCAGGTGAACCATTAGTTGGAGGCTGGATGCCGGGTAGAGTTGTAAAATGTGCGTTGCTGTGATCACAAAACTGTTTTATCCTGAGTCTCAGAGGTCGTTACATAGTTTCGCCTTAGATGTGTTAATCGTTCTCTTGGCCAAGTTGAGAAGGAACCATTAATTCTTCCCTAGTATCACTCCCAACTCTTGTGTGTTTCGATGTAATTTACGTTGCTCTAAACTTTACAGTCTAAAGTCTGTAATTGTTGTTGGTGTTTCAGTGCAGTTCGAACGGACATAAAATGGAAGACAACCTGGGATAGAACTGAATGCACAGTTATGTGAAGGTGGTGACAGAGGGAATATTGTATTAGTGTATTGTAGGTGTTGTCAGGCGTCTTCATTAACGGTGGTGTAACTGATCTATGGTGATGAGGAGGAGGCCGTGATCCACCTGAGGCAGATCGATTTTGTTGTGGTGTTGGGTGTGCGGCGGCAATAACCCAGGCGGCGGTGAGGGGAGGACCCTCAGGCGCCACGCTGGTGCGGCGGCCCACGCAGTTGCCCGGCCCTGTGGGTGCGGCCGCTCACTCTCACTGACTAGCAGGGCCAACGCACGTTTTGGGTAAGTTGCCGTCTGGGTGAAAGAGGTTGTAGCGGCCTGGAAAGAGGAATAGGTAGTGCAAACGCTTGGTTTAGAACTGCAAAGCTGGTTGAAACATTGGTAAGAATTGGTGTTAAATATGGGGTTCAAACAGAAGGGCTGACCGAGAATCTACATGGTATTCGAAGTGAAATCTGATGGATTTGGAAAGGTCGTTAATATGAGGTGGAGAATCATCACGATATATGAATAATTTATGGAATAGATAAAAATCCGGAACTGGTGATGGTAATCTGAGGTGGCAGTAAGGCACTATAACCACACCCAAGTTTAGAACCCACTCTTCACCTTTACCAAACTTATGCCACCACTATGAAACTGTCAAAGTAAAAAACTGTTATCAGTCATTCAATATTCTTGCCAGGAGACAGCACAACATGTTTTAATACATGTGTATGTGCAGTCCATGTTTTTTGTTCACTTGAGATGAGATTAAATTTCTCCCTACTTGCGTTCTTGTCATTGTATCTGGCTGGATTTGTTGTGCTTTATTCCTCCTCGTCCCCCAACTTCCCCCCTGCCCACCTTTTCCCTCCAGTGCGTCGCGCCCCTCTCCCTAGCCAGTAGCTCCCTAAGACTAAAGTTTGTAAGATGGATATAGGGCCGCAATCCTCGCATATCACTTACACAAATCCCTTTTATCCTGTGGGTCTTCTTGTGAGTCCCAGACTTGTGCTCCAACAGCGCCTCCTTTGTTAGTTACAGGCGTGACTATTAGACGCTTTAGTGTATTACACCACAGTATCTTGGCTTTACTTACCTTGGAGGAACGCTGTTGGCAGCTGTCTTGTGGGATTACATTAAGATAATTGTGTTGTCTGCCACCATGCAACATGGGGGAGTGAAGACTGGTGTGGTGGTGTTTGTCCATTTCGTGGGGACTCATATGCCCTTCTTGATTCGTTCAAGGCCTTTGGGATTTTTTATGTGCGTATTGAACAGAGCCCATGTGTCTACCCACTTGTTATTGTGTTTGTATGGGGGCGTTTATGTATTCTTGCGAGTATGTGCATTTGCATGTTTAAACTGTGTGTGTGTGTGTGTGTGTGTGTGTGTGTGTGTGTGTGTGTGTGTGTGTGTGTGTGTGTGTGTGTGTGTGTGTGTGTGTGTGTGTGTGTGTGTGTGTGTGTGTGTGTGTGTGTGTGTGTGTGTGTGTGTGTTTTCTTAGCTCCTAACTCACCATGGCCCATGGGGCCTCACATGAGGTACTAGTGGGCGTCTTAAATTTCAGAAAAGGTGGTGTAGTAAATCCACCCCGGGTCCGTGGTGGCCTTCGGGTACCTCACCAGCTGCTGCCACCACTCTCACCACCTGGCTCTCGTGCGATTTACAGATATCGACGCAGTTTAATGAATCGCAAAGCCTCTCACTGTGAATAAAACTAGAATGGCATGAAAAACTTGAATTGGCGGGAACAGGTGGACGAGAAGCGTTGAGTCTCCTTGGGTATGTCTTATAGGAGAATCAGGCGGAGACGATAAATGTTTAGACTTAAGATTTTTTAGGGAAGAAAGTGATGCCTTACGTATAATACACAGGCACTTTCTAGGCAGTGAAACTATAATAAAGGTGTTACCGTTCAACTCTCCGACACATGTTGACGGGCTCTTGGCGAAACAAAATTAATCTTATCTTTTTTTTTTCATTCTTGGTAAGGACTTAATACGAACGATGGTGCACATCTTCAGTACTCTTTTTTTCTTTTGTGTTAATTTGGAAGAGGAAAGTGTATCTATAAATGAAGACGTTATGTCACCATCTGTGTGATTGTTAATAGTCTTCATGGAGGCTGCGTACTCATCGTATTCAGCACACTCGAAATAACACTCATGAATGTTTTATAGAAATTAATGTTAAACAAAATCTTACTACTCACCGAGCAGTCAGGTAAAACTTAAGTACTGTACAGGTAGTTGTCTCCGTCACGGTTTAGACCATTTTTCCGAGGCAGGTAGCTGTGAGGGTCTTCTGGCGAGCTGAGATGACGAGGAGGGTGTTGAACTGAGCGCTGAGTGGGCTGTATGAACTAAATCACTGAATGGGCAGGGGTGGGCGGAGTGGGTAGGGTGGTACATTATTGATGATAAATTATGAAGTGGGTGGGCTGATGACATATTGGATGAACGGGGTGGCGTGGTAGTGAGTGGCGAGGGTGGCGGAATAGTGAGTGGGGTGGACGGCAGAGCCCTAAGTGGGTGGGTTGGTGCAACACGCTGCCTGAGGATTAGGAGAGCCAGGTTATGTGTGTCCAGGGGTCCGTGACAATCCCAGGCCCGTCCCTCCCCCTCCCAGCGTCACAGGCTTGTACTCGTACACCATGTAGGAATGTGTTACACCAGCTGATTACCCAACAACACCGACCAGGAATGTTCTACAGAAGATGTACTGCTTTACTGTGGTAGACTAACAATTGTCGCCAAAACAACAGCCAGGAATGTTGTGTAAACAGAGTAGGTAATATCTAACATCAGAAAGTAGTGTACATAAGACATACCTGACAAAAGGAACAACAGGGGTGAATGTTATTAGTACTGACGTTGGCGTGTCGACTGTAGGGCAACATCATAGTTGTCAGTGGTATCAGCGTATTGCATTGTTGTATATACCGGAACTTGTAAACAAACAGTGTATGTGCAGCCATCCTGGCGTTTCATACAAAAGATTACTTTTTATTGATTCCGTTTTATTTGTCAGCCTAAAGAAATGTTTGTAGTGGACTCAACAGCAACAGGCAGGAAATTCCAGGAATGTATACTGTACAGTGAAATTTTTTGAGGGTGGGGGAGGAGAGTTAAGAGAGGGAGAGAGAGATCACGTTGGTATGTGAGGGCGGAGGCTTAGCCCAGGGGACAGAGGCTATGACAAGGTTTTTACCCCTACTACGTGGAAGGAGGAATCTGGCATTAAAGTTGTATCAGTCTGTGAATGCGGTCGTCTTTGTGTGCGTCTTTATGTCTGATTTGTGGACATATTATATCAAGAACAGATTGAGATTGCATGAGTCTCGATTTCTGCCAGAGTGCTGCCTCTTGGAAAAATTCAATATTAGTATAAATTTATAAGAATTTAGGAAATTTTAACCGTTTTTATTTCCCAGTGAGGCTGCAAGTCTGGTTATGTGGTTGTAAATTACTCGAATAAACAGTAAAAACAATGTGATGAAAGGTAACGTGTAGATATAATCCAACAAAATCGTAGACGCGTTCGATAATTCTGTATCTGTTTCCTCATTATATTTTGGGGAGTTTTGGTGTCTGCTGTTGGGTGTTTGGGTATTGAGGTCACAACTCTGGGTTTGTCTTCACGGGTCAACAAACATGGCTTCAGGGATCTGGATCTTTCTTAGTTTTTTTTTTCTCTCTTAAGTTTATACATAAGAATATAAGTTTTAGAGCCTCGGAATATTTATGGTTGTCATGCAGCAGGTAACGAGACTGTGTTCCGGAGTGCGCTGGTCAGGCCTTTAAATATAAGTTAATCGAATTGATAATCTCCATGGTCCCTCTCGCTAGTTTTTTAACCAGAAATGAAGTAAAGTTACACTGCCTCCTCTGTATTTCTTGAACAGTATAGTACAGTATTTTGTGATAATTTGTTTTCTGAACCGAATAATTTAAATTTTAGCTGATAAAATATTTATAATGATTTGTACCATATTTTTCCTCCCTAAGAATAATGGGGCCGTTATTGGGTGAAGGGCAGGAAACTTCCCGATCTTCAGTAAGAAGTTAAAAGAACTGAAATCGTGTGTAAAGGCCAACCTTTCGATAGCTGCTTCTGCAGCTTCTACGCAGAGTCAATATCCAATAGTAATGTCTTGGAAGTATCGTTTGCGAGCTTAAGAATGTTCTGAGAATGATATACTTTAATGAATATCTTACCATTAGGGCTGTTACGTCACCTGGCAATATTGTGTGCATCCAGTCAAGGTATCAGCGTGGCGGCGAAATTCAAGCAAGAACACAGAAGCTCGTGGCAGCACAGGTTGGTCTTAACCATTCACTATACCGCCGTTTGTTTACTGTTCCACCACTTTACCAATTTTTGCTTCCTCTACTCCTCTACTAATTTCCTTGAATATCTGAGTTGGTGTTAATAGCATTTGTCAACTCTAAGGATATATGTGATGCTATAAGAGGGCGAGGTGTAAAAGGTGTGAGGTAACGCCTTGCATCAGTAATATGTGGTGGCTTCCATTATTTATGATCGAAAAAAAGTGGTGAACAAACGTCTGAACATTGAGTATTATTGACAACTTATAGAATGACAAACTAAATAAATAAATAAACTTGGAACACTGTCCTGCGGAAACTTAGGTCAGTGTCATGTAATCGATTGGTGGTTCTTATTATTTTGTAGTAAGTAAATTAATGATTGTAGCATCTATCATTATAAAGTTTAACAACCGTGGAAAGTAGTATAAGGCAGATGGATTAATGCCTGTATGTCTATAGCTGGGAGGTGATCTTCGTTTGTGTCTACAGTAATCCTGAGATTGAAAAGCTCTGTTACAGGGTGGGTCGACTCGTAATGAGAACTGAATTTTATTTCTATATCACGGATTGCAGACACCAAACAACGCGAGCAGTTCTTGTTATGTACTGCTTAGTTCTGGTTTTAAATGATAGGAACCTAAGAGCCAATTGCAGTTCGTGTCGACCAGCTGTTACGTCAGTTCACAAATGCTCCCGATGACAGTATATGTACATCTGGGACTATCTAGTGTGTTGATGTAAAAGAGAAAAAACTAAACTGACGGGAGCGCGTGTAACATTATCTGGGTACACTCTCGCGGTCCCTGCACAGTATTGGGCCAGTGAATCCAAAATACCTCGTTCTCACCTTTCATCCTTGAGTTAGGACACATTTACGTCGTCACGTATCGATAACTCCACAAAGTGTCTCGAGGGAAGAGACGTAAAGGTCCATGTGGAACAACGATACGAGATGTGAATATAGATTACCGGAGAAGTGGGTCGTGGGAGGTGTGTGGGAGCTCAGGTGTGATGTGAGAGTTGCAGATTGGGTGATACATTGCTTGTCAACAGTCTCATGTGACGGGAGTTAGTGGTGACGTGATTATGTGTATTGTGTCCTCGTTGTGTCAGAAGGAAGCAAGTTTATTTGCACCTTATCCATCCTCAACATCGACATGCGAACTATCCATCCAAGTTTCCTCTCAATATTACGCAAAAAATAATAAAAATATAAAACTTTGCCGCGTATAACAGTAGAATAGTATTTTTAAGCTTTGTTACCTGATTAGGTTTCCAAAAGAGTAAATTTCCGTTAATTATCTTTATCGCTGATACGTCAATAGCTTCCTCTCAGTTTAGTTCATATATGAAGTATAATATCAGTGTTAACTGCAGGTAAGCCACGTGTCTTCACACCACATGCTTAGCACTAATAGTTCTGATCAGTTTGTTAACAGGATTAAACATAAAATATTTACACTAAACTAATGAAATCTGGATTCCTTCTTCATGTACATTCTTGATAAACCTGAGTAGATTGAGATTTTATGTTTATTTCCCGTGTTTCCGGACTGATATAAAGAGTGTTTATGGTAGAACAGTAATAGTGTGAAAGATCTTTTATTAACTTTCTTGGATTACCTGAAGAGGTTTTGAAGCTGCTTGATTTTTTCAACACAGCTTTCAGACTAATATTTTGGGGCCGTTTGGTTACTTGTTTCTAAGTAAAGGAAAAGGTAATAATCACCACTAGGGAGTGACTTATAGTGATTGAAGATCATAAGTAAACAAAAGGAGAAAAAATTCTGACATTTCCAATTTCTGAAATAAAAAGAGGAGACAAGAGACACAACAGCCAATATTTAAGTATCTTTGATTTAATAGTTATAACACACACAGCCTTAGTATTATAGTGAAGACTGTCAAGAATCAGAAGAGGGATGCTAGAATAACCTTCACCTCCTCTTCTCTAACTTCTCTTTGCATGGCGACAGAAATTGTAAACAACCAATCTGGAGCATTAGTGTAGACTGTAGAGCTACAGCAGAATGACGACTTCTGGTGTGTCGTCTGTGGGAGCTACACACCATTAGTGTAGACTGTAGAGCTACAGCAGAATGACGACTTCTGGTGTGTCGTCTGTGGGAGCTACACACCATTAGTGTAGACTGTAGAGCTACAGCAGAATGACGACTTCTGGTGTGTCGTCTGTGGGAGCTACACACGCGACCACTTAATTGGGCGTATTTAAGGTTAGATTTATATCCTCGCGAAAAAAGAAGATGGAGGAGACTATATACAGTATATGCTAGCTTCCACACGAAACAGACACGCAGACAAGAAGACATGACCAAAAGTTGACCATTGGCCATTTGTTTCACCTTAGCTACCCCTTTGGTCGAAAGAAATGTGGAATTTAGAAACACAAAAGTGAGTTTTGGTTATTGAGTTAAATTAGATTAAGTTTAAAATTCACTGGAAACCTTAAACCTGCAAGATTAGGTTATAAAGATCTTAACTTTTCACCAGTTACCTCGTCGTTCATTGTCACCCTCGGTGTTTATCTTCTGCCGACCGTTGAGAAGAACAAAGAAATGGCCAGTGTTGGTATGTGGGTTTTACTCTGTGAGCACGGCACCACCAGCTCATTATGATAAATTTTAACCAAATAGTTTGTAAATATATCACAGCAAGACTTCGCACGTGACCTGTTATCAAAATAACGCTATTCGTAAAAATAACACACACACACACACTTTATATAAATATATATATATATATATATATATATATATATATATATATATATATATATATATATATATATATATATATATATATATATATATATATAAAGTGAGGAGTGAGAGACAATAGAAATACGAGAGTATTATGTAAGGGCGGCTCAGGAGAAGTGGAAGGAAGGAGCAGGTTTGTGTGCGGCTGAAGGTGGTGAGAGTTGTGATGGTCCTCTTGCTGGCAGGGGTCCAGATGCCGCCCTCTGGACCACGCCGGATTTGTGGATATTAACCGGAAGGAGGAAGTACGACCTTACCTGATGAAAGGAAGCCCGAGAGGCTGCCGGCCTGGGGTAGAGGGAGGAAAATAGAGGGAGAGAGGATTAAGGGGTGTTAGATAAAGGTAGATGAAGTGTGAAGTTGGCGTTGTATGTTGAGATGTGGAAGCTGGGGGAGTTTAGTGAGGATTTGAGGCTGTCTACGTAGAATGTCTGGTGTGGCGAGGAGTGGGGGGTGACTGGCTAGGAGTGGAGGGTGTCTGGCGAGGAGTGGAGGGTGTCTGGTGTGGCGAGGAGTGGGGGGTGTGTGGCGTGGCGAGGTGGGGGTGACTGGCTAGGAGTGGAGGGTGTATGGCGTGGCAGGAGTGGGGGTGACTGGCTAGGGAGTGGAGGGTGTATGGCGTGGCGAGGTGGGAGGTGACTGGCTAGGAGTGGAGGGTGTCTGGCGAGGAGTGGAGGGTGTCTGGTGTGGCGAGGAGTGGGGGGTGTATGGCGTGGCGAGGATTGATTTTTTTTTATTTTGCCGCTTGCAGCGGCTACTTTATTGTGCACCCCACACTCATCCTGTGAGCGGTAGCGCAAAAGGATTACAGAGTAGGGTTTACAAAGGGTCATAATAATTAACCCCCGTTGTCAGGATATTATGGCACTGAAAGTTACACAGTATTTCATTTACAGTATTTGTTTAGTTCTATACATAAAGGGTAACTTATTCACAAATGCGTGAGTACAGGCGTGTGAGGCAGTATGTCTGGCCTCACACTTTGTTATTCACATTTACGTGGGAGGTATTCAAGCACATTGCGTATTTGGTTCTGTACATGAGAATTGATATAGTTACTAAGTGCAAAAAAGTGGATACAATCTTATTATGTCGGCTATCTTGCCATTAGAGATGAAGTGTTGTGCCATTTCACACACAGTGTGCTTGGACCTGTCCCGAAAAGGTTCTATCTTCACACAGTCGAGGACGTAGTGTTCAAGTGTGTGGCCATATGTATGGCCACACACTTTACATTTAGTTTTGTTTAGATCTGCTTGAGGAACATACTGCCAAAGGTACTTATATCCTAACCTTAATCTAGCGGTTACAACATCTTGTAATCTAGTGATCTTGTTACTTGCTCCATATACATGTTTCACTTGATACATCTCATCATGGTAACCTATGGATCGACTAGTGCCTGTTTGCACTTGTCTACTTGCGTCAAACTCATCAATAAGTTCTTTCCTAATTACAGTTTTAAGGGTTCTTTTTGACAGACCCAAATTGTATTCAACGGTGTCTTTGTTAGACGCGAGTTTGGCGAGGGCATCAACTCTGTCATGTTTTATGAGGCCTATGTGAGAGGGGATCCACAACAGTTTGACCCTGACACCCCGGTCAACAAGGCACGCATATTTGTGTCTGGCTTCAGAGACAAGAGCGTGACAACCTGAGTCGAGGGTACCAAGGGCAAGTAGTGAGGATAGAGAGTCAGTGATGATGAGACTGTCAGTAACAGTGGTTTCAATGAATTTAATAGCTGTGAGTATGGCAACTAATTCAGTTTGTAGAGTGGAGTGGTGGGTGTGTGGCGTGGCGAGGAGTGGGGGGTGTCTGGCGAGGAGTGGAGGGTGTCTGGCGAGGAGTGGAGGGTGTCTGGCGAGGAGTGGAGGGTGTCTGGTGTGGCGAGGAGTGGGGGGTGACTGGCTAGGAGTGGAGGGTGTCTGGCGAGGAGTGGAGGGTGGGGGGTGTGTGGAGGGTGTCTGGCGAGGAGTGGAGGGTGTCTGGCGAGGAGTGGAGGGTGTCTGGTGTGGCGAGGAGTGGGGGGTGACTGGCTAGGAGTGGAGGGTGTAGGAGTGGTGGGTGGTGGGTGTGTGGCGTGTGAGGTGGGGGTGACTGGCTAGGAGTGAAGGGTGTATGGCGTGGCAGTGGTGGGTGTGTGTGTGTGGAGGAGTGGTGGGTGTGTGTGGCAGGAGTGGGGGTGACTGGCTAGGAGTGGAGGGTGTAGTGGCGAGGAGTGGAGGATGTCTGGCGTGGCGAGGACTGGGGTGTCTGGCGTGGCGAGAATGGAGGTGTCTGTGGCGTGGAGTGGATGGTGTTCAGGGTGTCTGGCGAGGAGTGGAGGGTGTTCAGGGTGTCTGGCGAGGAGTGAAGTGTGTTCAAGGTGTCCGGCGAGGAATGGAGGGTGTTCAAGGTGTCCGGCGGGGAGTGGAGTGTGTTCAGGGTGTCTGGCGAGGAGTGGAGTGTGTTCAGGGTGTCTGGCGAGGAGTGGAGGGTGTTCAAGGTGTCTGGCGAGGAGTGGAGATTGTTCAGGGTGTCTGGCGAGGAGTGGAGGGTGTTCAAGGTGTCTGGCGAGGAGTGAGAAGGAATGATGAGAAGCAGTTTGACACGACTAAAGATAACTGGCATGGTGAAGTATATACAGTACCATATATGGTTAGCGTTGTAATTAAACACTTGAAGTTCCTACAATCTGTACGGCGAGAAGAGAAGGTGCTAAAAATATATAAAAATCATAAGGAATGGGGAAAGATCACATCCCAGACTGAACACGTGCAAACGCGCGGTCAAATGAAGCAAAGGTTATGTGTGTAATATTAATTTACGGTTTATTGGAAAAGTTCAGCAGCCCGATGGCTGAAAATAAACATTGGGCAGAAATTACATTGTTGCACACAAAAACATGTGGTAGGTGGGTCGTTAAACAAATGCTTCCATTACTAAAAGGAGAAGAATCATGAATTGAACACACAAATTATTGTTTACAGTTGATGGTAGGGGCTGATCTCTTGCCCTACTGTGTGAGGTCATGTAGGCCAAGCGGTGCAGTAACTCGTCAGTAGGTGTTGACATGAAGGACCTCACGTGGTCATGGTGACACCGGGTGGTGTGGCAATCACTTGGTGCAGTAACTTGTCCGCAGTGTTGACATGAAGGACCTAACGTGGTCATGAAGACGAATCCAGGAAAAAAAGTTACAGAAAAAAAGGCACGGATAAAACCTAACCTAACCTAACCTACGTGCAATGCCATCATATCTATAGTGTGTACAAGTCATGAGACTTTTTTTCCTGTGACTTTATTTCCGTTCTCCATGGAGACACCGGGTGTTGTGGTGTTCACATGGTGTGGTAACTTGTCCGTAGGGGTTGACACATGGTCATGGAGACACCAGGTGGTTTAGTGTGATGTGGTGTCACAGTACATCACTCTCTGCTAAGTGGTGTTGTGTTATAAGAACATAAGAAAATAAGGAGTCTGCAATAGGCCGGTTGGCCTGTGCATGGCAGCTCCTGTAGAGAGTTACTACCACTCTCTATCATCCATGAATCTATCTAGCCTCCTTTTAAAACTTTCCAGCATTCCAGCACTTACTACAAAGTTGCTAAACTTGTTCCACTCGTCCACCACCCTATTTTTGAACCAGTTCCTTCCTATCTCCCTCCTAAACCTAAACTTATCCAACTTAAATCCGCTGCTACGAGTCCTATCCTGCTTTGATATAAGAACTTTATCTATATCCCCTTTATTGATTCCTTTTACCCACTTAAATATTTATATCATATCTCCCCACACTCTTTGTCTTTCTAGGGAATGCAAGTTTAGTTTCTTTAACCTATCTTCATATGGTAGATTTCTAAGTCCCGGAATCATTTTCGTACATTCTTCGCTGCACCGACTCCAGTGAATTGATATCCGTTCTATAATAAGGGCACCAGAACTTAACCGCATAATCGAGGTGCGGCCTGACTAGCGCAAGATATAGTTGTAATAAGACCTCTGCACTCTTATTACTTGCACTTCTAGATATAAAACCAAATACTCTGTTTGCCTTATTTCGAACATTAACGCACTGTTTTCTAGGCCGTAGGTCCGGGCTTACAAGTACCCCTAAGTCTCTTTCACAAGTCGACTTCTCTAAGTTGATGTTGTTAAGGCTGTATACATTGACAGTATTTGTTCTTCCAATATTAAGTACGCTGCACTTGCTGGTGTTGAATTTCATTTGCCATTTTTCTGACCACCCCTGCAGTTTATTTAAATCCTCCTGTAGTGCATTTGCATCCTGCCCTGAATTAATCTGCCGCTCTATTTTGGTGTCATCCGCAAACTTGCTTATGTCACTGCTGTATCTAGATCGTTTATGTAAATTATGAACAAGAGTGGGCCTAGTACTGACCCCTGGGGAACCCCAATGGTTACACAGCCCCACTCAGATTTAACACCATCTACGCTGACCCTCTGCGTTCTATCGGTGAGCCATGATTTTATCCAATTTAATATTTTCCCCTCGATACCATGAGCCGTAACTTTTCTCAGAAGCCTCTGATACGGTACTCTGTCAAATGCTTTGCTTAAGTCTAAGTAAATAACATCATAATTTTCGTCATTGTCTACTACCTCGAAGACTTTCCTAAAAAACGTCAGCAGATTTGTTAGACAAGATTTTCCCTTTGTAAACCCATGTTGAGAGTCGTAGATTAATTTGCTTTTCTCTAAATGCGATCGGATGCTGTTTGCTATAATTGATTCAAGAAATTTCCCCACTACTGACGTCAAACTGATCAGCCGGTAATTTGACGCCGATGCTCTCTCTCTCTCTCTCCCTTTTTGAATATGGGTACTACATTTGCCTCTTTCCACAAGTCTGGCACAATTCCCGTGTCTAATGATTTTGTAAATAAATTTACTAGGGGTCCGCTAATCTGTTCCCTACACTCTTTCAAGACTCGAGGGAAAATTTCATCTGGCCCTGGGGATTTTGTCTTCTTTAATTTATTTATCCTCTTAAGAACATCCTTTAATTCTTTAATTTCTCTTCTTCCTTTCCCCTAAATATCAGTTCCACCTCTGGAATTTCCTTGCGAATTTCTTCTGTGAAAACTGATAAAAAGTCGCTGTTCAATGCTTTGCTTATTTCTTCACTGCCATTGATCACTTCTCCCCTCCCTGACTTTAAAGGCCCAACTTTGCCCTTGGCCTTTGTGCTATATACCTGGAAAAATCCCTTGGGATTCGCCTTGAATTCTCTTGCTATTTTGAATTCATAGTCTCTCTTTGCTTTCCTTACATTTTTCTTAACATTCCTAGATAGTTCATTATACCTATTTCTGAGCTACTCCTCCCCTGCCTTTAATTTCTTATAAATTCCTCTCTTTATTCCTATGTCATGTTTAAGTTTTCTGGTCATCCATCTTGGCTCCTTCTTATTGGACCTAATTGTTCTGTATGGTATATTTTGTTCTTGTGCTTTACGTAGTATACTAGTGAATATATTATAGTCATGATCAATTGTTGTGTCATCTGTGACCTCACCCTTTCCTACTGGGGACTGACCTGACTGTTCCCAGGTGACCTCACCTAGGTACCTTCTTCACCCAATTTAGGGTGAACCTGATTTCTCTGTGATCACTGTTACCTAGTTCTTCCCCTACTGTGATATCTCTGATATTTTCTTTAATTGTTAATACTAGGTCTAATATATTGTCACATCTAGTAGGTTCTGTAATTAGTCGTTTCAAAAAATTGTCCTGTACTGCGTCTAGGAAGTCTTCAGATTCATAGTCACCTACAATGTTGTCCCAGTCAATATTTCTGAAGCTGAAATCCTCCACAATGCACAGGTTATTATATTTTGCTGCCCTACTCATTCCTGCCATATAGGCTGAGCTGCTTCTTGCCCAAGACTTGGGGGCCTGTAAATCACTCCCATAATTAGGTTTTCTCTTCCTTCCGTGATTTCTACCCATACAGACTCGGTTGCTATTTCACCCGTTATTGAATTATTAATACAACATTTTAAAGTATCTTTGACGAAGTTGTAAAGCCGACCCACGGTTGGTCCCAGGGTGGACTGGTTAACACCACGTGGCCAGAAGATAGTGGTCGGTTCCCTGGGGTGCTTATAACATAAGAATGGAGGAAACTGGAGCAGGCCTATTGGCCCATAGTGGACAGTCCCACTCATATATCCATCCAACCTGTTTGAAGCTATCTAGCATATTCGAGTTAATGATGATGTTTGGTAATCTGTTCCATTCATCCACTCATCCACTACTCTATTTCCAAACCAATGTTTACCTATCTCGCGCATAAATCTAAATTTGTCTAATTAAAACCATTGCTACGATTTTGCTCCTGGTTGGATAGTTCGAGTACCTTTGTTATATCACTTTTGTTTAGTCCTGACTTCCATTTATACACCTCGATCATATCGCCCCTCACTCTACATCTCTCGAGGGAGTGCAAATTAAGATGTCTTAACCTGCCTCTGTACTCAGGGTTCCTAATGCCCAGGATTAGTCTTGTCACTCTCCTCTGAATTCTTTCTGGGGATTCTATATCCATTCTGTAGTACTGTGACCAGAACTGAACTGAACTGCATAATCGAAGTGAGGTGTGGACCTCACTGGTGCGCCACGGCTCGTGCTGGTTCTTTCTACTGCTGAATTTACTGGCTTAACACTGTTCAACACTGATTCCACTTTTTCCCGAAACGAAATTGTCACTTTTGTTGGAATTCTGTTGATATCCCGGTGGTGAGGATGGGTCGAGGAGAGGGACTTGGGGAAAGGGCCAACATTGGCGCCCGATAGGTCTTGACCCTCCGGTAGTCAAGAATGTAGTGTGTGTGTGTGTGTGTGTTACAGGGCAAACGAAACCGAAATTTCAACATCTTTACAGGTCACCAACATTTGAAATTGAAATCCTAAAAATGAGCCAAATATTCACATATTATTCATAAAACAGGTAAAAATTAAAACGTCTTTATTTCTGTTGATATTTATATTTATAAAATTAAATGTAGGTTTTGATTGGTATTGTTACCAGTTAACACCTATAAGCTTACTCGTATATTGTTTTAATGTTACCACAGTCTCTGTGTAGGAACTTCGATTGATTATACATTTAAAAAAAATGTAGTTGTATGGACAGACACTGTAACGGACTGAGAGTTTTTCTTACCTTCTTTTCCGTTTATTGAAAATCTTGTACTTGTGAGAAGTGTTATTTTCTCACAGCTTGCGAGGCATCAACACCTGTAGTTGGCAGGTCTCAATAATCTCAATTTTTTCTTTGTTTTCAACAGCAATAGAAGTTCATATTTCAACAATGAAGCCATTTCCACTTACATTTTAATTATTATTTTATCGCTAGTTTATGATTTTGATAATGTAAATTGTTGCCAGAATGACCTGAGGAGGAGGATTATCTCGCCGTGACGGTAACCATTAAAGATAGCGAAGATATTGATTTAGTTTATCCGTCTATATCAGGAGAGGTAATGTGTGTGTGGTGGGGGCATTATATGTTTTTGAAGAAAAAAAACAGGAATATAAGCAAATTTGTCGAAGACATAAAAATAAGACATACAATTAGATCAGATGAAAACTCCGAAAAATTACAGGAAAACCTAAAGAAAGTTTTAGTGTGGACTGAAAAATGGCAGATACATATTTATTGTGGAAAAATGTACAATTCTAAGGCTACGGAATTGAAGGAGAGGAACGAGCTATCGGCTGAACAAGCAGAATTAGAGAAATTCGATTATGAGAAAGATTTAGTGGTAATGATAAGTAGGAACCTAAAACCAAGTCAGAAATACGTTTATACCCGAAACAAGGCAAGCAAAGTACTTAGGTTCATAAATTATCTAGGAGCGTTAGTACCAGGAAAAACAAGGTTATCCTTACACATACCTCGCGCACGAAACCAAACGTGGATTATGCTGTTCAGTTTTGGGCACCGTACTACAGAATGGGTAGCATCGATTCAAGGGAAAGAATCCAGAAGAGGACGAAAAAACTAATCCAGGGCAGTAACAACCTTGAATAGAGAGAGACATTGAAAAAAAATAATTTGCATTCTCTTTAGAAACGTAGATTGAGGGGCGAAATGATCAAAGTGGAGAAATGGAAGTCATGGTTAAATAAAGATGATATAATTAAGATACTTAAACTATCAGACCAGGAGCGAACACGTTGCAATGGTTTTAAATTATACAAATGTAAATTAAATGGAAAATAAGTGAGCATTGGCTTAGAAATACAATTGTAGATGGGTGCAACAAAAAAAAAATCATTAGCTCGAACTCACTCAAGTATAGATTGAACAGATTACGAGTAATAAAGGGTGGGTGTAAACAGGGCTACCGATAGTATGGGCCAATAGGCTTGCTGCAGTTTCTTCCTTTCTTATATACTAAATAATAATGGTTGCCCCTCGTATAACGAGGATGGCCGGCCCAAGGGCCACCTTGGAGTGAATTTGTCGCCAGCACAACCACACCCTAAGTTAACGAGCTGCATGACCCAGTGTCAAGGAATATTGTAAGACTGGACAACTCGCCTCCTGCACTGGCTAACCATTACCCCGGAACAGGATCCGAAAATCGACGAACATCCAGGTTCCCAATTACTTCTGGGTAGACAGAGTCAAGTGACGTAAAGAAACTTACCAATAGGTTCACCCTGCCCTGGGATCGAACCCGGCTCTGCTCGCCTGCGAGGCAAGTATGCTGACCATTATGCCACAGGTCGCACACATATTCTACACACACACACACACACACACACACACACTATATATATATATATATATATATATATATATATATATATATATATATATATATATATATATATATATATATATATATATATATATAATGTGTATAACTGTTCCTTCAACTTTAATTTCTACGGTAATATGTAGGTCATTGTTGGTATGTTTGGCGAAAATGGAGATTGCATGTGACTTAAAGGTGCACACTAATTAGTGGCTCCAGCCTTCCTATGAGTCGGGGAGCAGCTGCAAGTGGTCACTCCGAGTTATCGTTTCATTCAATTAATTCAGTAACAACATTAAGGATACAAGTACACTGTTAGTTCAGGTACACAAGTGTCAGTGATTAAAATACACAAGCGTTGCTCAGGGTTAATGTATTGTATATTGTTATGGTACATTCTCTTGTTAACATAAAAGGAATGACATATTATGTTTTCACTCATCGAGATTGGTCACTTGTCTGCGTGTCATACCTCCTGTGTCATGTAGCACCCTGCCACACACTGTATCATTTAGCAGCCCGCCACACCCTGAGAGGTGTAGCAGTCTGCCACACCCTGTGACTTGTAGCAGCTTGCCACAGCCTGAGTGGTGTAGTCGCCTGTCACACCGTGAAGGGTGTAGCAACCTTCCACACCGTAGGTCGTGTCGCAACCTGCCACACCTCTGTTGTGTAGCAGCCAGCACCACACACACACACACCCATACACTCAGCAGCCAGACAGGTGTATCACCAGGGATTATGTGGTGGGATTTGCAGGCACTAACCCTTAGTGTTAATGAGATGCAGTTGGTGAGGCAAACACCGCCAGTCACTGTAACATGTGGCGACGTGAAATTGTGTGTGTGTGTGTGGTAGGGAGTTTTGTGTGACAATTTATTGCGCGATTAGTTGCGGGTGAATAAGGGAGGTGTGGTGTGCACTGTCCTGGAAGTGAATGGGTTTGTTGCTACGGTGGCCGCTCACTCCCTACCTCCCTCTGGTCTGCCTGGCACGCGCTTCCTCCTCACCACGTCACCGCGGAATTGAATTTATTTTTTCGTGAATAGGAGACTTTATATATATATATATATATATATATATATATATATATATATATATATATATATATATATATATATATATATATATATATATATATATATATATATATATATATATATATATATATATATATATATATATATATATATATATATATATATATATATATATATATATATATATATATATATATATATATATATATATATATATATATATACAGGTATATATAAAATTGTGTGTGTTGGTAGGAATATGGGAGCTGCTATATTGTGTGGTTTAGACTAATCAGGTACTGTACTAGAAAACCCGAAAGGTTTTACTTTGTATAATGTCATAATATTGTATTGTCGGTTTAGGCTAAATACAATGAAGATAAGATTGTCATTGGTTTCAATAGTAATATGAACAATATATTTTCTTTTTATTACTCCTTTATCTCTTTGTCTTCAATACATGTTTTGATGAAGAGAAAGTGTAGACTCGAGTTGGGTTCTAGTCTGAGTCTGTAGTCTTTTCATATTTCCATGATAAACAATATCCACCCAAACTTATTATTTCCTTTGTAATTATTCATTTGCTTAAAATTGCATTAAAAAATTGAGATTTCCCGACTGCACTATAAAATCAGTAATGCACTGCTCCCAATACCAAGAAACAACGCAGGAACAAATACCTACTATAATTAATGAACCAGACCTGAGGCCATGCTCCGCCAACACCACAAGTCTGCCAGGCTAACGTCACTAATCACCAGGCGTCTCACCTTTATTGAACAGGAACCCGATGATGCAAACGAGTGATCAGCAACATTCCTTCTTTCTTAGTGGTCAATATATATATAATTATTTTTATAATTATTTTTCAAGTAAAATATCTTAAATATTTCGATGCAATTTGACGATTAAATATTAATTTTCTCCAAAAGAGACCTCACCACCTGACACTAAACGGGGCTATAGGTGTATTTGAATCAGGAGAATGTAAACTTAACTCACACTGTGTACCTTGTGAATACATTACTAATATATCGCCATAGAATCTACTGCTGTAAAAATCATCAGGTGTACCATGCTAAATATTGATCGCACCAAAATGTTGGAAGTTGTCTAGTCTCTCTTTACTAAGGGTATCTAACCCCGGTCGGCCCTCTGGCTCACAGGCCCACCGGAAAAATGCCCGAAATCTTGATAGCTGGTAAATGGAAATAAAGTCACAGGAAAACAAAAATCGCAGAACGTCACATTTTTGGGTTTGGAAAAAGGTAAAAAAAAAAAGTCTCATTTCATTTAAATACCATTACCAGTTAAAGTAATAAAATAGGTTCGGTTAGTTTAGGTTAACTTAGTTTAAATTTGGTTAGTTTAGGTTAAGTTGCTAGGTTAGGCTAGTTTAGGTTAAGTTAGATTAGGTTCGGTGACACTTTTTCCTGTTTTCGATAAGCCAGTCCTCCACTGTTGATTGTGTGTGTGTGTGTGATAAGATATTTATATCTTATAAAAAAATATAAAATTCCTTTGGTCTACAAATTCGCATTTTCTAGACGCGGATGTGATATTCATCCCTAATATATATATATATATATATATATATATATATATATATATATATATATATATATATATATATATATATATATATATATATATATATATATACGATATTTTTGTGTAAGATTACCAACTGCTGTATTTGCTTCGTACAGTGTGGTTCTTCTGATTTTAGTACAGATGGAGGTGCAATGTTCAGAAACGTTTAACTAAAATTAAGATTTACGCTACTCGTGCGCGCACGCGCGAATATGCACGCACACATACGCGCAGGTATTTATTAGGCGATTGGGTGTCTGTTAACTGAATGAGTGTGTGTTATGTTATTTGCTTGTGGGACATATTGTTAATTGCTAATGTTTTAAACTTGGTTCACTACTGACATCTTCAACACGTAGGCAAGAATGGTCTGTGAGGTGAGGTGTCAGGAACAGCCTGTGTTGTGATGGTCTGTATATTGTTTGTTTGTTTATTTTATCGCTTGCTAATGTCTACATTGTCTGATCCGATTTTGTTCCAGATTTTCACGGCTGATTTCACAGTTAACGTGGCAAAATTAATGTCATGCTCCTACGTTTTCGATGGTCACCCGGATAGGCTTGAAGGTTTAGGCTCATACATAATCTGCGTTGAGACCACACTGATTATTCGCCAAGTATCGCTCTTTGAAGAACATTTTATTACTTCACTGTTAAATCCTAAAGGTAGTGTGACTTTCTTGGCTTGATCTTTCCTTCCCCGGGAACACACTCACCTCCATCTTATAAGAGGCAACGGAGGGATGTAAAATAGTTTAATGGTGTAAGCGGGACCAGCTATGATGATGTTAGGGGAAGTTTATGGCTGACAAAATGGGGTTGTCACGGTCCTGCGCTGCCCGGAGAATTATCCCATGTTTATGCCCCCTTGTTTGTGTGGTGATTATGGCCCGCCGCGCGCCGTCCTCATGGTCCAGTACCCAGCGATTTTTAATGATGTCGCTTGTCTTGTGTCTTTTATGTCTGGAGGCAAGTTACGAAGGGGTGTTTGTGTTGTTAAAGAGTCGTGTGAGAGCAGAGAGGTGTGTGTGTGTGTGTGTGTGTGATAATAATAATAATAATAATAATAATAATAATAATAATAATAATAATAATTATTAACGGTTTATTGAAAAAAATTCTGCAGCCCGAAGGCTGAAAATATACATTGGACATAAATGTATGTATGTCTGTATGTATGTATGTATGTGTGTGTGTGTGTGTGTGTGTGTGTGTGTGTGTGTGTGTGTGTGTGTGTGTGTGTGTGTGTGTGTGTGTGTGTGTGTGTGTGTGACACAAACTGTAGGAGCATCGAGGCTACCATTATCCATGAACAACTACGTTGGGCTGACCATGTTACTCTCATGGACGACAGTAGACTGCCAAAACAGCTAATTTACAGTCACCTAACGAATAGTAAACGTAACGCTGGCGGGCAACTGAAGAGATTATAAGGATCGTCTTAAAACAAACCTGAAAAAGTGCCAAATCGACCCCTTCACCTGGGAGACGATTACTCCACATCGTAACGCTTGGAGGAGGACCGCACGAGAAGGTGTCAATGCTTTCGAGTTCGCCCGACTGCAAACCGAGGAAGACTAGCGCCAACGCCGGAAAGACGCTGTCACCGCCACTCCCGCAGTAGATGGAGCCCTCCACATGTGCAACGAATGTGAACGACTCTGCGGGTCTTTAATCACCTCAAAACTCATCCCTAATAACTCATATCATTGTATCATAGCTGGGTGATCGTCATACTCGATTCCGAGTGACAGCAAAGAGTGTGTGTGTGTGTGTGTGTGTGTGTGTGTGTGTGTGTGTGTGTGTGTGTGTGTGTGTGTGTGTGTGTGTGTGTGTGTGTGTGTGTGTGTGTGTGTGTGTGTGTGTGTGTGTTTATGCGTCCTTGTTTTTGTTTATAAACATAATAATAATAAATTAACGGTTTATTGAAAAGGTTCAACAGCCCGGGCTGGTGTCTTGCCCGTTTTATACGAGGTCACATATGTGTGTTTGCTTGTTCATATTTATCAGCATGATAATTGTGCGTTCTGCCAATCAAACGTCTTCATATTCTGACACGATTGGTAAGGGTTGTCTCAATAAATTACTTAATTAATGTCATGGTCAGTCAAAGGTCAAGTTCTCAGGGTTAAGGGTTATAGAGCCGGCCGTGAGTTAATACCGTTAAGCTTGAAGGCGAATAACCAGGTATTCACTTGAAAATTACCTGTGATGAGTATTAACAATCTCTCTCTCTCTCTCTCTCTCTCTCTCTCTCTTTCCTGTCCACTTTCTTATTGATGGCATTTTCCTCAAAAAAATTTCCTACTTAATTTTTTTAGGTTTACAGTGTAACAAATTGACAAGAGGGTGTGCATTCCGCGGCCAGAAGCCAACACCCGTAAATACACTGTCCATGTTACTGTATGTGTCAAACTACCTGTGTTTATGTGTACTTTAAGCCAGAAGTGTAGTGAACATCCTTTGATTTATTCGCTATTCAGTCGACCATAAACTCCCCATTTATCGCTTCTTTTATTGTGTTAAGGATTTTTATTTATTTTTACTTTTATTTCTATATTCATTTTTTGTTTTTTTACAGAGGCACTAATCTGTTAAGAGATGAATTAAAGAGTGGGAAGATTGGGACGAGGGCAGGGTGGCGGGGCACTTGCGGTTAGCCGTGACAGCACCTTCTTTTTAGTGGTGGTTGGGGGTTCGGGAGGAGTGAATAGTGGTGATTGTGGTGAGAGATGTGGGGGGCAGGGGTGAGTTGTGGTAGTGGTTGGAGTAAGTAGTGGTGGCGATTGTTAGGGGTTCGTGAGGGGTGGGAGGGTCAAGTAGTGGTGGTGGCATTGCTGGGAAGTGTAGGAGGGATAAGTAATAGTGGTAGTGTTGACCGTTGGAAGTGGAGGAGGACTTCACTAGTGGGGGTAGAGGTTTTGTTGAGTGTAAGGTCTTTCTGTACTCGAGAATCATTTGTATTGTAGGGAGAATATAAGTCTGAGCTTACCAGTCAAATGCCTTTTTGAAGCTCTGAATACCATGTCTGTCACCCTGCAAAAGTTGACTCTTTTATGGAGGTGGACGTGTAAGTTGAGACGTGTGTATATTTTAAGCCAAGGTGGGGACCTGCTGGGCTACGAACGGGGACTGGGACTCGCCTACATTTTCTCCCTCCCATTTTGTTCTCTGATTTACTAGGGTTGAGGTTTATGTTTTTTCCGATATTTATTTTGTACACACTTACACGCACTGGTACTGAGTCACCGACGCCAAGGAGAAAGTTGTGTTATATGTGGGTGATACTTGTGGTTTGATACGGTACCTCTTCATTGAGTGTTTGTTTTTGTGTGTAATAATAATATTAATAATAATAATTTAATTATTATTAATTAACGGCTTTATGAAAAAGTTCAGTGGCCCAAAGGCTGAAAATATACAATGGACAGAAATTACTTATTACATATATTGACATGGGTAGGGGGGAGGTGTGTTTAACAAAAGCTCTCATTAGAGAAAGGAAAAGGAACATACAGTGAACATACAAATTTAATGTTTACAGATGGAGGTCACGTACGCTAAGGCGTTGGACAGCAAACACGTGGTACAGTAACTCCCTCACAGATGACGTTATGAGGGACCTCACGTGGTGTAGTAATTCTTTAATTGATAGTGTGTGTGTGTGTGTGTAATAATAATAATAATAATAATAATAATAATAATAATAATAATAATAATAATAATAAACGGTTTATTAATAGAGTTGCAGCCGGTGGCTGAAAATATACAAACTTACATTTGATTTAGACATAATGATATGCGTTGAATACATTTACAGGGCTGTACAGTACATAAATCAGGAGTTGTTTATTATTTTAACAATAGATGGGATGGTGCTATTCTTATATCTATCGGTGTGGGCTCTTATGGGCTGAATTTTGTTGTAGTGGCAGACTGTGCGAGGTGGGTGGGGGACTGCTGGTGGCAGGAGGTGGCGATGCCGAGGATGGTGCAGTAGCCCACTGCCAAACCTTGCTAGTGCTTGGTGAAGGAGGTCACTGAGGGATGGCATTTCCAGGGTGGAGAAAGCGTTGATGTAGCCGGAGAAGTCTGCGCCGAGCATGATTCTGCAGGCCCTTTTCTGTACCTTCTCTAGCCGACGTTGTTGGGTGGAGTTGAGAGAAGACGACCAGGCTGGTGACGCATACGTTAGTTTGGGGAGAATAAAGGCGTTGTAAATAGTCCTCAGCTCTGGTGTGGGTGTCCCCAAGTGACCTAAGTCGTCGTAGCATGTAGAGTCGGTATGGGGCTGCCTTGATTGTGTTGTTTACATGGGCCTTCCAGTCCAGTTTGTGGTCTATGGTAAAACCCAGGAGTTTGGCAGACTGCACTAACTGGAGAGGATGGGCACCCACTATGACTGCCTGAGCTTGCACTGGAGTGGTGGCGGTATTGATGTGCATGACTACGGTTTTGGTGTGGTTGATGGTGACCTTGTTCTCCGTAGTCCATGCCTGTAGCCTGTCCAGGGTGCCTTGTAGCGATGAGTAGTCTGGTGCGGTGTTGTCCACTGTAACCTCCACAGTGCAGTAATTCACGTACTTCCACCTGTGAGGAGTGCCTGATAGAGCGTTGTTGATCAGGATGAGGAAGCACAGTGGTCCCATCTTGGTCCCCTGGGGAACACCGCAGGTGAGGTGTTGGAATGTGGAGACAGAACCCTGATACCTCACTGCCTAACGACGTCCACTCAAGAAATCAGTGAGCCATGAGACCAGATTGGTGGGCAGCCCTAGTGCAATGGCCTTGTTGATAACAGTGCAGTGATTAACAAGGTCAAAAGCCTTCCTTAAGTCAACAAGGGCAACGGCCAGTGATGTCTTACGTTTCTTCAGGTTTTTGTGCAGGAAATCCAGAAAACTAACTAAGCAGTGTGATGTAGAGGAGGTCCTCATATTGCCAAATTGCGGTGGATCAATTGTCTGATAGATTTTAGCGAATGCCCACTCAAAAACAAAGTCTTCACAGAGTAGACTGGGTATGGGGGTAATGGCAACTGGCCTGAGGTCGTTAGGGGACTGTGGGGTGGTGACCTTGGGGATAGGGGTGACAAATGCGGTTTTCCATTCATTAGGGCATTTGCTTTGTCTGAGGGATGCATTAATAATAGAACAGGGAGGGGTGGCAAGTTCGATTGGGGTCGTGGAGCGTTTGTATTTAAATTTCAGGAGTTTGTTGGCGATTTCAAATGGTTGAACACTGAGAGGGAGGAGGGGGATGGTAAGTAAGCCGGGAGGAGAGTGAGGTCAAGACTGGGTAGGGTATGACATATGGTAGCAAAGTGGTTTTTAATTATCTCAGCTGCCTCCTCACTAGGTAAATGTGAGATGAAAGGAAGTGTGGGAGACTGACGGTTAAGACCACAGAGATCTTTTACCTTGGAGTACCACTGACCGATGCCGACTTCCTTGAGGCCGTGCACTTTCCTGGGATAATAAGACTTCTTGGCTGACTTGATTTCCCTGATGACTTGGTTACGTAGACTTTTGTACAGGCGGTTGTTGGTGTGTGTGTGTGTGTGTGTGTGTGTGTGTGTGTGTGTGTGTGTGTGTGTGTGTGTGTGTGTGTGTGTGTGCCTTCATGCCCCGCCTCCCAGCTGAAGGTGTGGAGGCCCGTTTGGAGGGGTCCCTTGTATTGTTCGCCGGCTTTCAGATTCACCAGAGACCAGTAGGTGGATGTCCTCCAAGAGTCCCTGTGTAGACCTAAGTGATGACCGCCGCATCCTGGGGAGATCATCTCTCTACTCACAGAATTTTGTTCGTCCGTTGGTCCTCCGTCTCTCATCAGAACATAAGAAAACAAGGAGTCTGTAATAGGCCGGTTGGCCTGTGCATGGCAGCTCCTGTCGAGAGTTACTACCACTCTCTATCATCCATGAATCTATCTAGCCTCCTTTTGAAACTTTCCAGCGTTCCAGCACTTACTACAAAGTTGCTAAACTTGTTCCACTTGTCCACCACCCTATTTGTGAACCAGTTCCTTCCTATCTCCCTCCTAAACGTAAACTTATCCAACTTAAATCCGTTGCTCCGAGTCCTATCCTGCTCGGATATTATAAGAACTTTATCTATATCCCCTTTATTGATTCCTTTCACCCACTTAAATACTTCTATCATATCTCCCTGCACTCTTCCTCTTTCTAGGGAATGCAAGTTTAGTTTCTTTAACCTATCCTGATATGGAAGGTTTCTAAGTCCCGGAATCATTTTCGTCTTTCTTCGCTGCACCGACTCTAGTGAATTGATATCCATTCTATAATAAGGGCACCAGAACTTAACCTCATAATCGAGGTGCGGCCTGACTAGCGCAAGATATAGTTGCAATAAGACCTCTGCACTCGTATTACTTACACTTCTAAATATAAAACCCAATACTCTGTTTGCCTTCAATACTCTAACATTAAAGTTAGAGTTACAAGAATCACATATACTGTAAATGTCATATATATATATATATATATATATATATATATATATATATATATATATATATATATATATATATATATATATATATATATATGAATGTTTTGGTAGTGGAGTAATTCAGAGTTTAGATTTAATGTTAACTTATTGTATCCTTAGTTCTCCCCAATTGATATTAGTGTAAATTCTATTTGTACTTAGGCCAGTGTAGTTTTATGAAATGATTATGAGGACACGGGTTTGTAATTTAATTCTTTTTTTTCACTTCTGTGTGAAAGAAACTATTTTCTTGCGAATTAAATGTTCGTAATTTTTTTTAACCAACTTGCAAAGGTCGTTTGACTCATGATGTTTGAGGCAACTTCCCGCTCGTGATTAGGGGAAATGCCAGGTAGTTACACCACTTCCTCTCCCTTCCCCACATACATTACTCGCCACTCCTCGTCAGTTCATACTCAGGTGTACCTCCTCTCTTCGCCAACATAGTCATATTTCCTTAATTTGATATAGCCGACTAGCTGTATGTTCCAACCAACTACCATTTTCCTATAGGCAATCTTCCCTTACTTGCACACATCCCGCCCCCACTCTACCACCACCAGCGCTCAAATTGTGAACGTTTCATACCTACTGTACATGGAGAAGATGAATCTGTTAATTGGTGAAACTGTCACACAAAGTCTGCCAAACTATTATCTGACGTATCTTTTGATACATAATTTATTTTGGGATGACCTGGTATGATTAGTTTCGGGAAATCATCAAAGGAAAACTAATTTTCTAAATGATACTCAAACATTTCAAGCCCAATGTTAATGACATGTTTTTTGCCAAACATTATGACAGACGCTGCCACTTTTTATACATGACCTGAGTAGCATGTGACGTTAGGCTCATTGGTATTTCTTTACTTTCCTCTTCATTCTCCCTTTACTTCAGAAGAAATTCATTGTTCGTTGTACCTATTAATCATTAGTACACTGTAAACTGAGACGGTTTGCGGTACACAGGAGGCGGTGGTACTGGTTGACTATTGTAGTGCTGTGCCTCCAGACATCATGGCTCAGGCTGGGTGCTGGAAGGTAATTTATGTCTTTTGTTGAATGAGTTTGATGCTAAGATAAACTAAGAAAAGGTTAAATACAAACTTCATTCAACAGTAAAATAAAAAATAGAGTCTGGAGTCTACCTTTATATAATACTTAATATTATATACAGTTATTTTGTATGGCAGTGTAGGTATGTGAGGCGATAACTACTGTACACTGAGGAGTCTGTCATGGGTTGAGTTAGGCTTACCCACGCAACCAACTCCAAAGTTTGTTTTACTAGAGATAAGACACCTGGCGAGGCATAACTGGGACATGTATTTTCAATTATTGTATGTTAGCCAGCCTTTAGGGGGGTGGGCAGTGAAACAGTGTTGTACTGTTCATCACTTCACATCCAAAAACCTCATTTTAAGTAGTATCCCCTGAGCCATGGCTCAGTTAAGAAGTCGTCTTGACTCTCTCCCTCCTCAAAGGGGGCGGGACACCACACCACACAGAGTCCTCCACCGCCACTCCGTCCTGTGAACCGTCGTCGACACGAGACTAAGTGTGTTAACCTACACCTAGGTTTGTTATCCCCGTGGAAATATCACGTGTGGAAGCCTGGTTGCGACAAAAGCAATCCAGGCTGGTCTATTGCACCTAATGGTTAATTCAAGTCACGCTTACCAGTTCTCCTTGCCGCGACAACCGTCTATAGTGACTGTCAGTGACGCGAGACTATGTGTGGTAACCCAAGAGTACTTTTTGTTGTTATGGCCCGTGGAAAGAAGTTCTTGTGATGAAGCCTGGTTGTAACAAAAGCAATCCAGGCTGGCAGTAAATGTATCCCTTGAAGAATTAAGGCTCTGTTAAGTCATACCTGCAGTAGAGTAATCACACGTGTTCCCAAGTTGATAATTACCCCTTTTAGAAGATTAATTTTATTACAGCGTGAACGTGAGTGACTCGTATATCCATGCAAATTGTAAATCATTGTATGGAAGCTTGACAAATAAATGTAAGTGCAATTATCTGCCCGTATCTGTGATCCTATCTTATTATTACTAAAGGTAATGACTGATTGGTTATGACAAAGTATAACCAATAACTGAGATAGATGTTGGAAATTAATGGAATTCATTAAATCATCATTTATCAAGTATAAATCATGGAATGTCGAGTGGTGGAGTGAACTTCTACGTAGGTACACCATAATCTCCTGTAAGTAATCAGTGTGAAGGTATCGAACTCTACGGTAAGAAATAAGAAATACGACATATTATTATCTTTATATTATATAATCTACTCCTACTACCACCGATCCACCGAAGTCCATGTACCTGTAGTAAGGTCCAGGAGCTCGTCTTTACCCTTTGAGTCTCTGTCCAAATTGATTTTATTGTCTTATTGTGTACCAGACTGTTTCACGCCCAGGGTCCAGGTATACTCTGCAGTCTGATTGCTTTAGTAAACTGGTGGTGTTTCCTCTTGAAGTGAAATGAGTTTTCCCATATTTTTTATATACATGTATGGAACAGGTTTAGGAATTTTAGTCCTGACTTTGGAAATATTTTCTCTGGTTGTAGTAATTAATTTTTTTCTCAGTGATTTGGTGAATAGTGATTATTTTACGACCCCCAGTGTGTAATTAATTGAATGAAAAAAACATTATAAATAATTCACTAATGAGGGAACAAGAAGATTTATGATATAATGCGTTAGCGGGGCCTCGACGTTTATGGCCAACAACATATTGTACTGCTTGTAAAGTGTTGGGCAGGAGGGGAAAAATAGTATGAAGTAGCACTAATAAACAAAACAAAGACTGAACAAATGGCTAAATATTTCTAAGTTGTGCCTTAATGAATTTCCCACGACAACCACCGAGTTGTGTTTACCACAATATACTGTAGGTAGTATCCCGGCCACCAGCGGAGTAGAGGAAAGGCTGTCTGTCTGTCTGTTTGTTTTATAACTTATCCTCTGATCCACTTATTTTTTCTCTAAATTTAAGTGTTGTTGATTATTGTCCACTTCAAAGTTACTTACAACCTGCAACCACTGTCTGTTGTTGCTCATAACCAGTGTTTCAGCCAGTGATGACCATTAATTGTTTCTTGCCTAAACCACTGTTAGTATCCACAGTGTTACACATAACACGCAGCACGTGCAGTTGTTGGCTGCCCTTGTCACTGATCACAGTTTTTATTCACTATTTCCCACACCACGTACGCCACTTTCCCCAGTTCCTCAGTTTGTTACTGTCCGCACCTACAGTTTGTCTTCATACCTGTTGTTACTGTTAAGTTACTGCCGTCGCTGCTGCCAGTTACGCGGCATCGTCTGGCTCATGGAATCATCAATTTCTCTGACAGAAATTTATGAGAATTTCGTGATAGATGGAGTTAAGAGTGTTAGAGCTGTTACCTGAGGAGCCACGCCTTGGTACTGGGGCGGGGGAAATAGTCCCCACCCATCGTAGGCTCCTCAACGAAATTTGTATCACGGGAGCCTCAGTAATTAAAGGGAGGTGGTGTTAAGGCTGGGGAGTGAGTTACGGAGACGTACTCCTGAGAGTTACAAAGTGAGTCGAGATGAACAAGCAGTTATTAATCACACTACGTTAAATTCATTGTTCAAATGGAGAGTAATAAATTAGTTACTCCAAGATATTTACTTCATTCATGAAAACAATATTGACAATATTGTAAGAATTCAATTTATTGTAAAACAACGTTCACTTGTCGCAGATTGTCTTTCTTGACTAGATGTTCAGACGTAAAAATGTATCATTTAATGAGTTTTTCATAAAATTGGGATGTCCATAAAACTTGATTGAAACATGTTAAAAAATCACCTACATTTCTCTGGTTGTTAATTATCTTACTCTGTCTTTCTTTTCTATGGCCACACTGATAAAGAAACAACTAACAGTTATTCAGAAATTTATATCCCAATGCCGACTCACATGTTCGCCAAACAAGTATAGAGGTTTACTGTACACGTTAACCTCTTTAGCATAAGACTCAATAAGTACTACTCATGCTTGCCATCGTTCATTCTTTCCGATTAATAAATCCTTGACTTAATTTCTTTTAGTGTTTACAGTAGATTAAAATTTTATAACCATGAAATTCTTCCTTGTTAAAAATTCTGCGCAGTAATGTAGGATATTCATTTTATTCTTCCATGTACAGTAATTTGATAATTTACAAAAAAAGAGCCTTACTGATGCTCTTGTATCATGTTTACAAAACTTGTGTGTAGGTTTACGTTAACTCCCACGAATATCTAGTAGTTTAGTTTTTATTAATTGTAAAGGTCCAGCCAGAGTCCTGAGCTTAGCGGAGCGCGAGGAAGTCATTATATTATGTCCAGTGTTCTACGTTATACTGTGTGTCTTGACCCAATCTTAAAGGTCAAAGGTCAGTTTTGGTAGAATATGTCTTAATTTAGGATAATGTTGTGATGGGTTCTGGCATACACCTTCCTAGGCTGAGGTCGCAACGTCGATTGTGTGAAATATAATCCCATACTTTCACTCACGACAATCTTGATTGTGTAAAAAATATCCGTAATAAATCCAAATGAGAAAATTTTCTTTAACACTACTACTACTTTACTGTCACTCGGAATCGAGTATGACGATCATCCAACAATGATATAATGATATGAGTTATTAAAGATATCTCCACACAGTGTACATGTTTATATACGACTTATACGTGAACAAAACCATCTCAGGCTTGGTCATTTATACGACCAAAATTAATATGTAAAAGACAGCTTAACATGTGTTCTTGTATTAGTGTTTACAGGCATGTTTATAGTTGCTTCCTGACCTGCATACAAAGTAAATACGATGGTAAACATAATTTACAGAAGCAATTTTATAAAATGGTGAAGTTGCGTGTGAGGGCCCTTTACTGCTGCGACCCCCCCTACCCCCCTACCCAGCTCAGCCTTCCTCCTTCCCTCCCGCTGCCCCACTCAGCCTTCCTCCTTCCCTGCCCTGACCCATGCAGCCTTCCCCCTCTCCTCCCCTGCCTCACTCAGCCTTCCTCCTTCCCTCCCCCGACCCATGCAGCCTTCCTCCTTCCCTCCACTGACCCATGCAGTCTTCCTCCTTCCCTCCACTGACCCATGCAGCCTTCCTCCTTCCCTCCACTGACCCATGCAGTCTTCCTCCTTCCCTCCACTGACCCATGCAGCCTTCCTCCTGAGCCTCCCCTGCCTCACTCAGCCTTCCTCCTTCCCTCCCTGACCCATGCAGCTTCCTCCTTCCTCCACTGACCCATGCAGTCTTCCTCCTTCCCTCCACTGACCCATGCAGCCTTCCTCCTTCCCTCCACTGACCCATGCAGTCTCCTCCTTCCCTCCCCTGACCCATGCAGCCTCTCCTCCCCCTGCCTCACTCAGCCTCCTCCTTCCTCTCCCCGACCCATGCAGCCTCCTTCCCTCCACTGACCCATGCAGTCTTCCTCCTTCCCTCCACTGACCCATGCAGCTCTTCCTCCTTCCCTCCACTGACCCATGCAGTCCTCCTTCCCTCCCTGACCCATGCAACCTTCCCCTCTCCTCCCCTGCCTCACTCAGCCTTCCTCCCCTGACCCATTCCCCTGACCCATGCAGTTTTCCTCCTTCCCTCCACTGACCCATGCAGCCTTCCTCCCCTCCAGCCCATGCAGTCTTCCCATTCCTCCACTGACCCATGCAGCCTTTCCTTCCCTCCACTGACCCATGCAGTCTTCCTCCTTCCCTCCCCTGACCCATGCAGCATTCCCTCATTCGTTTCCTGCCCCACCCAGCCTTCCTCCTTTTTTCCCTGCACTTTTTCCCTTCATTCCTCGTTCCGTTTTTCCCCCCTCCATCTTTGTCAATAAAAACTGTCTAGTCTTGAGGGAGTGTACTCCACACAGTGAAGAGGAGTTATGTTTGATGTACAGTGTGTGTGGGAGTGGTGCACGAGGGTAATGTACAGTGTATGGGAGTGGTGCACGAGGGTAATGCACAGTGTATGGGAGTGAGCACGAGGGTGATGAACAGTGTATGGGAGTGGTGCACGAGGGTAATGTACAGTGTATGGGAGTGGTGCACGAGGTTGATGAACAGTGTATGGGAGTGCACGAGGGTGATGAACAGTGTGTGGAGTGGTGCACGAGGGTAATGTACAGTGTATGGGAGTGGTGCACGAGGGTGATGAACAGTGTATGGGAGTGGTGCACGAGGTTGATGAACAGTGTATGGGAGTGGTGTACGAGGGTAATGTACAGTGTATGGGAGTGGTGCACGAGGGTGATGAACAGTGTATGGAGTGGTGCACGAGGGTGATGTACAGTGTATGGGAGTGGTGCTCGAGGGTGATATACAGTGTATGGGAGTGGTGCACAAAGGGTGATGTACAGTGTATGGGAGTGGTGCACGAGGGTGATGTACAGTGTATGGGAGTGGTGCTCGAGGGTGATGTACAGTGTATGGGAGTGGTGCTCGAGGGTGATGTACAGTATATGGGAGTGGTGCACAAAGGGTGATGTACAGTGTATGGGAGTGGTGCAGAAAGGGTGAAACTGTTGTCTGACTTACACATAATTTAAGCTGTATCCGTGGAGCGGAGGTGCTCCTCTTTACTGTGTGTGTATAGGCCTCTGGCTTGTAGGCCTGTGAGGAGTGAGACTTGTCAGTATACAGTCTCACTAAATATTAGTTTGCTTGTAGTTATTTAGAGTCCTGTTGATATCAGTAGGACGCCCGAGACTGTCGATAATTATAGTCCAACAGAGCGGTCACTTCTTCCATAAAAGGGGTGGATAATAATACCCAAAACTGGTGAATATGTACAATGTGATACTTGCAAGTCTAAATACTGTACAGTTAATTAGATTGGCCCCGTGATCTATTACTGGAACCGTTCTCGTGGGTCACGCTAGAAACTGAGGTAGGCTCTGTGTTAGGCATGCCCGTATTGAGGTGGTCCAAGTGTAGATGTATACTCAAAAGGGTCCAGTTCAAGACTGACTAAGGGCTTGGCTTGGAGGAAGTAGTCGTGTCCGTGGAATGTCAAGCAAAACTATAGTCAGCCGTGTTTACATAATGTGTATAAACAACCGGCTGGTAAATGATCCCTTTAGACCCATAAATCACTTAACTGGTGGTGCCATTCTCTATATATTACCAAACTAACTATCTAACATACTTGACGCATTTCAAGTGTAAAGCCAAGTATCCAATTACCACAAGTTGAGCAATCTATTCAGTGTTTAAAGAAATACCCACTACTGAGAGAAAGAGTTGCATCATACTACGACACTCGGGCTAGACAAAACATCCGTGGGATGTATAATACAGCTACAACCTATGAACAACCTTTTCCCTCTACAGGTCATTGAATAATGAATGTTCATAATTATATATCCATGGTATAAATTATTCAGTATGTAAATTATACTGGTTACGTGTGTGTGTGTGTGTGTGTGTGTGTGTGTGTGTGTGTGTGTGTGTGTGTGTGTGTGTGTGTGTGTGTGTGTGTGTGTGTGTGTGAAATCCCTCAAACACGGGTTGAGTAAGTTTCAGTAAAGTCGGTCAACCCGTTTTAATCCCCTTTGGCCAAGTGCTCTCCTTAATCTTAAATCGTACCGTTGACCTTTAACTTTCCTTTCCCAAAATTAAACTATTTCACAGTGGGCCAAGATGTAACCCGCCAGTCACATTTAGTGAAAACCTGTCCACCTCCTGGGGTGATTTGTTTACATGTACACAAAGTAATGGCATTAATCTCATCGACTTGCAGGTGACGATTAAAGATTTTTTTTGTCAAATACAATGAACTGACTCTTTTATTAGAGGAAGAAATAAGAAATAAACTATAAAACAGTGTATGTTCCTCGACCTTGGTAGGAGACCAAAAATAATCGTGGTTACACATGAGGAACACGTTGGTAGAAGACACATTTTTGGGATTATTCTTAATTATCCATCGGAAATTTTATCATGGGCGGTAACGAATTTATGTTTAATAATGAGCAAAAATATAGAAGGAAGAGTATCAGAGTTCAGAGGATAGAACAATTGTGGGGCTTCTTAAGAAAAGTATCCGAGTGGGCGGACTGCAGGAAATAAACCATAACCCAACAGGATATAATTTGTAGCTGGAATAACGATGGTATTTGTGAAGGTAATATTGACCTATAAGTTAAGGATACAGTAACATGATAAATGTGAGCCGGTGAGAACAGCATTAGCAAGTGATAATACTTGTACATCGATTTTGTTGGGGAGAGATATGCTCCGGCTGCCTGGCGTTGTGGGCCACTTTGATCAATAGTGGCAGGAGGCGTATCGGATATTGGATAGAAAACTTAAAAATTCTTCATACTTTTCCTGCAGCGACCACCGACGTTTAGTCTTAAAACCGATGCTTCGTAGCTGTCAATGTTTTAAAGATTGTTGAATGTCGTGTACCATAACTTGTGTGGTTAATGAAGGGTAATATATATATATATATATATATATATATATATATATATATATATATATATATATATATATATATATATATATATATATATATATATATATATATATATATATATATCCTGTAGGTGTGGAAATGTCAGCTGGGAACTTGTAAACTGATGTGCCAGTGAGTAACCACACGGTCTTACATCATTTCATAAAGACCCTAAACACGATTCATAACCAAATGGAATATGCTTTTCTTGGGGGTTATTAAAACGGGTGTTGTACTGTTTTTAGTTGTCGGTAGGTTAGGTGTCTGATGTTGGCAGTACTACTGCTGGTACCTTGGTGGTATTGGCAGAGCTTGTGATAGTAATGGTGGTGCTTGTTGTGGTTAGTGCTGCTGTAGGTGGTTATGGTGGAGGTTGTTGGTGCTGCTGCAGGTGGTTGTGGTGGTAGTAGTAGGTTGCGTCTGTAGGTGGTTGTGGTGGTAGTAGGTGCAGCTGTAGGTGGTGGTGGACGTAGGTGGTCGTGGTGGTGCAGTAAACCACGCAGCAGAACATCTTCTCCAGACAGCTCCCGTTGCTGACATTTACAAGGTTCTCCATGATTTCTCCGGAGAGTGACTTGAGCTGATTCTGTGGAGGAAATTTCATTTTCAGGGGTTGAATTATTTTTTCAATTGTGTCGTACAGTTCCACTTTTGTACTGTACTGTATTATAAAAGAATTTAGTGCAGCAACAGGAACTATTATTTGAATGGCAGTAAATATGTATCTTGTCAATGATAAATGGTTTAACTTTATGTACTTTTGGTCCTTTGGAATAAGTAGTAAAAGATGGATCTTATTTCATAACGTTAACGCCAGTCCCTGTAATAAATATAATGCAGTGTTATGGTTTTGTGGTGCGTTAGTAGGACACACAATAGCAATCTTTACAGTAAGTTAACAAAATGTATCACCAAGGCATGACTGAGGCCCATATTAGTTCAGCTGATTTTTACTGCCACCGCACATGTTGTATGGTGAGATCTTACAAGTTTGAGGACGAATGTGTTAAGACAGGGGACCTCATCTAAGACGGCCGAACCATAGAAGGTCAAGTTTTTTCAGATGTTAGACTACTGAGACGTGAGTGACATTGGTGACGACAAGTAATTGGTGTGGCTACAGTATTATCTTGTTGAGCGTGTTGCAACCACCACCACCTCCTCCTTCTCGGTAGAACATATCAGCAACATTCCGCTTTTTCATGTAAATAAGATTACAAGCTGCATAATTTCCAGTGCAATACATAATTAATGCTGCACAAATTACATTGCACCAGAGGCCGTCTTCATTAGGATATCCTCGTACTATAAATCATTAACTGGTTAATGTGTATGTGTGGAGCACAATTCGGTCAGTGAAGCTTTTCGTGTATCTCAGATGAATATAGCAGTTTCCATGATAAAATTTATCATAAAAACGATTTTTTTGCGTAAAACATAAATTTCAGTGTCATTGACAAAAGTGGACCTGACCTTGAGTGGTGTAATTTCCTGGTTGTAAAGGATCACAGTCAGTATTGTTTCCAGTGCAAAAGATCATAGCCTGACAAATTAAAAATATGATTCCGGAAGTAGAAAATTTCACGAGCTTTTATCGAACAGTTTAATATTTAAGTTGAGCGATCAGCATATTAATATCCTGTAATGAGGCGATTACTATTACATATTCCCGTTGGAGAGAGAGACAGTAGCTCATACGTACACCGGCAAGCTTGTACTTATTGAAGCTGTAGGTTGGTGTGTTGGGGAGGTGGATGTGTCGCCTGCCAGGTGTCCAGAATCCGCACCTCTTCCGTCTCATTTCTGGCGTTTGTACCATACCACGTTCATTGTGTGTGTGCGATCTATCCCGTTAAGAAAAATAGCTACACGGTAAAATTTGCGATACATTAGTATTATCCAGTAATTGTTCGCTGCTTGAATGTGATACAAATTAAGTTAAACACGACAAACTGTAGTAAATATATCGTCATTACCAGAAAAATTTTACCCGCTTGTCCTTAATGTGTCAAGCTTTGAGACGTGTAGACAGGGAGACGGTGGTGGTGTGGAGGTCAGGCGAGCCAGAGGCGTAACGTGTTTATCTCTCGCAAAAAAAAAATAAAAATAAAGAGCGTATGACTGCACTACTGGCCCCCGCACTCTCCCACGCCGTCTGGCTGGTAGCCCAGTGCCAGGCAGGCGTGGCGCTGCGGTCAACGAGGTGGGGAGGACAAGTTGTTGTGTGGTGTGTTGCTCAGTTGGTGTGGTGCTCAAATGTTGTGGTGCTTAACTGTTGTGGTGCTTAAATGTCATTTTCTCAGTTGGTGTGGTGCTTAACTGTTGTGGTGCTCAAGTGTTGGGGTGCTCAACTGGTGTGGTGCTCAGTTGGTGCGGTGCTCAAGTATTGTGGTGCTTAACTGTTGTGGTGCTCAGTTGGTGTGGTGCTCAGTTGATGTGGTGCTCAAGTATTTTGGTTCTCAGCTGGTGTGGTGTTCAGCTGGTGTGGCGTTCATGTGGTGTGGAACTGAGTTTGTGGTGCCACTCAGCTAGTGGTGTGGTGTTCTTTGGTTAGCTGGTATTATAATATACAGACAAGAGAAAGGATTAATACTCCGCTCTTGTGGTATATTTAACGTCAGATGTTTCCCCCTATGAAACAATTTCCTTTATACATAAGCTTAGATGGAATTACTGTTTATAATAATATTTCCTTGGCAGTTTCCCGTGCAAGCTTGAAGGTAATATTTTAGATCCATTAAAGTTTTTTTTTCGTATCCACTTTTCCCAGATTTGACTGATAATTTTTTTGTGCGGGAGAGGGATTATTTTTATCCATCCCCCCCCCCCCCCAAGAGTGGCCTGGTCACTCTTGTCATTTTATAATTTAGCTATTGTTCATTATTAGTTGCTATTGTTTATTATTAGTTTTATTGATTTATGTATAATTAATTCTTGATTGTACTCATTTATCAGATATTTTTACTTTATTGCATTTATTTGGTATTTAGGTCTATTTATTTGTTTATTATTTATTCTTTTTTTTACTATATACTCGTGTTCAGTATTTTTATGTTTATGTTTTTTATTTATTAGTTATTACTGTAATTTTAATTTCTGGGAAGGCGGGATGAGGGAGGTGAACTGACCTGCATTTCTCAGTTTGGTTGTAATTTATGATGGCAGTCGTGGCAGTAATTATGTGCGGACCTCACCACCAACACTCACTCCTCTTATTAATGAAAACTATATATTTTTTTTACCTGAGTTTCTGTTACCTGTCTCCTCGCATATGTATATAATTATAACTCCAGGAAGATGTGTTTGTGTGTGGGATGTGATTTATGTTGTGTAAGTAAATGGTTGAAACTGCCAGCATGTGTAGTTCTGCAATGAATGTAAATTATGTTATAGAATTATAGTTTTTAAAGATGAATGATGGTATTTTTTTTACGATTTTTTTTCCTTCATCTTTTTCACCCAGATATTTTAAGTAGAGTTAACACCTTTTATGATATAATTATGCCGTATCTGCTTATTTCAGTTCTGACTCATGATTTTTTTTCTTCATTTCTTGTAGTTGGATATAGATTGTAATTTTCTTGGTAGCGTTCTGTGAAAGGGTCTGGATAACCCCCCCCCCCCCAAAAAAAAAATCTTGCATTCTACCAGTTTTTGTGTCCGGTAATGAGGAAGGTGGCAAGTGGGGCTCAAAGGTAAATTCCTAGTTCTGGATTCACAGAGGCTCGTACAGTGATATATTCCTCGTAACTGATGATGTAAAACTGCCCCTGTCTGGTCGACTTAAACTGAAGGACAAACGTAGTATCATAAAATAGTTTCAGAGATTTAATGAATTCAATTTTAATTAGTTTCGTTCGCTTTGTATCAGCTGGACTAGAGACAAAATTAAGGCACAAGGGGGGACGTATCTGGTTTGAGGTAGAGTCTCAGTGTAGTTTTGATGCCATTTTTGGTTGTTGTTATTATGCATGAGCTTATATCAACCAGCCAGATGCATTTTTACATCATCAGTTCCGAGAAATATTTTCACTCGTTAATTGAGGTTATGTAGGGAGGTGCTGAGTTACACCTGCCAGATGAGATAACTTGAGTTTTATTATTATTTTCAAAGATTCACTGTAATATTTAACTACTGTGGTGTTTATTGAATGAGTTTTATATATATATATATATATATATATATATATATATATATATATATATATATATATATATATATATATATATATATATATATATATATAGTTCTTTCGTTGCAGGTGCGTGTGGTTGAGCCTGATGATGGAGCACGAAACTGCAGGGTAAAGGAGCTAGGGCGGGCAGGAGTACCTACCTCTGTTGTGTAATGTAAAGTGAGGATGTTGATAATATTACCTGGGTGTTTACCTCCACAGCCAGGTCGTTTATCGGGCTATATTCGTGGCTATTTGATCAGACGGACTGTTACAGCTAAGATTTGTGGACATGTTTATTGGATCCGGAACACTTTTTTGATGGTGACTCACGCTATTTAGAGTCCCTTCTGAACGATCAGATTCCCTCTGAGTTTTCTCTTGGAACTTGTCAAGTGCCCTTTTGAATACTATATAATATTCAGGAATAATAGACTAAGATTTTTAAGTTGTTTTTTAATATAAAAATAACTAATTGGCGCCTCAGTGAGTTTTAGTTGTTGGGCCGTATTTGAGGTTTGGTTAGTATATATGTACGGTATACGATGGGTGGTTGTCCTATGGAATCACGGGACAGTGACTTGAGGCTTCCCTAGACTCAGGTTATTCATCACAAGTATAAACTTCAGTGGGAAATATATCACACTGCTAGTTTCATTTGAATCAGCATCGCTTGTAACTAACCCTATACCACATCTTTACCCAAAAAAGTTCATCTTACTACTAACTGATTGATCGTATTCTCCAAGGTCATAGGTTGCTGGGGGTACTGAACAATATACCTGTGTCTTTTATCCTTTTAGCATATATTTGTGTGTCACAGTGCTCAGTCTATTTGTGATCAGTCTTCAGTGTTTTTTCATGGTACCTTTTGTTAGATTGTGGTAATTGTTTGTGATTGTGTGGTGATATTACTATGGTGGAAGTTTTGATGGTTATATGTGCTTGTCTTTATGGTGGCTAATAACGTAATTTAAAGATGGTTGTGGAAAATCTTCTGGAGAAAATATTTAGTTCTCGTTGTTGTATTAGTGTGTGTGGGTGTGTAATAATAATAATAATAATTAACGGTTTATTGAAAAAGTTATGCAGCCCGAAGGCTGAAAATATACATTAGACAAAAATGACTTATTACATACAAATACATGGGGTGGGTGGGTCGTTTAACAAAAGCTTTCATTGCTGAAAGGAGAATGAACATGAATTGAACACTCAAATTATTATAGTTTGCACCGGGTGGTGTGTTGTTTCCGTGGTTTAGTGACTCGTCCTCGGGTGTTGATATGACCGACCTCTCATGGTCATGGAGACACCGGGTGGTGTGGTCACGTGGTGCAGTAACTCGTCCTCTGGTGTTAATATGAAGAACCTCACGTGGTCACGGAGACACCGGGTGGCGTGTTTTCACGTGGTATCGTGACTCGTCCTCGGGTGTTGATATGAAGGACCCCACGTGGTCTTGAAGACACTGTGTGGTGTTGGATGGTGTCACAGTACCTCACTCTGCTAGATGGTGTTATGTTATCTCGTAGTCAGGTGTTGTTCCCAGGGTGGATTGATTAACACCGCCTGGTCAGAAGATGGTGGTCGGTTCCCAGGGGTGCCTATCTCACTGGTGGGTCACTGCTTCTCGCTGGTACTGTCTGGTGCTGAATTCACTGGCTTAAACACTGTTCATCACTGTTCAACAATGATCCCATTTCTTTCCGAAACGAAATTGTCACCTTTGATTATGTTGATATCCTGGTGGTGAGGATGGGTCGAGGAAAGGGACTTGGGGGAATGGGCCGAACATTGGCCAAGGGGGGCAGCTGCGCAGCAGGAGCAGCGCCTGATAGGTCTTGACCCTACGGTGGTCAAGGATGTAGTGTGTGTGTGTGTGTGTGTGTAAGCTTAACATTTATAATAACCCCGTCCAGCTGTACCTCCCAGGTGGCTCCAGCCAGGGGTTAACATTTCACCCGAGAGACCAGCTGTTTTGTGAGGTGGTGGGTTTAATTGTGCTTATGTTAATATGTGGAGTGGACAGCTGGTGGTAACTGTTGGGAAAGTTGTTAGTTGTAGTTGTGTTTGTTAGTGTGTGGAGTGAACAGCTTGTGGTAACTGTTAGGAGAGATGTTGGTTGTAGTTGTGGTATGTTAATGTTTGGAGTGAACAACTGTTACTTTGGAGAGACCAGCTCGTAGTAACTGTTCCCTGAGGTGGTGTGTGTGTGTGTGTGTGTGTGTGTGTGTGTGTGTGTGTGTGTGTGTGTAATAATAATAATAATAATAATAATAATAATAATAATAATAATAATAATAATTAATGGTTTATTAAGAAAACATGGCAGGCCGAAGGCTGAAAATATACAATGAACAGAGATGATAAGTTACATATGGTGAAATCGGGGAGTGGGTCACTTGATTGACAAAAGCTTTCAATACAGAAACAGAAGAAACATAGGTGAAAGGAATCAATAAAGGGGATATAGATAAAGTTCTTATAATATCCGAGCAGGATAGGACTCGTAGCAACGGATTTAAGTTGGATAAGTTTAGGTTTAGGAGGGAGATAGGAAGGAACTGGTTCACAAATAGGGTGGTGGACGAGTGGAACAAGCTTAGCAACTTTGTAGTAAGTGCTGGAACGCTGGAAAGTTTCAAAAGGAGGCTGGATAGATTCATGGACGATAGAGGGTGGTAGTAACTCTCGACAGGAGCTGCCATGCACAGGCCAACCGGCCTATTGCAGACTCCTTATTTTCTTATGTTCTTATGTTATAGATTAACCATAGATCTGGTACTGTGGGAGCTGGTCTGTAGACATTCTTGTGACCTGATGCCGGCGCCAATAAAGTCCTTCCCACTGTTTTGATGGTCGTTGTACCTGACTGCAAAGCCCCTACCTCACTACAGCTGCAGATGTACCACGTGGTCCGGGTAGGGCCTCCAGCTCACACGGGGTGTTGGAGATGGTTCTTGTTCCTCATATGATGTAGTTCGGAATTCATAGTTCCTCACCTGGGTGGAGTAGGGAGTCCTCATTTCTCTCCTGGTGTAGTTTGGAGTTTTTCTTGGCTTCTCATCCAGTGTTGGGGTGGCGAGTGTACCACGGACTGGGTGCATCAGGTCAAGGTGTCGGGTCAACATTGACCGCTAACTACTGATTGTCGCTCTAACAGTTGTATCTTCCTTTCGAGTTGAAATTGTCACTTTTGTATATCAGTTGTGGGTTGATCGTCAATCTTTTCACTGTACTCTTGGTGGGAGGATGTTGATAAATCCAGATGGGGAGGAGAAGATGGGGAAGTGGAAGGGCCCGACGAACCGGGCTGGCAGCTGTCTCCATGGTCAAGAGACATAAGAAAATAAGGAGTCTGCAATAGGCCGGTTGGCCTGTGCATGGCAGCTCCTGTCGAAAGTTACTACCACTCTCTATCATCCATGAATCTATCTAGCCTCCTTTTGAAACTTTCCAGAGTTCCCGCACTTACTACAAAGTTGCTAAGCTTGTTCCACTCGTCCACCACTCTATTTGTAAACCAGTTCCTTCCTATCTCCCTCCTAAACGTAAACTTATCCAACTTAAATCCGTTGCTCCGAGTCCTATCCTGCTCGGATATTATAAGAACTTTATCTATATCCCCTTTATTGATTCCTTTCACCCACTTAAATACTTCTATCATATCTCCCCGCACTCTTCGTCTTTCTAGGGAATGCAAGTTTAGTTTCTTTAACCTATCTTGATATGGAAGACCACGGGCAGCGCCGATTACACACGTCCTTACCCGATGAAGGCTGAAGGAAGTGTGTGTGTGTGTGTGTGTGTGTATAATCCCAACGGCCTACTCCTCAGCAAGTGTGCTGAACACAGCCTCACTATTACCAGCATCTTTTTTAGGCAGGTTGACAAGTTCAAGGGCTCGTGGCAACACCCACGATCCAAACAATGGCATTTCATTGACTATATCATTGTCAGAGAAAGAGATCATCGAGATGTCCTCATCACCCAAGCCATGCGTGGCTCAGACCACTGTGAGACAAGATTCAAACTCTTCCTTCATGTCGCCCCAAAACGGCGAAGTCTGTTTGATACTTTGGATGTCACTGACTTAAAGTTATTTATATACGTTCGTGGTAGTGCTGGTGGCGAATGTTGAGGTAGTGTTTGAGTGGCTGTATCAGTGACTGTTGGTGGTCATTCTTATATATGAACAAAAGAATGAAGGAAACTACATCGGGCCCACACTAGGCAGCCCCGTTTACACCAAATCATATTGCTCATATATGTCCAATTCTTTGCTTGACTGTTTATGTCCTGACCTGAACACAATAGGCAGATTTAATAAAAGTTCCCTGTTTTGGGGCTTTCTTACCTAAAGCCTTAATCAGTTTTAATAGTTGGCTTATTTATTTTTATCTAAGATTTACCAGTTATGGGATTTTTTCTAGTTATTTTATATATAAAAGGTCGAAACAGTGTACAAGTATGGCAGAAATGTTTCATTGAAAAAGGAACTGTGCTCCTGATTAATTTGTTGCTGATGTTCATAACAGGTTGAGGTGCTTCTCCGAACTTTTGTTTTTGTTTTGGGGGGATGGGGGAGTGAGTATTTTTTTTATTTAATCTTGATAATTTAATTATGAAAATAAATGTGCTTCCGTGATTTAAATCGAATAACGGATGCATTTTTTTAGGTTAAATTCAGTCTAGTTAAGTTGTTAACTACTGTATGTTGTTATTCACTCTCCCTCCCAAAGATAAACACATTATTTATGTGTCTTTTATTTTCTTGGTTCATGTGTTGAAGTTTATCGTGCAGGGAGGCTCGTACCTCACGCTTTACGGTGTGAATATGTGAAAAACTTGGCTGTTATGAGCGGGCGAGCACAGCAGGTGGTGCAGAATCATAATAGGAAGCTGTGAATTCTCCCCAACAGCCGGCTTCGAAATTCCAACGTTAAAGTAGAACGTAAGCCTGAGGGGCGGGGGGGTGTTGATGGTGGTGGAGAGGGAGGATTATCGTCGGTGGGGAAGGGAGGGAGGGAGGGGGAATAAGGGGTTTTAGGGAGAGTTGGGCGGGGTAGGATAGGGGGGGCGTCACGAAATATAAGTCGTGGCAAAATATCTGGCTTTGTCACGGGGCTCAATTGGGATTTCACTAACACAGTGATGGGAAGCAATTGATACGCCTGTGTGTGTGTGAGAGAGAGAGAGATTGACGTGTTATTTTTATAACTGGAAAAGCTGAATAAACGAATCATTTTTGTTTTGTGATATAAAGCGGTAATTGGGTTTAAAAACGAAACATAATAAACCGTAGATGCTGTTGAAGTATTTAATATAATGATTCCCTTAACATGTATTGAGGCCGCTGTCAACAAATTGAAAGATAAGGCTTGTGGGGTTGATGAGCTTCCAGTAGAGCTTGTTAAACAAATAGGCAGGACTGGGAGTAATTGTCTGATTAAAATATGCTACTGTTTACTTCAAGGGAAGCTTTCCATTTATTAAGAAAAATCAATGTTTGTCTGGTTACCTAAACACATCAGGAGCCTTTGAGTGCACCCATTTTAAAACGCCATGTGTGCAAAGATTGAGTATATATATATATATGTGTATATATATATATATATATATATATATATATATATATATATATATATATATATATATATATATATATATATATATCGCTGATAACCACAAGGTTATCAGCATATACCTGGATCACGCGCACCTACAGTGATTTATTTGCATATATATATATATATATATATATATATATATATATATATATATATATATATATATATATATATATATATATATATATATATATATATATAGTTCATATGACACGCGGACACAGTAGGTCGAGGGTTCGAGTCCTGGCTGGTGAGGTCGTTGATTTTATATATATATATATATATATATATATATATATATATATATATATATATATATATATATATATATATATATATATATATATATATATATATATATATATATAATTTTTAATTAAATAAAAGCTAAGAAAGAAGCTAGAGAAATGCAGGAATGTGGTGCTGCAGGAATTTGCTGAAGATCAGTGATTGTTATTGCAAAACAAATGAAAGAGCACTAAGATTAGCTAGAATAACTACAGAAATATTGGAGTTTTATTTTATTGAATAAGAAAAATTAGATACTTGGGCCATATAAATTATTTGGGAATACAGGATATTGGTAGAGATGTTACTGGTAAGAGTGAGGGTAGGAGAGCCAGGGGACTGTCGGTGATTGAGATGGATGAATGAAATTAATACGAAATCTGGGAATATTGGTGAATGAAAACATTTGGAATGGAGAGCCATGAACCCCAGCCCTTAGGCATGAGGATGGTTGGCACCTTGATAGATTAGTAGTACAAGCCGTACTGGTCTTGATTTATGTGTGGAGGTGTCAGCCAACAGTGGGAGAAGCTGCGAAAATAGTGTTTTTATGGGTGACTAAGGATGATGAGGTGGACTAGGAAGTCAGATACAGAAGTAATGTTGACATGATAGTGACATGTATCAGCGGTGATACTGTCCCCCAAGAATCTTGGCCAGGATCTTGTACAGCTGCGGACAAAATTTTCTGGACACTTGTCAGTGTCTGCCCTGTAAGTGTTTAAGGATCACAAGGTGAGGAGGATAATTAAGGTATGTGTGTGAGGTAGTAGATGACTGGGGCCAAATATTATGGTGACCTTGTTTGCAGAAGTAATTGCTAGCAGGGGCCGTTACAGTGATGTGATCCCTTCATTGTGGGGATATGGGATGGAACGCCCATTGTTGTCTGGCTATAAATTACGGCTTGAGCTGGACGACATGGAGGTTCTTTGTGTAGTGCAGTCATCGCTAGTCACCGGTCGCCACTACCTTACATCCCTCCCTGGCCGTATTATCAGGCCATTCACACACACAAGTTATGACACGTTTTTGTTGGTATGACGGAGGGGAGGGGGTCTCGGTTTGCAGTCCTTCCTGTCCTCCATTGTTATTAGACTGGAGACCTGTGTGACGGGGACCTGTGGACCACTGTGACGGGGACCTGTGGACCACTGTGACGGCGTTTTGTGGACCTCTGTGACAGCGACCTGTGGACATCTGTGACGGCAACATATGGACCTCTGTAACGGCGACCTGTGGACCTCTGTGACGGAGACATGTGGACCTCCGTGACGGGGACCTGTGGACTTGTGTGACAGCCATAAGCACTAGAAAAATATTAACCTTGTACCATTTAATATTTCTAAGCTGCTTCCCCAGCAGCTACTTCATCTCTTTGGTTCCGTCTTACAACATCAATAGACAAACCACACATATCGTAAATCTGTCTTGGTGGCAACAGATCATAGAAAAAGTTAGAAAAAAAAGGATCTTTCTGTATTTCATTATTTCCTCTGCTTTGAAGTATTTGTCCTTGAGGAAAGTGTCGTCTGCCCTTACCTGAAACACTACACGCTTGTTTAGGAAGGTGTATTTCACCTTTCCAAATGTCGTAAACAAAACCCATGATAAATGTGTAAACTTCCATGGTGATGAGACTGTCCACCAGCCTCCTTCCCATATACTTTATAACCGTCGTCTTCCATCCTCTTTTACACCTCGTTCTTATTCATTTATTTTATTGCTCAATTGTCCGTTGAAATATAAACCATTATCTCACAGCTCTTTGAACCCAGACGCCGTGTTTGCTATACTTCACAGCTTGACATCGGTATATTGTCGAAACAACACACCCGTGACCATCCTTCTCCCTTTCATCTCTTACTCCTGGGACCCCTGACACTCTAACTCACCTACTACACGTGTCCTCCATCCTTAATGGAACTAGACAAACTCTTCCCCAAAGATTATTAAAGTGTCGTGTGTATGTCTATTTGACGGAAGGGGGTGTAATAAAAAGAGAGGTGGGGGAACTAATAGGGAGAGGTGAAGAGGAAATGAGGGTGCGCGATAGGGAGGACATAAGAGGAGGTAAGAAAAATGAATGATAAGAGTTTGGGAGAGTGGGGGTGAGGAGTGTGTGACAGAGAGGTACGAGAGAAGGGCAAGAATGGGGTAAGAGAGAGAGAGAGAGAGAGAGAGTTGAAAGAGGAGCGGGGTGTGTATAGCCAGTCATTAGAATGCTGGGCAGGTCACGCGAGCTGGCAGAAAAACGTCGTGGCATTCCTGGGGCCTCACCTGTACGTGTCCCGGTGTTTTGTTATTATTGTTGGTTACTTAGCTCCTTACCGTGGGTTTGAGTGCGTAATATCGTGCCGTTGTAATGTGTGCCTGTCTCGTTAACAGTAGTATGTGCCAGTCTCGTTAATAGTGATACGCGCCAGTCTCGTTAACAGTAGTATGTGGCAGTCTCGTTAACAGTAGTATGTGCCAGTCTCGTTATCAGTAGTATGTGCCAGTCTCGTTATCAGTAGTATGTGCCAGTCTCGTTATCAGTAGTATGTGCCATTGTGCCAGTCTCGTCATCAGTAGTTTGTGCCAGTCTCGTTATCGGTAGTATGTGCCAGTCTCGTTATCAGTACTATGTGCCAGTCTCGTTAATAGTAGTATGTGCCAGTCTCGTTATCAGTAGTATGTGCCAGTCTCGTTATCAGTAGTATGTGCCAGTCTCGTTAACAGTAGTATGTGCCAGTCTCGTTATCAGTAGTATGTGCCAGTCTCGTTATCAGTAGTATGTGCCAGTCTCGTTAACAGTAATGCTTGCTAATCTAGTTAACAGTGTAGCGTCTTATAATTAATGGTATGATATCCAGGAATTAATTATTCTCCTCCGCCGCCCTGAACATTAATTTACCCCCATCTCGTGTGTAAGTGACAGTGACACCCACACAACACACACATTATATGGATCATGTCGTATGGTTCTCAATCGGTGTTCTGAACAGGCTTGAAAACGCTTGTCCCTCCCTCACCAAGGTCTATAGGATAGGATAAACCTTGTCCCTCACCTCACTCCCCGCCCACTCGAAAATTTACTTAGTGTGACATGTGCCCCCCCCCTCTTCGTTCCCCATTTTCCCCCCTCCCTAATCCAATAAAAACTACACTCGCTACAAAAAAGTATCTGCAACATTTTTTTTTTGCTAGACAATAATGACACAACGGACGGAAGATTGTGACAAGCCTACTAAGACAATAGGGGTCACAGTGATTTGGACATCCATCTGACCCCACCTAACAGATACTTTCTGGAGCGAGTGTACTGTACGTCCTAACCTAAACCTGACAAGTTTGCTGAGGGGTAGGGAGGGAAGGAGGGACGGCTCGTGTACAGTAGTGTCCGCTAAAATATCATGGGAAGCCGTATGTGATGGGATATACTGTACTGTAGATCCGAATCCGATGTAGAATTACCCTGGCGCGTCCAGAGTGGGGAAGGGGAAGTTTTAACAGGGGTGGTGGGGGTTAAGAGGGGAGGGGGTCAGTGAAACAATATTATTTGGCATGAACATCTGCAATATTAGTTTTGTGGCAATTTGTGTGTGCGAGTCGGTAGTGGGGGAGGGAGAGGAGCTGACATGTTTTATTTAGCTTGGTTTATGTAGGGAGGCTGGGCCGGTGAGCGTGACGGGTGTATGTAGGTGGGTGAGCCGGGGATACTGACACTGTAGGTGGGTGAGCCGGGGACACTGACACTGTAGGTGGGTGAGCCGGGGATACTTGACACTGTAGGTGGGTGAGCCGGGGATACTTGACACTGTAGGTGGGTGAGCCGGGGATACTTGACACTGTAGGTGGGTGAGCCGGGGACTACAGGTGGGTGAGCCCTGACACTGTAGGTGGGTGAGCCGGGGATACTGACACCGGATACTGACACTGTAGGTGGGTGAGTCGGGGATACTGACACTGTAGGTGGGTGAGCCGGGGATACTGACACTGGGGATACTGACACTGTAGGTGGGTGAGTCGGGGATACTGACACTGTAGGTGGGTGGGATACTGACACTGTAGGTGGGTGAGCCGGGGATACTGACACTGTAGGTGGGTGAGCCGGGGATACTGACACTGTAGGTGGGTGAGTCGGGGATACTGACACTGTAGGTGGGTGAGTCGATACTGACACTGTAGGTGGGTGAGCGGGGATACTGACACTGTAGGTGGGTGAGCCGGGGATACTGACACCAGGTGGGTGAGCCGGGGATACTGACACTGTAGGTGGGTGAGCCGGGGATACTGACACTGTAGGTGGGTGAGCCGGGGATACTGACACTGTAGGTGGGTGAGTGGATACTGACACTGTAGGTGGGTGAGTGGGATACTGACACTGTAGGTGGGTGAGCCGGGGATACTGACACTGTAGGTGGGTGAGTGGGCTGGGACACTGTAGGTGGGTGAGCCGGGGATACTGACACTGTAGGTGGGGTCGGGATACTGACACTGCAGGTGGGTGAGGGGATACTGACACTGTAGGTGGGTGGATGGGGATACTGACACTGTGGGTGAGCCGGGGATACTGACACTGTAGGTGGGTGAGCCGGGGATACTGACACTGTAGGTGGGTGAGCCGGGGATACTGACACTGTAGGTGGGTGAGTCACTGACACTGTAGGTGGGTGAGCCAGATACTGACACTGTAGGTGTGAGCCGGGGATACTGACACTGTAGGTGGGTGAGCCGGGGATACTGACACTGTAGGTGGGTGAGCCGGGGATACTGACACACACTAGGTGGGGTGAGTCGGGATACCTGGACACTGAGTGGGTGGGTGAGCCGGGGATACTGACACTGTAGGTGGGGTGAGCCGGGGATATGACACTGTAGGTGGGTGAGCCGATACTGACACTGGTGGGGTGAGCCGGGATACTGACACTGTAGGTGGGTGAGCCGGGGATACTGACACTGTAGGTGGGTGGGAGCCGGGGTGACACTGTGGTGTGAGCCGGGATACTGGACACTGTAGGTGGGTGAGCGGGGATACTGACACTGTAGGTGGGTGAGCCGGGGATACTGACACTGAGGTGGGTGAGCGGGATACTGACACTGTAGGTGGGTGGGAGTCAGGGGATACTGACACTGTAGGTGGGTGAGCGGGATACTGACACTGTAAGGTAGGTGGGGATATACTGACACTGGTGAGGGATACTGTGGTGGTGAGTGACACTGTAGGTGGGTGAGCCGGGGATACTGACACTGTAGGGTGAGCCGGGGATACTGACACTGGTGGGTGAGCTGATACTGACACTGTAGGTGGGTGAGCCGGGGATACTGACACTGTAGGTGGGTGAGCCGGGGGATACTGACACTGTAGGTGGGTGGGACACTGTCGGGGATACTGGACACTGTAGGTGGGTGGCCGGGGATACTGACATTGTAGGTGGGTGAGTCGGGATACTGTCAGTGTAGGTGGGTGAGCCGGTGAGAAACAGGTCCCTGAGTCATTGTGAAAATTGGGGACAGATCTCTGTGACAAGATCGTCCATCCAAATAAGACTGTAGACCCACTCAACAAGCTTTGTGTGTGTGTGTGTGTGTGTGTGTGTGTGTGTGTGTGTGTGTGTGTGTGTGTGTGTGTGTGTGTGTGTGTGCGCGCGCGCGCGCGCGTCGTTAGAATATGAGTCATTGTTCACTACGTACCTTTTAGAGGAGACGGTGGGAGCCAGAGAAACGTGTTATTACATATTCAAAGAGAGAGAGAGAGAGAGGTAGAAGATAGTTACATTACTTAGGAAGAAAGAAAAAGAGATAGTGAAATGGTAAGATAGAAAAAGATACCCTGAGTGATGGGAGGGAGGTGATGCAGGAGTATGGTGAGGGGACGGTGGGGACGTACAGGCATGGGGCGGTACAGTACTTGAAATACATAACCTGCTTTTATAATGTACTTGTTTGTAGGACGGGCGGTGGTGGTGAAAGGAGGCGGAGATGACGAAATGATGTGAATGGCTCTGAAAACGAGGAAACTGAGTACGTGAGATGTTATCACGGGTCTCTAACATACTTGGTGTGGAATTGAGACACACACACAGCTTGAGACACACACACAGCTTGAGACACACACACAGCTTGAGACACACACACAGCTTGAGACACCCGTAAGTAAAAAAGAAAAGAAAATATTGACGACACACAAAGAAATTATAATGAACCCTCATATTTTTTTTTGTTAACTAAGAATACAGAAGTTCCGAGGAAGTCAAGCATAAAAATTATTTTCCAACTCCCACAATAACTAACAATATTGTTCTTCAACCAAAACAATACCTGAAACACCAGGAAACATGTGACAAACATCTGTACACACACACACACACACACTGCAGCAAGTATGCTTTAACGAAGTAAACCGCCCGCGTTACTTGCTTGTAATTAAGTGAAATTACCAGTATCGGATGCCAGTGACTTGGCCTTTAAGTTGGGATAATCATTATTGGTCGGTAGGTAATGGGAGGTTTACCTTATTGTCGGGAAATAATGATTGTTTTGGTCGGCATCCTTATCATGGGCGATCATGATGCCTTTACGATAGCCTACACATTCCTATGTAACGATATTATAAGGAATATGGTTATGATACTTGGTATAATTAAAGCTGAGACACTACCATCCTCCTGTTATTAATGGAGCTCTTGTGCCAGTTATTATTATTGCCTGTTGTGTAGTAAATGTCTTATATAGTTACACACTCATGCTGGATGAGAAACATGCATGGAAACAAGAACAGGTCAAGTGAAAACAATGAATCCAGTGATGAAGATATTTGTTACATTGGTAGGAACACAAGTGAAGACAAACTAAGGCTGGCTTACCCGCGAGAGAAATACTTGAAAATTATACAGTAAGAAAAGTGAGATGGTTTGTCACGCTATAAGGGATGACAGGATAATGGTAAGAGATATTGAGGGTTGGTGGATCAAGGGAAGGCAGAGGTCAGGATATGGACGGCATTAAAACTCGGGGCCTCAGAAAGATACGAATTGTCTGTGAGGACGGAGGTAAAGTGTTTGAGGGTCATGGCCATGCTCGCCAACCCTCAGACATGATTGACACACACACACACACACACATATGGGGGGAAAGGAAGGGCGAGATGAACCAATTTGGCCTCTTAATGATTATATTTGCTATTAATCAATCGTGTAACAGCCCAGCAGTTCTCGAGCAAGCTGTGGTCTTGTGGATACTGAGTTAACCTTCGGGTTTAATGCTTCGCCCTTTTGTTATACAATTTTATTTGGTTGTTATGTCTGAAACAAGTATGAGAGGGAACAAAATTTTAGCTCTGTTTTAAAGACAACGAAGAGCTTTTGTCACCACCGTCAGCGTCTCCGTCCGAATTGCTTATTTTTAGCTCTGTGTAAAGGTTAATTCCGGAATAGTAGTTATGGTTTGTTTTTATATGTGTAGTTGTTGTGGCAGTGGGGAGAGAGTACAGATGTTGTGGAGAAAGTTGGTGGTATAATAAGAGGGCGTGGTTGTACGGGAGAAACTCTTTATCTTAAATTATTTGAAAACACGGGCGTGGAGGGAGTGGGAGTGAATGATAACAGCGACAGCAACAGATGCAAGTGTTTACAATATATGCCTTATTATATCCATAGATATATCCGCAATTATATAAGCTTGAATTTAGGACAGAGAAAGTAGAGAAAGTATGAAGGATATTTTAATAGGAGAGAAGAAAGTTTAGGGAAAGCTCAAGTTGCTAGGACGAGTGATTTCTGATCATATGATAGTAGCAGACTGAGGGTTTGCTGTTAATAAGGAATGGAAGTGTGATTGGATAACGAAAAGATAAAAATTGAGAAATTGAGCAGAATGACATGAGAAATTCATGTGTTGTCGAGCCCGTAAAAAGAAGTACAGGAGAAAGAATATTGAAACGGGATGATATGATAAAAGAAAGGTTGGTATAAAAGACGTATATGTCATCGTCCTGTCGTAAGGGTCTCTTGTATACGACTGAGACTTTCCCAGTCCACCCAGTTAGGGAAGTGAAAGCTGTTGAGTCAAGTACCGACCACATTGCCCCCTTGTGAACTAAAGGTTTAGTATTCCGTGTTCGTGTGCTGTGTCCGCTCTGCCTATGGAACCTTTTTTCATTTTACTCAGTGGAATATAGGAAAAGAGTTTGACCACGTAAAATATAAAGCGAGTCGATGAAATTATTGTTTTTTTTTGTGGTCTCATATTTCGGGACATGTTAGTGAAGTCTGTCAGGGGAATAACAAAGAGAACTGTTCGTGGGCGTGGAAGAGTAAATGATTCAATGACGAGTCGACTGAATGAGATTAGTGAAGAGTTATGGAGCATTAATGTTGTGCAGAGGTCTTGAATTTTTTGGGCACTCAATGTTAATTAATAATGAATAGATTTATTTTGGTTGTCGGGTCTGATAAACACATTCAAGTGTTAGTTTTACATGCAAGGAGTGGGTGATGGTGGTAAGGTAGACGGTATAGTTTGAGTGCAAAGAATAAACATTATTTTTTTTTTTTCCTCATAGGTGAGTTGTTGTGGCTGGCTGCACACACGAGATTAGTGACAGTGACGGTGGGCGGAGGTGGGCATCACTGAGAGGCTGTCCAGGATGTTATAACTGCGAACCCTCCCACGCCCATGACGAGGCACCCTCACCCTACCTCCACTCCTCGTTACTCACCGCCACCATGTTCACTACAGTTATAGTAGTGCTACGTGTTCACTACAACGCGGGTACTACATGATCACTACACACAGCACTAATGGTTGCAATGCCACTTTGAATGTTACAGTGAATTACACAAGTAAGTAACGTAGAATCATAAGGTATGTGGTATTAAAGAAGCCTTAAATACTGATGCATTGGTGGCTGCTGATGGATGACCCAGAATGGTGTTATTTGTGGCACCAAAGGCTTTATCCAGAGAGCAGAGGCAGAGTTTCCTTATGCTCCAGGTATCAAAGACCTGCCTCCATTTTTTCCCACAATTCCTTAGCTTACAGTTAGCCGGAAGATTATATCATCATGGATAGTGAGGAGCTTGTTAGGGGTGGTGGCCTCCCCCGGCCTCCACACACAGCGGCCGCATGTTTACTTGGCTGCAGCAAGTCCCGGGAGATGGCCAAGAATTTTACCGCAGTGTGTAAACTCTTCACAGTGGCACAATGATGCCAGCTTACACACCATCCCACTCCCGCCTTCCTGTCAATATTGACACTCCTTGCGTATCCACTCCCACGGTCACTCACGCACTCCTTTATAGCAGGCAAGGGTGCACACACACACACTCACACACACTACTACTACTTCTACTTTGCTGTCACTCGGATTCGAGTGATGTGAGTTACTAAGGATGTCACCTTCGTTGGTGAGTTTTAGGGTGACTAAAGAGGCCGATACAGGACCGGCAGAGTCGTTCACAGATGTTATACATGTGGATGGCTCCATCTAGTGCGGGAGGGGCGGCGGCAGCGTCTTTCCGGCGTTGGCTTTTGTCTCCCGGCTAACTCGAAAGTATTGACACCTTGTCTGGTGCTCCTCCACGCGTTATGGTGTGGAGTAATCGTCTCCCAGGTGAGGGGGTCGATTGGGTACTTTTTCATGTTTGTCTTAAGACTATCGTTATACCTTTTCAGTTGCCCGCCAGCGTTACGTTTATTATTTGTTAGGTGACTATAAAGTAGCTGCTTTGACAGTCTACTGTCGTCCATGCGGGTAACATGGCCAGTCCAGCGTAGTTGTTCATGGATAACGGTAGCCTCAATGCTCCTACATTTGGTGTCAGCGAGAATACAGCCCATACGTGCACGAACTGACCGCTATAAGAACAGCCCAGTCCCAACCATTGTAAAAATTATCAATAACTTGTAATAGACCAGTGTATTCACTCCCAGTAAATACTACTTCTTGCACTGTCACTATGTTGAAATGCACTGTAATTTGAGCTTTTCCCCATCTAGTTATTATATATCTTATTTGTATCACTTATGTTACTTGTATATTATTTGTAATTCGAAACCCATTCCCCAAATATGTAACTGTATATTTTCAGCCTTCTGGCTGCCAAGCTCTTTCAATAAACCGTTAATTATTATTATTATTATTATTATTATTATTATTATTATTAGAATACTGACATTTGTTTTCTTGTCTTCCCATCGAACTCGGAGGATGGAACATAGACTATGTTGGTGAAAGTTTTAAAGTGCCTTGAGGTGCCTCTTGTATGTGACCTATGTCTCGCTGCCATATAGCAGGGTGGGGAGGGCCACTGCTCGATATATATGCAACTTTGTGGATAATTTCAGCTCCCTACAGCTGAAGAAACGGGTACGGAGTCTGCCAAAGGCTTGAGATGCACATCTGATCCGATGTTGAATCTCTTCATCGATGTCCGCAGTGGTGGACAGGTGGGAGCCGAGATACCGAAAGTGGGTAACATTAGAGAGGGTAGTACCATTAAGCTGGATAGATGGTGGAGGTGTGGCTGAACCAGGGGCAGCTTGAAAGAGAATCTGAGTCTTACGTACTTTCACCTCAAGGCCGAAGTGTGCATACGCATCTGTGCAGATGTTCAGGGTTTCCTGAGGTCGTCTGCATACTGAAGGTGGTGTAATGCATCTAGTGTGGTAGCATTGCGTTAGTGTTAAGGTGCAAGCACTGCTTGTTTCCTCTAACTTTCAGTTACCACCGCTGGTTAGCCCTTGTGGCGAACAGGGAAGCAACTTGCAAGTGTGCCCCTGTCAGTACACAGCTTCTTCACCATCAAGATTCCTGCTGTGCCTCCTCATGGCAACACACGGTAACTGGGTGCCTCGTGGGCCCAGGCTAGACCAGCAGGGATCTCGGAGTAACAGTGGGCCCCAGAGGGACAGCGCATAGGCCCACTGGCAAGTGGACACGTCCTGGCGCCTACTAACCACTGCCCTGCTTCCTTGCGGATTTACCTTGGGAGGTATAAGGCTACGGGAGTAAACCCTAAACGAAAAATTTGCGGTGGAGCCCCGCATCAGGCAGACATGCTTACAGAGCTCCAACAAGACACCAACGGGAACCCAACGACTACACCAGCAGACAAAGGCAATGCACGATGGACAGGCTACTAAGGCGAAGCCCAACAAACTGGGCTAACGGCAGTCCATTGTAACTCCCCAGTCGTTGCAAAACTTGCACCACTGGATCAGGAAAAGGGAGAGCCAAGATGTGCTGTTGCAGCCTGCGCTCCTGCCTCACCACATAAATCAACTCGCGTTCAGCCATCATCCAGCCCATCATACTCATCATCATCATCAAACCCTTATACCTCAAAAGTCCTATAGCAACGGACAAGTGGCGATGGGGACAGGCAGAGATGACTGCCGGGAGTCTCTAGTCACAACTCTGCACATGGGCAGCACAGATATGGTGTTCGTTTCTGCACTGGGATCTAGGCAGTAGTACAATCCTGTCCTGGCTGAGCGGCCCTTTTGAAGAGCCACTCTGTTCACCCAACATGGGGAGGGGGCTAGAAAAGGTGCCCTAAACATAGCCTGCCTAAAAAAAAAAAAAACAATCTCTCTCTCACACACACACACATGGTACATTTTTTTATTAACGAAGTTAGCCGTATCTAATAAAAAGTGACTTTATTTGTATGATAAGGTCAAACAAAGCAAACTTAAAAAACATCACCATATAATCTTTCGTTTAATGTGGGCACAGAGCTTACGATGGTGTAGGGACATGTAAGATGAGGTGCCGATAAACCTCCTTTATAATCCCTATACATGTAGATTGTTGGTTTGGTTGACGGTAGTTGTAGCTGTACAACTGCCCTTAATACTTATTGTAGTGTAGCAAACTGAAAGACAATGCCACTTTCCACGATAAGGACAATAAACTAGTGGGGTGGGTAATAATTCACCTTGCCTCCTGGTGAATGTAGAGGGCAAGCTTCATTTTTACATGGTTACAACATTACAGCATAATATGTAATCAAGCAAGTAGGTGACGATCTGAATGGTGTGTTGTATTCATCCACTGCAGATCAAAAGACGGCCAAACGTTTTTGGGGCAATACTTATGAGAGTAGTATTTATATGTTTATTCAGGGTAACCAAACAAGTTCTTAAACCAAAGTTAATGTTATCTGAGTTGGAATCGTGTGTTTGAATACAAATACCGGTATTAGTTATAATCAGTGGTGAATACACCCACAAGCACAGTACAGTGCACTACAATATATTTAAATGATCCAGAAAAGTTTTGGGCATTAGATATTGTTTAAATGGTAAATGGATATTTTATATTATATTTATAGTGGAATATAGTATTTTTTAAGTGTTATGACTTTAAATTTGGGGGAACATTAATGAAAGTTGAGCCTTGTCACGTGTGTTTTCATCTTTCAATTGACCGATCCTGTTTATTGCTGACGATAACAAACTTATCCCCGTAAATATGTAAATAAATAAATTTGAGTAGTTGACTGTGAGAAAAAAAAGGAAATAAAAAAGTCCACATACCCACCTTTTTTATTAACTGACACCGGAAACACTTTTTATTCCTTTTACCTGATCATTAGGGAGGAAAGTTTCTGTCAGGTTCAGAGTGTTTGTCATAAAAGAAGTATAAGTTTGTGGTAGTTTGGGACTCTTGAGTGATGAGTAACTACAGCCACCTTCCCTGCAGCCCAGATGACACCAAGCGACTTAATTTGTTTCAAAACCTGAAGTGCCTCCCCGAGAACACCGCTTTCAGGGTGGTGATGAGCCATTACTGAGGCTTGGATTGAGGAAGACTCGTACAGTGCATATGAAGGACAAGTGGAGTTAGTGTATTGAAATTAAGACAGATTTCTTAAAATATTAGTCGTATTTCTGCCTTTTTTTATAATAAACCCAGTGGTCCAGACATTGTGGCAGGTCCCCTTATGGTAGAATATCCTCATTCTTATGGTTAAACTAATTAGTCCGGCAACCAAACCCTGGATTTATGCTTAACCCGGATTTGTCGTCCAGACAATGCTTTTTTTTTTTTTACTAATTATACATAATTTGAGGGTGCTTAATCCAAATCTGCCGGGTGCCACTTTGTCACTTTTGGGGAAAATGAGATATTCAAGATGGCGTTTAAGATGGCCGCCGAATACATAAAGATTGATATTTGAACCCTAAGCATCATAGAACAACCATTTTTTGGTTTTCAGGGACAAGGAATGTACTAAAAGTAGTTTGAAATCTGTTTCTGGAATATAAAGACGTATTTAAGATGGCGTCCAAATTAGCTGTCGTATATACCTTGTTTTCTTTTTTAAACTTTAATGTTACATATAATGGCACTATTTTTGGTAACTGATATTATTTAAAATTAAACTAATATTCTTCTTTTTCTGTTATAGCCTTTATAATAATTTAGCAAATATTTGTGGCAATGGTGACTCGACTATCTAATGCATGGCCTTCATTTCGGAATACGTGAATGATGGCTGCTCTTGATGCTGGTACCCAAACAAGAACACATGGCATTATAGCAGCTAGTAGACTTAGAGCTGATGGGCTGAATGATCAATTAGAGACTAGCTTGCATTATTTGAGTACTCACCCTGCTTATTTTCATAAAAAAAAAACTGTATGTCTACCTACACGTTTAAGGCTCACATACAAAGATATCTCTTGGAGCAAAATTGAGAAACTTCAGCGGAGGAACCTGCTTCAAAAAATATACGGCGGTCTGAAGTCAATGCATTTGATTTCAAGAAGCACTGTCTATTTTGTGATAGTGACTGCAAATCAGAACCAGATCTACGTCATCCAGCTTGTTGGCGGCGAGTTGTGCAATGTAGAACCTCAAACCGAGGAACAGAGAAAACCTTCACACAGGCTATTCTTGATGTGTGACCAACGTACCCCTGTAATGATGAGCACGCTAAGCAAGTACGAGTTTGAGTTCAAGGAGCAAACAGCGATCTTCACGCAGCTGATGCACCATATCATATACTGTAGAGTGTGAAGCATCCTTCATGTCGCCATGTAGTATTCAAGTTGCCAGAAAAAAAAATAATTTCAAGAATGTGCAGACCAAGCATACAAGCTTTTAGTTAGAAAAATGAAAAAAAAATCTAAAATGTGGAATTCTGTGGAACTGCACTCACTGTACACATCTTTCCAAGGCAACAGCTTGTCACGCAAACAGTTAATATTAACCCTCTCTAAGCAATTTGTGAATATAGCAAAACAGGTGTTGTTTCTTGCCTCAAGTGGTGTTGATTGCATCAAAGTCATTTGCGATGATACGGATGTGTTTGTGCTGCTGATGCACTACTACTCATCACAGAAGTAAGGTGCAAGATATTCATGGAGGGGACTAGTCCTTCAAGAGCTACCATTGACCTCAAGGCCACAGTTGAAAAGCACAGGGATCGTGTTGATGACAATTGTTTTGGCAGCCGTTTTGGACGCCATTTTAACTACAGGTGTACATATTTCAAATAGTGTTTTGGAAGTATCTGTGTTGCATCTTTGACCCTGAAAACCCACGAATCAACCAAAATTTAGTTGTTCTATGATGCTCAGGGTTGAAATATCAAACTTTATGTATTCGGCGGCCATCTTGAATATTTTATTTTCCCCAAGGGTGACAAAATGGCACCCGGCAGATGTGGATTCAGCACCCTCAAATTATATAGAATGAGTCAAAAAAAATTTGTCTGGACTACAAATCCGGATATTCTCTCTTTCTCCCAGACTAACTTAGATCATTCGTGTTAGCCAACTCATCCGAGAACTGACAGGAGCGGTATTCCCGAAAATTCACTTCGAGATATATTTATTGTCGTGTCTTTCCTACTTGGTGGATGAGGTGGTGCACTCTTCAGATTACTGTTTTAATTTTCTCTGACATGTCGGCATTAGAGCAAAGGTTTCCGTAAAGTTACTTTCCGGGAAAATAATCGTGAAGGCAGGTTGGTGTGTGTGTCGTGGTTGCACGGGGTGGCCACGTAGTGTATGTCCCTCACACGCCAGACGGACACACCTACCCCATGCACGCCTACTGTCACGCCCTCCCCAGAGACACCGGGACCCAGCCCACCCCGCACTACACCACACCACCTCCACCCTGCAACACACTAGACCACACCTTCGTGATGTAATACCGTACTCGCCCATCAACCTCCCACACTCCCCTGGCCACCCACTCTCTCTCTCTCAGTCTATTCCATTCGGCTCCTCGTATCCTAATTTTGAAGTAGCATATGAGCGATTAAATAACGAGTTGTTTACTTCATTAAGCCAACACACAGACACAGAAAAGAAGGACATCACCAGTTGCCGCCTTTTTTGTCATCTCACAAACTCACATGTTCATCTTTTGTCTGGTGTACACTAGAATCTGTTAGCTCGGTCATACAAGATGAACTTCATGAAGACCCTTATATTAGGTCTTCCCAAGAGGTCTCATCCACGAGGACCCACTTTTACGTTCGCGCCCAGGAGGTCCCTCATGAGGCCACGAGGACCTACTCATTAAGTCACGCCCAGGAAGAGACAGAGAAGACAAGGCTCCTGCGAGTACTGTACACATAAAGTGGGTAAACACGGACTGCAGGTAACCAGGCCTCGCTGTCTGAGGAAGGGAAGAAAAGCAGACGAGGTTCATGGTTAGCTTGGCACGCGAACTCAAACCTCACAGGAATTGTTAGTTTGTAGGAATGAGGAAATTGGTTGTATGAGCGGGACGAGAAGTGTGTGTGTGTGTGTGTGTGTGTGTGTGTGTGTGTGTGTGTGTGTGTGTGTGTGTGTGTGTGTGTGTGTGTGTGTGTGTGTGTGTGTGTGTGTGTGTGTGTGTGTGTGTGTGTGTGTGTGTGTGTGTGTGTGTGTGTGTGTGTGTGTGTGTGTGTGTGTGTGTGTGTGTGTGTGTGTGTGTGTGTGTGTGTGTGTGTGTGTGTGTGTGTGTGTGTGTGTGTGTGTGTGTGTGTGTGTGTGTGTGTGTGTGTGTGTGTGTGTGTGTGTGTGTGTGTGTGTGTGTGTGTGTGTGTGTGTGTGTGTGTGTGTGTGTGTGTGTGTGTGTGTGTGTGTGTGTGTGTGTGTGTGTGTGTGTGTGTGTGTGTGTGTGTGTGTGTGTGTGTGTGTGTGTGTGTGTGTGTGTGTGTGTGTGTGTGTGTGTGTGTGTGTGTGTGTGTGTGTGTGTGTGTGTGTGTGTGTGTGTGTGTGTGTGTGTGTGTGTGATAGAGAGAGAGAAAGAGAATAAGTCGCGATTTTGGCAAGGGAAATGAATGGCCGTAGCATTTGAACAAGAATTGATTTGTGTACAATATTGAGGAGAGAAATTGACACGGGAGAGGATTTCCGCTTTAGGATGTACAAGTGGAGGAAGAGTACAAGTGTTGGTCAGTTATTGATGTGTGGGTAAAAAAAAAATATAAATATCACATCACTCAGTTTATTGAATGGTAGATATGGTCTGTTGACTTCTGGTGTAGGCTATTTTAATTTGATGCTTCGGAGACTCTTCAATTTAAATTACAATGTTTTTAATTTTTATTTTTATTTTTTTTGAGATTGTAAGTTGTCTGGCAAGCTATAGCATTCAATTAAACACATTTTGAATATGCGGTGTATCCAGCTTGAAGTATTGAAAGAACATAAGTGTTAGAAATAGACCCGTTGTGGAAGTTTGAAACTGAGTGTTTGAAGAGATTTACAGCAGCATATTTTATCTGTAATTAAGTACAGTTGGTATATACTTGTGATACAGTGAGCGGTGAAGACTTGAGCCGGATAAATATTTACATGTGAATACCGAAGTACCATCTGGTGATACATATCGAGTTTAAAATGATATGCGAGAATGTACTGTAAAGTTAGACATTAACGTATAAAACTTTTTAATTAGCAGTCATAAACGTGAAGGCAAACGTCAGCGTGATATTTGAGTGTTTCCTAGCGTGAGGGTTTACTGGGTGTAAGAGATAAGAGGAGGTAAGGTAGTGTGTGGAGGTGACGTAATTAATTAACAAGTGGCTGGAGTCGTTTGTCTAGGCTACAGAGTTTTCACGTAAGAATCACCTTTTATTGTATGGATGTTGATAAGGTTGTAAAGCATAATGTGCGTGCCGTGGTGGAGTGGTAACAGGTGTAGGCTTAAACATTACCGGACATACAAGTGTGTAACTGCTTCTCTAAGTTCAACACTGTTAAACATACAGGTGGGCAAATATTTCTCTTATGACTGTAAACTGGACACCATCGTCAGGACGAAAGTGGAATCCTTAAAGTAGATAATTATCTGCGTCGTATAAGACACTGCCCCACCAAACCAGGATCTCTGACGAACATACCAAGACCCTCGTGTAGTTATGTCTAGTTACCTTCCCCCTCATGAATATATCGTGGCAGTCATTGTCTTCGCGAGAAAAAATGGTGGGATGCATGTCAAGGTAGATTAAATGACAAGAGATGTAACCGGGGACGATACTCTTTAAAGCCGCCTCACGCTTTAGTCTAGATTATTGCTGTGTCGTCACGCCTTCTTTTAAAGCCGATGAAAATATTGAACAGCTAGATATGTGATGGTGAAGCCTCTGATCCACCAGGTTTGCTCCTCACTACAGAATCTATACTGGGTACGTCAGTAAGGCGACAGATATATCATCCAGCAAGGGTAAAAGGTACTGCTCTACTGTACAAGTAAAACTCCTTGATTTTCTTTGGTAATCTTACTTTTAACTGAAGCACAGAAAGTTAGCTACAAGCGTCGTTAGGTGTCTTGAGAATGTCCCACATAAAATGTCGGGTCTTATATAAAAAAAATTTTTACGAACAACGCGTACAATAGTAACGTAAATTAAAACTAAGATACCTTTCTCATTATCGGACATTAGATAAGGACCAGTAAGATATGATGACATTAGCGTTGTCATTTTTGTGTAGAATGGTTTTGATATGTCTGGTATTAAAATGGAAAAAAAAGTATGCTCTAAAAAAATGGAAAGATGAATCTTTACAGTATATTACAGCATTTAATATATTCTCCTATCATGGTATCAGAATTAATATAATTTTGGTAAGATTTCGCAAGTTAGTCTCCCGAACTTGACGGATGAATTAACAGTAGACGAGCTGATCATAATCTTGGGAGTTAGTTTAATGCGGGGCGAGATGTTGAGTGGTTAGCTTTACTCCTGATAAACTCTCCCACCTCGCGAGAGTTTACGAGGTTGGCAACAAAAGAAGTGTTTGTAGTATTATTCTAGTGATTCTTTTCGACACGACCAGAAGGAGTTGAAGATCAGCTTAAGCGTTATAGTTGCCGCCAATGCGATTGTTGGTAATGGCAGCATTCGCTGGTGATGGTGCGAAATAGCCAAGTAACGCGTGTTTCTTGTTTACGGTGAGCGGGTTAACAGCACCAGGTTGGGCTGTTTTGCCTTTTCCCAGACGTTAAACCTAAGTGAGGAGCCTTGTGAGAAATACTACACACACACCACCCTGTTAGTGTTGAGGCCATTACGTATTATTGTGTGGCGGTGGCGGGGGAAGTAAACATTCTTGGACTGTTTAGTGTGAGCACCTCGTGTTGGGCGCCACCAGGAATAATAAATATAGGCTGTGTTGATGGCGGACAGTAAGGACATGAGTAATTTATGTATTGACGCGTGAAATAATAGGTTTATTGTGTTTGTCACGATTTTGATATGCTAAGACTTATGGTAGTGTGAACCTCCCTCTGATAACCAAAACTCTTCCAACATATTAACCCTTTAGCCAGGCAGGGGATCTCTCCTCAGCTGAATAAAATCGTCTAGCGTTAAAACAGTAAGACAATTAACATGAGAGCTTAATGTTTATCATATTTTGATATTTCTCAACTCCTCTTTCTCAACGTAATGGTTTTAATGTCACACATTTCCGTAATGGACGCTTCTTGCTGGGAGAGGAGACCGCGTGGGCGGTGTCTCGGGTGAGCCGTAACATGTAAGAGATGTGTGTGTGTTTCTCATACTGTGATGTACGAATGACACCAGCAGACAAACTCCTTGGTTAAATTATTTATACCCTCTCTTGAAAGCACCTAGGAGGAAATATTCGGAACTGGAAAAATAATTTGAATAATGTGAATAACTGAAATGGAGTTTCCTTCACCGCCTGCGTCATGGTCAGCCTTTCTGTAAGTTTGCTGAGTGAACAATGGCAACCATGGGCCTGATTATAAATATTATTCCTTTGTGTTTTGTATTATCTCAGAAGTTCTTCATGAGGTGTGTGTGTGTGTGTGTGTGTGTGTGTGTGTGTGTCTTAAACATGGAAAAAATTTGTTTCGTTTGGGTTTAAATTATTTTTTATTTAAGTAATGGAACCTGTAATGAGAACTAATATCAGAGTATGATAAAACACTCGGACTCCACGTAGCACCGACTCTCCCCGTTTACAATGTCATCACGTGATCGTTGTGTCCTGACTGTCGTTGTAATAATAATAATAATGATAATAATAATTAACGGTTTATTGAAAGAGCTTGGCAGCCAGAAGGCTGAAAATATACAGTTACATATTTGGGGAATGGGTTTCGAATTACAAATGATATACAAGTAACATAAGTGATACAAATAAGATATATAATAACTAGATGGGGAAAAGCTCAAACTACGGTGCATTTCAACATAGTGACAGTGCAAGAAGTAGTATTTACTGGGAGTGAATACACTGGTTTATTACAAGTTATTGATAATTTTTACAATGGTTGGGACTGGGCTGTTGTAATAGCGATCAGTTCGTGCACGTATGGGCTGGATGCGGTTGTGGTGTCGAACAGCAATTCTCGGGCTAGGGATCTCAGGTGGTAGTAGGAGCCGGTGTCGAGGATGGTGTAGATTCGTAGAAGCTTCTTACCAAATTTGCAGATGAGGTCGTGGTGATGGTCAGTGAGAGTCGAAAGGGTCAGTGTGTTGAACGCTTCTTGATATGTGGAGTAGGAAGGGGAGAGAATAATCTTGCATGCCCTCTTTTGCACTTTTTCTAGGTGTTTACGTTGTGTGGCATTTAGGGAGGAAGACCAGGTAGGGGAGGCATAGGTGAGCTTGGGAAGTATGAATGTTGTGTAAACACTGAGGAGCTCGGGTGCAGGAACTCCGAGGGACTTGAGTCGGCGGAGGAGGTGGAGACGGAAACTGGAGGATTTGACAACTTCACTGACGTGTGGTTTCCAATTTAGTTTGTTGTCTATGGTGACGCCGAGGAGCTTCGTGGAATCTACAACCTGGAGTGTGTTCGGACCTAAAGTAATGGAAGGAGGTGGGACAGTGTCGGAGGAGAAGTTGATGTGCATAACCATGGTCTTGGTATGGTTGATGGTGACATGGTTGTTGGTGGCCCAGTTTTGGAGACTGTTCAATAAATCCTGAAGGGCGGTATAGTCGGGAGCAGAATTGTTGACGCTGATCCCAATGGTGGAGTCGTCGACATATTTCCAGCGAGCAGGGGTTTCTCTTCGGGCATCATTGATGAGCATAAGGAAGCAGAGTGGTCCCATCTTGGTGCCTTGGGGGACGCCACAGGTGAGTGACTGAAAGGTGGAGACAGCCCCTCGGAAGCGTACAGCTTGGCGTCGGTCACTGAGGAAGTCTGTAAGCCATGGTATAAAACTTCTCCGAAGCCCGAGATCAATAGCTTTGTTGATGATTATATTGTGGTCGACTAGGTCGAATGCTTTAGTGAAATGAATGAAGGCGACAGCTACAGACGTTTTTCGTTTCTCGAGATGGCGGTATATGTAATCGAGAAAGCTGACAAGACAGTGATTGGTGGAGGAAGTTTTCATGTTGCCAAATTGCTGAGGGTCTACGACTCCTGCAATATCAGCATAAGCCCAGTCGAACACAAAACTTTCACAGATTAGGCTGGGTATTGTGTGTCCTGACTGTCGTTGAGTGTGAGGTGTGGTGGTTGTTAGTGTGGGCGTGGTGGAAGTGTGAGCGTGGTGGTTGTTTGTGTGGGCGTGGTGGTAAGTGTGGTGGTAGTGTGGGCGTGGTGGTGAGTTTGGTGGTAGCGTGGGCATGGTGGTAGTAAGTGTAGTGGTAGTGTGGGCGTGGTGGTGAGTGTAGTGTGGGCGTGAGGTGAATTTGGATGTGGGTGGGCGTGGATATATGGGATGTGGGTGTTTATGCTTGTTTGTCTGGCTGCAGTTGTAATAATTTCGTAGGGTAGGATAGGGTGTGAAAAAGGTGATGATATGGGGTAGGTAACAGTGCGTTTTGAAGGGGGTGTTGGGTAACTGAGAGTATGGGGGGTAGAAGTGTTTTAGGGTGGGTGAGCCTGGGGTAGGTGAGGGCGTGGGAGGCAGGAGTGGCGGGAGCGTCAGACGGTGTGGGGGCGTTGGTGGCTCCCCTTTAACTGCAGGTTCCGCGTCGTTGCCTGTGGGAGAGCTGCTCCTAGAGTACACCGTCACCACCATTCCTCCCCTTTCCTTCTCCTACTGCCCATGCCTTTATCCTGCTGCCCCCCTTTCCCGCCTCCTCTTTCCTATCTCTATTCTCCTAGTCATGTTCACTCTCCAAAACTCCTCCTCCTATGCATGGTTACTGACCCTGTTTTTACTCTGCCAACCTTGTGTTAATGCTACCGCCTCCTTGGTCTTAAGCCACGCTTCTTGTTCGAATGCTGTCCATTACCGTCATTCTGCCCCCTGGTATTATGTTGCCCCCTTATATGCTGCTGCTCCTCTCTTGCTCTTACGCCTCGCTTGGTCTCCATACTGACCATTGCTCGTATAGTGATACGCTTCGCTGTCTTTGTTCCTGTTATGTTTTATGTATAACTTCCCCCTTACCCATTCAACACGCAGCTGTCCCATTCTCCACTGCTTACAGTATTATTACTTGTATCTTTCAAACTGCAAGTCTTTCACAATATTGCATAGATAAGTGCTATCCTGTTCTGAACTCGCGCTTTGTACTGTACCTTCATGTGTGCTTACTGTATAAGCTTCCCACTATAACCCGGCATCCTTGTCACATCCATTACTTAGTCGGAAGACTCACCTGTTTCTGACTCCGTGCTTTCGCTTTTGTGTTTTTTACTGTTGTCACTCCCGACCGCGCTGGTCGATGACCTACTTCTGTTCTTGCCATCTTGCTTGCTTTTCTGCCTGGTACTGTTGTTGCCGCTGTTGACTCGTGGTTGTGCTTGTTGACTGGGCTCCTTCCTGTCCCTGATGTCCTGTTGGCTACCTCTGCCCGTTGTTGCTGCTGCTGCTGTGACTCACTGTTGTGCTTGATGAGATACATCCTGTTCTTGGTGTCACTACCTCTGCCTCCTGCTGCTGTGGTAACCGCTACTTTGCATTTTGGTTTTACTCGATGGTCTTCTGTCGAATTTTGTGTTCATTTTATAAATATTCGTCTGTCCATGCAAGTTGTTGTTACTGCAACAATACGTCAAAGTTCTGCTTGATTATCTACGCTCAGTTCTTAGTATCGTGTTTTTCTGTACACGTAGTCGCTGTCCTCCATGTTTGTTGACCTTCCTTCCTCCACCCTGACCTACATCACGTTCCAATTGTTTGTTGTATGTCATCCACCTGGGAATTGATTTGTTGGGTTGTTTATTCCTGTGTCTTGCTTGCCTCTCTATCTGCTAGTGGTCGCCTACACTGGTCTGCTGAGTGACTTGTTTCCCTGCTACAACTGTCTCCTGCTAGTGCACCACAACACCGTGATGACCCTGCAGAGGTCATGGTGTCGCACTACGGCTTCCTGCCAAACACTGCTCTTACATTAGCATAAAAAAAGTTGTGTAGGATATTCACTATTTTGAGTAAGTGGGTTCTTGTTTGTTCTGTTTAGTCTTCGTTTATTTTCAAGTACAACAAAGAAAGTTATTAGCAACAGTGTCGTTTAGCAAATGAAATATATAATTAAAAGAGTCATTGATATTAATGGAACAAAGTTAAATGTGAGGTGCAGGCAGGGTGTAGAGAGTACGGACAGCAGCACATGGCAGGCTCCACGGGTGCAGGCAGGGTGCAGAGGGGAGTACGGCCAGCAGCACATGGCAGGATCCACAGGTGCAGGCAGGGTGCAGAGGGTACGGCCAGCAGCACATGGCAGGATCCACGGGTGCCGGCTGGGTGTGAAGGGAGAGTACGGCCAGCAGTACATGGCAGGATCCACAGGTGCCGGCTGGGTGTAAGGAGAGTCCGACCAGCAGTACATGGCAGGATCCGGGTGCCGGCTGGGTGTGAGAGAATCGGCCAGCAGTACATGGCAGGATCCACAGGTGCCGGCTGGGTGTAGAGGAATACGGCCAGCAGTACATGGCAGGCTCCACGGTGCAGGCAGGGTGCAGAGAGTCGGACCACATGGCAGGCTCCACAGGTGCAGGCAGGGTGCAGAGGGAGTACGGCCAGCAGCACATGGCAGGATCCACGGGTGCAGGCAGGGTGTGGGGAGAGTACGGCCAGCAGTACATGGCAGGATCACAGGTGCCGGCTGGGTGTGGGAGAGTAAGCCAGCAGTACCATGGCAGGCTCACGGGTGCAGGCAGGGTGCAGGGGAGTACGGACAGCAGCACATGGCAGGCTCCACGGGTGCAGGCAGGGTGCAGAGAAGTCTGGCCAGCAGCACATGGCAGGCTCCACGGGTGCAGGCAGGGTGCAGAGAGTACGGCCAGCAGCATGGCAGGATCCACAGGTGCAGGCAGGGTGCAGAGGGAGTACGGCCAGCAGTACAAGGCAGGATCCACAGGTGCAGGCAGGAGGTGCAGAAGTCCGGCCAGCAGTACAAGGCAGGATCCACAGGTGCAGGCAGGGTTTAGGGGAGTACAGCCAGCAGTACAAGGCAGGATCACGGGTGCAGGCAGAGTATAGAGGGAGTACGGCCAGCAGTACAAAGGCAGGATCACGGGTGCAGGCAGGGTGTAGAGAATGCGCCAGCAGTACAAGGCAGGATCCACGGGTGCAGGCAGGGTGTGGGGGAGTACGGCCAGCAGTACATGGCAGGATCACGGGTGCAGGCTGGGTATAGAGGTGCGGCCAGCAGTACAGGCAGGATCACGGGTGCAGGCAGGGGTATAGAGTCTGACCAGCAGTACAAGGCAGGATCCACGGGTGCAGGCAGGGAGTATGGGGGAGTCCGGCCAGCAGTACATGGCAGGATCCACGGTGCAGGCAGGGTATAGAGAGTCTGACCCAGCAGTACAAGGCAGGATCACGGGCAGGCAGGGTAGAGGGGAGTACGGCCAGCAGTACAAGGCAGGATCCACAGGGTGCAGGCAGGTGTGGGGGGAGTACGGCCAGCAGTACAAGGCAGGATCACGGTGCAGGCTGGGTATAGGCGGAGTACAGCCAGCAGCATGCAGGGATCACGGGTGCAGGCAGGGTGTAGAGAGTACGGCCAGCAGTACAAGGCAGGATCACAGGTGCAGGCAGGGGTTTAGAGGAGTACAGCCAGCAGTACATGGCAGGATCACAGGTGCAGGCTGGGTATAGAGTATGGCCAGCAGTACATGGCAGGATCACAGGTGCAGGCTGGGTATAGAGATGCGGCCAGCAGTACATGGCAGGATCCACGGTGCAGGCAGGGGTGTAGAGGGGAGTACGGCCAGCAGTACAAGGCAGGATCCACGGGTGCAGGCAGGGTGTAGAGAGTACGGCCAGCAGTACATGCAGGATCACGGGTGCAGGCAGGGTGTAGAGAGTCAGCCAGCAACAGATACGGGATCCATGGGTGCAGGCTGGGTGTAGAGAAGTACGGCCAGCAGTAAAAGCAGGATCACAGGTGCAGGCAGGGGTGTGGGGAGAATACGGCCAGCAGTACATGGCAGGATCACAGGTGCAGGCGGGTGTAGAGGGGAGTACGGCCAGCAGTACATGGCAGGATCCACAGGTGCAGGCTGGTATAGAGATGCAGCCAGCAGTACATGGCAGGATCCGGGTGCAGGCTGGGTATAGAGGGAGTACGGCCAGCAGCACATGGCAGGATCCACGGGTGCAGGCAGGGTGTAGAGGGGAGTACGGCCAGCAGTACAAGGCAGGATCACAGGTGCAGGCTGGGTGTAGAGGGGGGCAGCCAGCAGTACATGGCAGGATCCACGGGTGCAGGCTGGGTATGGGGGAGTACGGCCAGCAGTACATCAGGATCACGGGTGCAGGCTGGGTATGGGGGAGTACGGCCAGCAGCACATGGCAGGATCACAGGTGCAGGCTGGGTATAGAGGGGAGTACGGCCAGCAGTACAAGGCAGGATCCACAGGTGCAGGCAGGGTGTAGAGGAGTACAGCCAGCAGTACATGGCAGGATCACAGGTGCAGGCTGGGTGTAGAGGAGTCCGGCCAGCAGTACATGGCAGGATCACGGGTGCAGGCTGGGTGTGGGGAGTACGGCCAGCAGTACATGGCAGGATCCACAGGTGCAGGCTGGGTATGAGAGGAGTAAGGCCAGCAGTACAAGGCAGGATCCACAGGTGCAGGCAGGGTATAGAGGGGAGTACGGCCAGCAGTACATGGCAGGATCCACGGGTGCAGGCGGGGTGTAGAGGGAGTACAGCCAGCAGTACATGGCAGGATCCACGGGTGCAGGTGGGGGAAGCCAGCAGTACATGGCAGGATCACAGTGCAGGCAGGGTGTAGGGATCGCCAGCAACAAGGCAGGATCCACAGGTGCAGGCAGGGTGTGTAGAGGGTAACAGATGGAGTCCAGCAGCACAATGGCAGGATCCACGGTGCAGGCTGGGTGTAGAAGGATACAGCCAGCAGTACAAAGCGAGATCCCACAGGTGCAGGCTGGGTGTAGGGGAGTACAGCCAGCAGTACATGGCAGGATCCACAGGTGCAGGCTGGGTATAGGGGAATACAGCCAGCAGTACATGCAGGATCACGGGTGCAGGCAGGGTGTAGAGATGCGGCCAGCTGCATGGCAGGATCCACGGGTGCAGGCTGGGTGGCAGAGGAGTACCAGCCAGCAGTACAAGCAGGATCCACGGGTGCAGGCAGGGGTGTAGGAGTACAGCCAGCAGTACATGGCAGGATCCACAGGAGCAGGCTGGGTGTAGGGGCGGCCAGCAGTACATGGCAGGATCCCAGGTGCAGGCTGGGTGTAGGGAGTACGGCCAGCAGTAAAGGCAGGATCACGGTGCAGGCAGGGTAGAGAGCGGCCAGCAGTACATGGCAGGATCCGGTGCAGGCGGGTGTAGAATACAGCCAGCAGTACATGGCAGGATCACAGGTGCAGGCTGGGTAGAGGGGCAGTACAAGCAGATCCTCAGCAGGCTCGCCAGCAGACAGGATCCACAGGTGCAGGCAAGGTGTAGAGGTGACCAGCAGTACATGGCAGGATCACAGGTGCAGGCTGGGTGTGGGGGAGTACAGCCAGCAGTACAAGGCAGGATCCACGGGTGCAGGCCGGGTATAGAGAGATGCAGCCAGCAGTACATGGCAGGATCCACAGGTGCAGGCAGGGTATAGAGATACGGCCAGCAGCACATGGCAGGATCACGGGTGCAGGCTGGGTGTATAGGGAGTACGGCCAGCAGTACAAGGCAGGATTCCACAGGTGCAGGCAGGGTATGAGGGAGTACAGCCAGCAGTACATGGCAGGATCCACGGGTGCAGGCTGGGTGTGAGGGAGTACGGCCAGCAGTACATGGCAGGATCACAGGTGCAGGCTGGGTGTAGGGAGTACAGCCAGCAGTACAAGGCAGGATCCACAGGTGCAGGCTGGGTGTAGGAGTCAGCCAGCGTACAGCAGGATCGGTGCAGGCAGGGTGTAGGAAGCCAGCAGTACATGGCAGGATCCACAGGTGCAGGCTGGGTGTAGGGAGTACAGCCAGCAGACGCAGGATCCCGTGCAGGCGGGTATAGGAGTACAGCCAGCAGTACATGAGGATCCACGGGTGCAGGCAGGGTTGTAGGGAGTGACGGCCAGCAGCACATGGCAGGATCCACAGGTGCAGGCAGGGTGTAGGGAGTAAGCCAGCAGCATGGCAGGATCACGGGTGCAGGGGGGGCAGACGCAGGATCCAGGCAGCGAACACCAGCGCAGACAAGGGAGGGTCCCACAGCATGCAGGCGGTGCAGGCGGAGACACTGAGCTGGGTTGAGAGTACGGCCAGCAGTACAAGGCAGGATCCACGGGTGCAGGCTGGGTGTAGAGGGAGTACAGCCAGCAGTACATGGCAGGATCACGGGGAGGAAGCGGGTGTAGAGGTACGCCAGCAGTACATGGCAGGATCACGGGTGCAGGCTGGGTAGAGGGTACAGCCAGCAGTACAAGGCAGGATCCACGGGTGCAGGCTGGGTATAGAGGGGTGGCCAGCAGTACATGGCAGGATCCACAGGTGCAGGCTGGGTGTAGAAGGAGTACAGCCAGCAGTACAAGGCAGGATCCACAGGTGCAGGCTGGGTGTAGAGGGAGTACAGCCAGCAGTACATGGCAGGATCCACAGGTGCAGGCTGGGTGTAGAGGGGTACAGCCAGCAGTACAAGGCAGGATCACAGGTGCAGGCTGGGTGTGGGGAGTACAGCCAGCAGTACATGGCAGGATCCACAGGTGCAGGCAGAGGTGTGGGGAGTACGGCCAGCAGTACATGGCAGGATCCACAGGTGCAGGCTGGGTGTAGAGAGTACGGCCAGCAGTACAAGGCAGGATCACGGGTGCAGGCAGGGTGTAGAGGAGAGTACGGCCAGCAGCACATGGCAGGATCCACAGGTGCAGGCAGGTGTGGGGAGTACATGCCTGCAGTACATGGCAGGATCCACGGGTGCAGGCTGGGTAGAGGGGAGTACGGCCAGCAGTACAAAGGCAGGATCACAGGTGCAGGCAGGGTATAGAGGGGGTCGGCCAGCAGTACATGGCGGGATCACGGGTGCAGGCTGGGTGTAGAGGGGAGTACGGTCAGCAGTACAGGCAGGATCCACAGGTGCAGGCAGGGGTGGGGGTAGCCAGCAGTACAGGCAGGATCACGGTGCAGGCTGGGTGTGGGGAGTACAGCAGGTACATGGCAGGATCACGGGTCAGGCAGGGTATGGGGAGTACATCCAGCAGTACATGGCAGGATCCACGTGCAGGCAGGGTGTAGGGGAGTAGGCAACGTGGCAGGATCACGGGTGCAGGCAGGGGTGTAGAGAGATGCGGCCAGCAGTACAAAGGCAGGATCCACAGGTGCAGGAGTGGGTGTAGGGGAGTACAGCCAGCAGCACATGGCAGGATCCACACAGGTGCAGGCAGTGTAGAAGTATGGCCAGCAGTACAAGGCAGGATCCACGGGTGTAGAGTACGGCCAGCAGTACAAGGCAGGATCCCAGGTGCAGGCAGGGTGGGGAGTACAGCCAGCAGTACATGGCAGGATCACAGGTGCAAGCAGGGTGTAGAGGGAGTACAGCCAGCAGTACAAGGCAGGATCCACGGTGCAGGCAGGGTGTAGAGGGAGTACGGCCAGCAGTTCAAGGCAGGATCCACGGTGCAGGCTGGGTGTAGAGTCACGGCCAGCAGTACATGGCAGGATCCACAGGTGCAGGCAGGGTTAGAGAGTACAGCCAACAGTACAAGGCAGGATCCACAGGTGCAAGCAGGATGTAGATGGGAGTACGGCCAGCAGTACAAGGCAGGATCCACAGTGCAGGCAGGGTGTAGGGGAGTACAGCCAGCAGTTCATGGCAGGATCACAGGTGCAAGCAGGGTGTAGAGGGAGTACGGCCAGCAGTACAAGGCAGGATCCACAGTGCAGGCAGGGTGTAGGGGGAGTACAGCCAGCAGTACATGGCAGGATCACGGTGCAGGCTGGGTATAGGGAGTACGGCCCATACAAGGCAGGATCACGAGGTGCAGGCAGGGTGTAGAGGGAGTACGGCCAGCAGTACATGGCAGGCTCCACAGGTGCAGGGCGGTGTAAGGGGAGTACGGCCAGCAGTACAAGGCAGGATCCACCAGTGCAGGCAGGGTGAAGTGCGGCCAGCAGCACATGGCAGGATCCACAGGTGCAGGCAGGGTGTAGAGGGGAGTGCAGGCCAGCAGTACAAGGCAGGATCCACGGGTGCAGGCAGGGTGTAGAGGGTACGGCCAGCAGTACAAGGCAGGATCCACACGGGTGCAGGCAGGGTGTAGAGGGGTGGCCAGCAGTACAAGGCAGGATCCACAGGTGCAGGGTGGTGTAGAGGGTACAGCCAGCAGCATGGCAGGATCCACGGGTGCAGGCAGGGTGTAGAGGGGAGTACAGCCAGCAGTACAAGGCAGGATCCACAGGTGCAGGCAGGGTGTAGAGGGAGTCGACCAGCAGTACAAGGCAGGATCACGGTGCAGGCAGGGTGTAGAGGGAGTACAGCCAGCAGTACATGGCAGGATCCACGGGTGCAAGCAGGGTGTAGAGGGGACGGCCAGCAGTACAAGGCAGGATCACGGTGCAGGCAGGGTGTAGAGGGAGTACGGCCAGCAGTTCAGGGCAGGATCCACGGTGCAGGCAGGGTGTAGGGGTACGGCCAGCAGTACATGGCAGGATCACGGGTGCAGGCAGGGTTTAGAGGAGTACGGCCAGCAGTTCATGGCAGGATCCACGGGTGCAAGCAGGGGTGTAGAGGAGTACGCAGCAGTACAAGGCAGGATCCACGGTGCAGGCAGGGTGTAGAGTGCAGCCAGCAGTACAGGCAGGATCACGCAGGTGCAGGCTGGGTATAGAGGGAGTACGGCCAGCAGTACAAGGCAGGATCCACAGGTGCAGGCAGGTGTAGAGGGAGTACGGCCAGCAGTGGCAGGCTCCACGGGTGCAGGCTGGGTGTAGAGGGGAGTACGGCCAGCAGTACAAGGCAGGATCCACGGGTGCAGGCAGGGTGTAGAGGGGAGTACGGCAGCAGTACATGGCAGGATCACGGGTGCAGGCAGGGTGTGGGGGAGTACAGCCAGCAGTACTTGGCAGGATCCACGGGTGCAGGCTGGGTGTAGAGGGAGTAAGGCCAGCAGTACAAGGCAGGGTGTAGAGCGGAGTACGGCCAGCAGTACATGGCAGGATCCACGGGCAGGCTGGGTGTAGAGGGGAGTACGGCCAGCAGTACAAGGCAGGATCCACGGGTGCAGGCAGGGTGTAGAGGGGAGCGGCCAGCAGTACATGGCAGGATCCACGGGTGCAGGCTGGGTGTAGAGGGAGTAAGGCCAGCAGTACAAGGCAGGGTGAGGGAGTACAGCCAGCAGTTCAAGGCAGGATCCACGGGTGCAGGCTGGGTATAGAGGGGAGTAAGGCCAGCAGTACAAGGCAGGGTGTAGAGGGGAGTACGGCCAGCAGTACATGGCAGGATCCACGGGTGCAGGCTGGGTATAGAGGGGAGTACAGCCAGCAGTACATGGCACGATCCACGGCAGGGTGGGTATAGAGGGGTAAGGCCAGCAGTACAAGGCAGGTGTAGAGGGAGTACGGCCAGCAGTACATGGCACGATCCACGGGTGCAGGCTGGGTATAGAGGGGAGTACGGCCAGCAGTACATGGCACGATCCACGGGTGCAGGCTGGGTATAGAGGGAGTACGGCCAGCAGTACAAGGCACGATCCACGGTGCAGGGTGGGTATAGAGGAGTACAGCCAGCAGTACATGGCAGGATCCACGGTGCAGGCTGGGTATAGAGGGGAGAACCGCCAGCAGTACAAGGCAGGATCCACGGGTGCAGGCAGGGTGTAGAGGGGAGTACGCCAGCAGCATGGCAGGATCCACGGGTGCAGGCTGGGTATAGAGGGAGTACGGCCAGCAGTACAAGGCAGGATCCACGGGTGGCAGGGTGTAGAGGGGAGTACAGCCAGCAGTACATGGCAGGATCCACGGGTGCAGGCTGGGTATAGAGGGGAGTACGGCCAGCAGCATGGCAGGATTCACGGTGCAGGCAGGGTATAGAGGGGAGTACGGCCAGCAGTACATGGCAGACCACGGTGCAGGCAGGGTGTAGAGGGGAGTACGGCCAGCAGTACAAGGCACGATCCACGGCAGGCAGGTGTAGAGGGGAGTACAGCCAGCAGTACATGGCAGGATCCACGGGTGCAGGCTGGGTAGAGGGAGTACGGCCAGCAGTACAAGGCAGGATCCACGGGTGCAGGCAGGGTGTAGAGGGGAGTACGCCAGCAGTACATGGCAGGATCCACGCAGGCTGGGTATAGAGGGAGTATGGCCAGCAGTACAAGGCAGGATCCACGGGTGCAGGCAGGGTGTAGAGGGGAGGCCAGCAGTACATGGCAGGATCCACGGTGCAGGCTGGGTATAGAGGGGAGTAGGGCCAGCAGTACATGGCAGGATCCACGGGTGCAGGCAGGGTGTAGAGGAGTACGGCCAGCAGTACATGGCAGGATCCACGGGTGCAGGGGTGTAGAGGGGAGTACGGCAGCAGTACAAGGCACGATCCACGGGTGCAGGCTGGGTGTAGAGGGAGTACAGCCAGCAGTACATGGCAGGATCCACGGGTGCAGGCTGTAGAGGGGAGTACGGCCAGCAGTACATGGCAGATCCACGGGTGCAGGCTGGGTATAGAGGGGAGTACGGCCAGCAGTACATGGCAGGATCCACGGTGCAGGCAGGGTGTAGAGGGGAGTACAGCCAGCAGTACATGGCAGGATCCACGGGTGCAGGCTGGGTATAGAGGGAGTATGGCCAGCAGTACATGGCAGGATCCACGGGTGCAGGCAGGGTGTAGAGGGGAGTACGGCCAGCAGTACATGGCAGGATCCACGGTGCAGGCAGGGTGTAGAGGGAGTACGGCCAGCAGTACAAGGCACGATCCACAGGTGCAGGCAGGGGTGTAGAGGGGAGTACAGCCAGCAGTACATGGCAGGATCCAGGGTGCAGGCTGGGTGTAGAGGGGAGCACGGCCAGCAGTACATGGCAGGATCCACGGTGTAGGCTGGGTATAGAGGGAGTACGGCCAGCAGTACAAGGCAGGATCCACGGTGCAGGCAGGGTGTAGAGGGGAGTACAGCCAGCAGTACATGGCAGGATCCACGGGTGCAGGCAGGTATAGAGGGGGAGCTACGGCCAGCAGTACATGGCAGGATCCACGGGTGCAGGCAGGGTATAGAGGGGAGTACGGCCAGCAGTACATGGCAGGATCCACGGGTGCAGGCAGGGTGTAGAGGGGAGTACGGCCAGCAGTACATGGCAGGATCCACGGGTGCAGGGTGGGTATAGAGGGGAGTACGGCCAGGAAGTAGGCGTTACTTAACACATTGCGGGTACTGTTCCGTGTTAGTTGTGAGGAAAGTGTTAGGGGAGTAATTTTGATTATGGTCAGCTTGTTGTGTATGGAGAATGAATTGCAGTACACGCTAGATAAGCAATATTTTCTGGTGTATATGGTATACATTTTCGTCTACAACAAGCAATGTTCAAATTTAGAGGAATAAATGAGAATGACATTCACTCACGGACGTAAGGGAAATGAACGAGTTAGAACTAGTAATTTTCCGACAAGAAGAGATGGGATGAAAGGTTTGTGGACAATGTTAGTTGAGGAGTATTGCTCGTGTTGATAGTGTGGCATGTGGTAACTAATGGACGACTCCCTTGTATAATAATATAAGGTGATGAGCTCTTTACCGAGTACTGCACGCCGTTGTTAGGGGGAGGCCTGGGGGTTAGTTGGGGGGTAAACCAAGCTCTCATAGTACCCAGCGGTTCACCATAACTCAGGTTTCTGAAAAACTTCAAGAACCTATTAACACAGGCCATTTTCTGGCCCCTCCTCCCCTAGTTTTGTGGGGGGGGCAGATTTACGTGTCATCCACCTCCTTGCTGCTGGTCTACTTCCTTATGCACCTGGACATGGTAAGGTGCTTGTTGTCACCATGTTAGTTAATGGTGGGAAGCTGCCTTGTGTTGTCTTTATTTCTTGTTCTTTTAGTTTACTTTCAGCTTCCTTAAAAGGTTTTGCTTGGATTAGATTACGGGTTTTATAGTTAAAATTGCTGCAGCTTAGTTGGTTTTAGCTTCTAATATATCTAAATATATGATTCAGATCAGTTTTTAATCTGTCATCAGGGTATTGAAATTACCGGTAACCTGTTTTTCTTCATGGGTAATTGCTGCTAATGTTGTTAGCTGGTGTTAATTAATTGTTACCGACGTTGTTAGCTGGTGTTAATTGATACCGACGTGATTAGCTTACTTGCATGTTTAGTCCGTCACAATGATTAGTTCAGAGTACCGTCTTCATATCTGAAGGTTGGCGACCACAGTCCTCCACTATAAACGTTCTCGGGCTGGTCCTGCAGTCTTTGCCTTACCCTGGCCTTCCTACCCTCAACTTTGCCCATTAAATTTTCTTTTATTATCCCCATATTCCTAATTATATGACCAAAGTATCTAATTTTTCTTATTCTGTACATTTCAAGTATTTCTCTTCGAAATTTTTGCTAGTCTTAGTACTTCTTCATTTTTAGCATTCGCCTATAACACCACTTTTCAAAAGCCTCCAACTTCTTTCTGGTGTCTTCTGAAAGTGTCCACGCTTCTGCCCCATACAGCAGCCCTTGCCATATAAAGCCTTTCAGCAGACTTTTCTTAATTTGAAGTTAATGTATCTTTTCATTAGGTCTTTTAAAATTATTAAATGTTTTTTTGCTTGCCCAATTCTTGTCTTGTTTTCTTCCGTACATCTACCATCACAGCTAATGTTACTTCCCCAAAACACGATATTTTCCAATTGCTTAAGTTCCTTGTTATTACCTACATGTAGTAGGCAGCCACCAAACAGGGAGGTACTACCGCCTGGGAAGATATTGGAAGCTTAATGTGTTGTCTAATGGTAGACCCTGCTGCCATATGGCATCACGAAAATTGTGACCAAGTCCCAGGTTGCTAATCTGACTTTTCTGCCTCATTTTCACACAATTGCAGGGTCTCAATTGTTTTTCTTACTTTGACAACACAACATACTGTACATACATCGTTTCTCACTTTTGATCTTTTTTTTTTCATTTTTGTATTATTTATGGTTCTTTATTATTATTATTATTATTGTTATTTTAGTATTTTACTTTCTATTTTGTATTATTTATCATCAATTTTATTTATTATGAATTATTATTATTATTATTATTATTATTATTATTATTATTATTATTATTATTATTATTATTATTATTATTATTATTATTATTATTATTATTATTATCATCATCGTTAGTATTATTACATTTTCGCCCCCCAGGCCCCGAAGTGGGTCAGTGACCTGTGCCCGGGTGGGCTAATCCCCTTTAAAAAAAAAAAAAAAAATAATGGAGGTTCACGGCGCCATAAGCTCGATGAACAGGCCCTGTGTGAAATATAACAAAATCTAGGACTGCTTTTAGTGTCCTGATGGTCTAGAGGTAACGTTCCCCGGTCACACATAAGATCATGGGTTCGAGTCCTGGCTGGGTGAGGTTGTTGATTATATATTTTCAGATGCGGCCTTTGTGTCTACCATAATTTCTTACTTACTGTCAGTGGTGTGATCAGTTATGCTGAAGCTACTAACAATTTAAATTTTATATATGCTTTTTGATATTTGTCTGTTGCGTTATTTTACAGGTCTTCATTTTCTATTAAGTTTGCCTTGATAAAGTTATAAGTATTTATTTTCGATAAGGTTTGAGTATATAAGGCACTAAAAGGGGTTTTAATGAAGGAAGGGTTACATGGATATATGCATACTGGTAATTTGTTTTTAAGAGTTAAAGTTGTTTGGATACGGCAGCTCTAACTCTCGTGTCTGTGGGTGATAAGAGTTGAGGTGCACACCTGACCAACTTGACTTTACCTCCGCTCGGTAACTAACGAACGATAATACTCCACTATTTTTACTAGCTTCATCAGTACTGGCTCCTTTACCCTGCATCATAATTCATCAACACCACCAGTATTTAGAATGGTTAGTACTAGCCCCAAGAACGCGCGCTCTCTCTCTCTCTCTCTCTATATACACCAAGATGTGTGACAATCATCACCATGCAGTAACCAGGAGGAGGAAGGAGGGGCCCCATGAGCAGCGGACCTCAGTCAGCGAGTGAGTGAAGTCAGCCAGGTAGGAGCCGTGGAATTGAACGAGTTTAATGCCCAGGTTACGAGGGCGGGCTGCTCGAGAGTGGAGGGTCATTGGCGATGCAGAAAACAAGCCGTGGCAGCGCTCAGTCGTATGCCAGTAGAGGCGGCGGCTAATGGAGGACTTAATGCACTGCCCTGAATCAGAGAGAGGCGCATCCCATCACTGTGGAGCGCCCGGACACGACCTCTCACCAAAGATGTATTTTTGGCTTTGTTGAAATGTTTGACGTGTAGTAAGTGATTCTCTCTCTCTCTCTCTCTCTCTCTCTCTCTTTTATCTTCTTCTTCTACTACTTTGATGTCACTCGGAATTGAATATGACGATCATCCAGCTGTGATACAATGATATAAGTTATTAAGGATGTCACCTCACCTTCGTTATTGAGCTCTGAGGTGACTGGAGAGACCGATAGGGGGCATGCAGGGCCGTTCCCAGATGTTGCACGTGTGGAGTGCTATATCTATAGTGCGGGAGGGGCAATGGCAGCGTCTCTCAGGCGCTAGCTCTTGTCTGCCTCGGTACGCAGTCGGGCTAACTCGAAAGTATTGACACCTCTTGTGCTCCTCCTATTGTTGTGGTGTGAAGTGATGTCTCCCAGGTGAGGGGGTCGATTTGGCACCTTTTCAGTATCCTTTTACCTTTTCCATTGGCCTCTAGCGTTTCGTTTATCATTCATTAGGTGACTGTAAATCGCTACTTTGGAAGTCTACTGTCGTCCATGCGGGTAATATGGGCAGTCCAAAGAAGTTGTTAAGGGATAATGGTAGCCTCAGTCCTCCTACAATTGGTGTAGTGGTGTCAGCCAGAATACTGGCATTTGTTCTCTTGTCTTCCCAGCGAACATGGGGGGTGGAACGTAGACGAGGTTGGTGAAAGTTTTCAAGTGGCTTTGAGGTGCCTCCTGTATGTGACCCATGTCTCGCTTTCATACAGCAGGGTGGGGAGGACCACTAATAGATATATGTGCGGCTTTGTTGATAATTTCAGCTCCCTACAGCTGAAGATAGGTGTATGGAGTCTGCCAAATTCTTGAAACTTACATTTGATCTGATGTAGAATCTTTTGATTGATATCCGTGGTGGTGGACAGGAGGGAGCCAAGGTACTGAAACTGGGTAACATTAGAGAGGTAGACCCGCTAACCTAGTTGGATAGTGGAGGTGTGGCTAAACCAAGAAGAGAATCTGAGCCTTACTAAATTGGCACTGGCATGAGTAAGGAAGGCAGCCAAGAAAATGGAAAAAATAGAGTTAGTGCCAGTACACATCCTTGTTTTACCCCCATTTGGCCAGAAAGAACTTAGACTGGGTGCCATTGTGCAGGACACTGCCGTTCATGCTATCGTGGAGTTACCTTACAATGGCAATGAATTTTGGTGGGCTACCAAAACGACTGAGGGTCTGCCAGAGGGCTTCCCTGTTGACTGAGTTAAAGGCCTTAGTAAGGTCGATAAGGGCTGTGTACAAGTCATGACACTGTTCTCTACACTTTCCTGTATCTGGCGGGCAGCAAAGATCATGGTCTAAAGCCATATTGAGATTCTGGGAGGAAGTCTGTCTAGGAGGACTCGGGTGATAATGTTGCTATCTATGGACAGCAGCAAGATCCTGTGGTAGTTGCCACAACCTGATTGGTCTCCCTTGTTCTTGCAGATATTGACGGTGGAGATCTTGGAGTGATTTCCTCCTATATATATTCTCCAGGAGAGAGTGGAGACGACTGGTAAGCGAAGGTCCTCCAGCTGTATACATTTCGGCTCGGATTCCATTAGGCTCTGTGGCTTTGTTACATTTCATCTGCTTGATGGTGGTAACGACCTCATCACGGGATGGAGGACAGTCGAGGTGGATCAGCTCCGGGTGAGGAGGGACCTGCTGGGTAGTCAGGATATCCACAACCGTGTTTCGGTTGAGCAGGGAATGGAAGTACTCTTGCCAATGCTGACGAATGCTTTCTTCGTCTTGAATTAGGGGAGCCACGCCATGAGTAGTTGGGCCATATAGATTGCATCTTTTGTTGAACCGCAAAGTTTGCACTGGGCCAATGGGCCATCGTTTTCTTCTGGCGGAAGGTATCAGCTTTGGTCCTAGACCGAGGGTTGTTCCAGTCAGTGAAGGCAGCACATTAACCTTTGGCGAGTACGTCGATTTCCAGGTAATTTTCATCAAACCAATCCTGGTGTTTTCTTCTCATCTGGCCGAGGGTCTCATTGCGGATTTTTGTGAGTGGTTAGTAGTCATTTTAAATGGTGGAAGAACTGGCGTAAATATTGTCTCTTGTAAAGTTGTATAATAGGGCTTAATGGTGGTTATATTGCCAGGCACGATTTTACCTGGTGTTAACTGATGCTTACACTGTCTCGTCGGATTGTGTTAAAGTAAAGAGGAGGATTATTGGTGGTGATGTAATCGTGAGCGCGTCACAAACTGAGCTAGTGGCTTCCGTGCATATTGCTAGCTCCACTTCCACTGTATTTCTGGTCTCACTGGGTAGGAAAGGTTCATATTTTATCCGTTGTATATAATTATAGTTATAACTTAAAAACAACGTCTGTGTGGTAGGTAGTAGGCAGCTACCAACAGGAAGGTTCTACCGCCTGGGAAGATACTGGAACCTTAATGTATTGTCTAGGGTAGACCCTGCTGCCCTATAGCATCACGAAAGCTGTGACCAAGTCCCAGGTTGCTGATCTGACTTTCTGCCTCATTTACACACAATTGCAGGGTCTCAATTGTTTCTCTTACTATTGACAACACAACAAACATATATTGTTTCTCACTGTTGATATTTTTTTTAATTTTTGTATTTCTTTGGGGTTATTATTATTATTATATTTATTATTGTTATTATTATTACAGTGCTGTTATTATTATTATTATCATTATTATTTTATTTTTAATTTTGTTTTTTATAAATTTTATTTACTATGATTTATTATTATTATTATTATTATTATTATTATTATTATTATTATTATTATTATTATTACGACATTTTCGCCCTACAGGCCCCGATGTGGGCCAGTGACCTGTGCCCGGGTGGGCTAATCTCCCTAAAAAAATAAATAACTGGTTTTAAATACATTTTGTCTTTTAAATATTATATTCAGTTCGGTGTAAAGTGAAGGAGGAAAACTGGAGGCGGAAAAGTCCCCTGGGGGGAAGAGTTATGAATTTGAAAAATAAGGCCCCTTGTGAGTCATGAAGCTCGTCCATGTGGCCCCTTGTGAGTCATGAAGCTCGTCCATGTGGCCCCTTGTGAGTCATGAAGCTCGTCCATGTGGTGTGAGTCATGAAGCTCGTCCATGTGGCTCCCTTTGTGAGTCATTAAGCTCTGTCCATGTGGCCCTTGTGAGTTAAGCCGTCCATTATATGAAGCCTGTCCATGTGGCTCAGAGTCAGCCTGTCCATGTGGCCCCTTGTGAGAGTCGTCCATGTGGCCCCCAGAGTCATTAGCTCGTCCATGTGGTCCTTGTGGTCATTAAGTCCATGGCCCCTTGTGAGCCATTGGTCCATTAAGCTGGCCGTCCATGTGGCCCTTGTGAGTCATGAAGTCCATGTGGCCCCCAGAGTCAGTCCATCACAGCTGTCCATGTGGCCCTCATTAAGCCTGTCCATGTGGCCCCTTGGAGTCAGCCAAGCATTCTGTCCATGTGGCCCCTTGAGCAGTCATTGGTCCGTCCAGCTGGCCCTTGAGTTAAGGCTCGTCCATGTGGCTTCTCGTCCATGTGGCCCCTTGTGAGTCATTGCTTGTCCATGTGGCCCCTTGCGAGTCATTAAGCCTGTCCACGTGGCCCCTTATGAGTCATTAAGCCTGTCCCTGTGGCCCCTTGCGAGTCATTAAGCTTCCATGTGGCCCCAGAGTCATTGCTTTTGTCCATGTGGCCCCGAGTCATTAAGCCTGTCCATGGGCCCCCCCGGCCATGTCTTGCCCCGTCGAGTCGCAGCCCCTTGCGTCCAGCCATTAGAGCCTCGTCCATGTGGCCCCTTTAGAGTCATTGCTTTCCGTCCATGTGGCCCCTTGCGAGTCATTAAGCTCGTCCATGGCCCCAGAGTCATTAAGCTGTCCATGCAGAGGCCGTCCATGGCCCCTTGTGAGCTCGTCCATGTGGCCCCACTCCATTAAGCCTGTCCATGTGGCCCCAGAGTCATTAAGCCTCGTCCATGTGGCCCCTTGTAGAGTCATTAAGCTCGTCCATGTGGCACCTTGTGAGTCATTAAGCTCGTCCATGTGGCCCCTTGTGAGTCATTAAGCTCGTCCATGTGGCCCCTTGTGAGTCATTAAGCTCGTCCATGTGGCCCCTTGTGAGTCATTAAGCTCGTCCATGTGGCCCCTTGCGAGTCAGTGAGCTCGTTCGAGTGACCAGAGGAGTGAAACAAGAGGTAAGAATATAAAAATCATTAGTTTTCACCTGACGAGCCCCTTACCTTGTCAAAATTGTGTTGATTAATGAAACTCAGTTTTTCCCCTCTCAGAGTGACTTTAGGTGACTTATCCGTTATATATTATGTTGTACCTGCGAATTTAGGTACAGTTCAGGTATCGATTAGTCGAGATGAATTTGGACTACTGTCGTAGCCGGTAGTCGATGGTGTTGAAGTCACGTGTCCTTTTAACTTTTTCGTTGAGGTTTTTCTGGCCGAGTTGAAATGAAATGATCACGACTACTTGACGTCTGGTGTCGTGTGCCGAGACAGATTCCTCATGATGCACGTAAACTTTGGAGTTAAGGTGCGTGGTACGAGTACATCACTGGGCGTTGACCTCGACCAATGGCCTGATGACGTATCCGGGTAGTGACCTCCATATTGGTGTCATAACCAGTTAACATAATTTGCTATTCTCTTGGGCCAGTGAACGGGGAGGGGTTCAGGTGACGTGCGCTTGTGCGTGTGTGGTAGTAATGATAAATATTAACGGTTTATTGAAAGAACTTGGCAGCTCAAAAGGCAGAAAATATACAGTTAAATAATTGAGGAATGGGTCACCTGATTGACAAATAATATATAAGTAACATAAGTGTGCAAAAAAGTAACATTAGCAAGAAATGAACACATTGGTTCATTATGAGTTGATAATTTTTACAATGGTTGGGATCGGGCTGTTCTTATCGCGATCAGTACGTGCTCAAATGGGCTGGGTGCGGTTGTAGTGTCGAACAGCAATTCGCGGACGAGGGACCTCGGGTGGAAGCAGGTGGTGGTGCCGAGGATGGTGCCAAGGCTTTTTCCAAAATTTGTAGATGAGGTGGTTGTGATGATCAGAGAGAGCCGAGAGGGTCAGTGTGTTGAGCTCTTCTTGGTATGTGGAATAGGAGAGGGAGAGAATAATCTTGCACCCCCAATTCTGGACTTTTTCTAGGTGTTTCCGTTGTGTGGCATTTAGGGAGGAAGACCAGGTAGGCAAGTAATGGAGTAGTGACTGAACCCGTCAGGTGGAAATATGCCTGGAACAATGATTAGGTCTGATGAGATCAACTGTGGAATAAGGAACTCGAGTTTAGTGCGTATAGTACAGTGTCAAATGGACAGGGTGGAAGGAAGGTAGTTGAAAATTACATGAAGAAAATAGTGGCATTTTTTTTATATATTATCCTTGCTACATTCGGGAGATTACAACGAAGATAGGCCCCAGGACGTATTCCCATCAGCCACCGGAAAAGGGGGGGGGGGAAGACAGTCGTGGCCAGGCATCACATTAGTCAGTCTAGGCTAACACACGGGCCCGTGTGACTGCCAGGTCCCATTGACACACTTTGTGGTCCAGGTCCCTAATCTGGGGGTCTCTAGGACTTGGGAAAGTTTCATTTCTAGAGGTTGGAGTTTATAAGTTTATCGAGAAGGCTGACCTCCTCCAGCATATACTGTATTAGTTATTTTTATATTTAAAGTATACTTAAGAACTTTAGCTGTAATTTTTTAAAATATTTTTGGATGGAAAACAATTTTAAGTGAATTGGGCGTCACATGACTGTCATGAGAATCTAGTTGTATTATATGCAGATCAATCATGATAAATTAAAAAAATGTGGGAACAAGAGGGACGTTAACTATTCCAGATATTTTTCATAGAAAAGGTTGCCAAAACAGTTATTGAATTGGCCAGGTGTATAATGATTTTTTCATGAAATTGTGTTTTAGATTTCCCACTGTACGGGTGACTGCTGCTTGAGAGAAGTGAGGGAGGGATAACTCTCAGTCAGTCCACGGTGGAAGAAACGAGAGGGGCGCTGCTGGCTTGTGATTACCTTCAATAGTTTTATATTTAAAATTTGTTTTGTTATATATTTTTTCGTTTCGCGTTCTCCAGTAAGAACTATTTGTTGTCCTCGTGACTGTCTTGTGTCGCGCAAAACATGTCCATGTATAGTATGACCATTTTAACCCAGTTCACAATCCTGCTAATTTACGTTATGTTTCAAAAATAGTTCCCTTACTTTTTGTTTAATTTATTTCGGTATTTACGCACGCTGTAATTTGTTGTCATCGTAGTTTGAGATTCTGGGTAAAGATTGTGTGTTGTGAACAGTGTGCCATGTCCCTCACCATGTCAATCTCTCCATAATTATATAATTGTGCCATAAATATTGAGTGTCAGTAGACTCATTACCAGTTATTACCATACACGACCCTCACTCAGTCACCTCTCAAGTAGCAAACGTGTCACGACCATCATTGTTTTTTATTATGTACTGGAGAACGCGGGTGTCCGCGCGTGGAAATGGAGATATTTTGGAATGCAGGATTTACATATATATTTATGAAGGCACAAAAGTATTCGAAGTTGAACGAATGTTTTATATATGGATTAGGTGAGTGTTGGTGCAATGTGAAAATCTTGTCTTGTGTGAAAGTTTTTTTCTTCAGTGCCGGTGTGTTGGAGATCTGCGGAAGAGTTGTTGAAAATGCTTTGGTAGAAGTTTTGGAAATGTTGGACGCGGTAAAAAGTAGTGGACTTTTTCACAGCTTTTGGAAGTGTCTGCGTACTGTACGACCACGAGCGTGAAATTTTTTAAACTACTACTTATAAGATGTAATCATCACCAGCTCGCACCATTCTCAGCCTCGACTATTGCAGAGGATGGGCAGTGTAACATAAAAATGTGTGTGTATACACATTGAGATAGAATGTTAAGAATACACGTTGTGGATAGGAGTAGACGCACACTGTTGAGCGTGCAGTGGGGAGTTGACACGTGTGGTGGGTGGGTCCAGGTAATGGCCACGATCAGGGACCGGAGGTATCTCGGGCATCTCCAGCCCTGTAATGGGTCACCTACTGGATTTTTATAATGAAAGTCTTATACTTTCAGCTAAGCTTACATTATAAGATAAACGTTTGTATTTTATACTGTATATTTTTACGGAAGCATCTCTTGTTTGTTGCTTTGAAATCATTAGTAAGTTGGTCAAAATTATATAGATTGAAGCATCTTCTCAAGGACGATACCTGATGATCATTGCCTTTTTGACATTTACTATAATAGTTGCATTGATGTGCCTCCCTGGATATCAGACTTGTTATTCTACATGAATTTATCTTCCTCTGCGTGTAAAACATTAATCAATGTCGTCTATAGCGATTTATTTGTTGAAGTATAACATTGAAGAACCTGAACGTGTAAGTTTGACTCTGATAGATGTATTGTAGGAGTTTGGCAACTAGTGCAAGAATTAATTGGAATACTTAAATCCCAAGGGTGTCTCTGACCTTATATCCTTAGGCATTCACCTGGCACAAACAGCAGCAGAATGACTAACCGCAGTCTGACGAACTTCTAATGTCTCAAAAAGTTAACCATCTAGTTGACTTAATAAAAGAGAAATGCCTCGGGCCACATCATATTGAATTCATCATGATGAAGTAAGATTTTCTTTCAGCGAGTACATTATTCAACACAAGTAGAACCTTTAATCTCCTGTGAATCGATTTTAATGTAATGTATGTTGATTGGTGACATTGTGTGAAACGAGTGTCTTGTTTGCCATGATGATATATATTGTCGTGGGAATAACATTACGTGGATGTTTGAAAAGGTGATGAACATATTTGAATATACCCGTAATATGCTATCACAGCTCGTTCTGGACTATTATGACATAAATATAGATGGAGATGGAATGTGTACGATGAAAGGAAGGAGGGGAGGGAAGAGTAGGGTTGTGGGTGGCATTGAGGGTATACCTGTATATGGTAGGGGCGTAAGCTATTTCAGGTGGTGAAAGGAGACTATTAGGAGGGCTGAGACCGCCGGGTTAAAGTTGAGAGCTCATGGTTAACGGGAGGAAGGCCAGCCAATGATGGGGTGGGTGTGTGTGTGTGTGTGTGTGTGTGTGTATATGTGTGTGTGTGTGTGTGTGTGTGTGTGTGTGTGTGTGTGTGTGTGTGTGTGTATATATATGTGTGTGTGTGTGTGTGTGTGTGTGTGTGTACTGACGTAGTGAAAGAAACATTGTTAGTACCTACAAGGAATGGATGGTTGTCTGAATATGGTGTAGTCTCTCTCTCTCTCATGACTTTTTTTTAACTGAATAATAATTGATGCTCTTAAATGGACGAGTCACATAGTTAAAATTACCTGCATCATCACCTGCAATTTATATCTTGCAAAAGACCTCATTGTGAAATGACGGAGCTAATTACCTAGTTAGGGCTGATCCCGGCGTAAATCGGTGATATTTCGTATACTACCAACAGTCTCTTCTGAGGTCACTCACACCAGGGGAAAGGTCTTGACTCGGGAGGCGGAGGAGTTAGCTCAAGGTGAAGAGCCATATTGACGCTGAATATGAATTGGCTACAGAAATGGTCGCTGAGAGTGAAGAAGCAACGTTAAATGTTCCCATAATTTGAACAGAACCAAGATAAATGCTCGCTTAATGTGAAGAAGATAAATTCCAACAATAATATTCTCGACGCTGCCCACAACTCTCTTATCTGGACGTTTCATCAGGTTTTGAAATGTCAGCCGCACCACATATAGAAATGAAGTCTGCCGTGATGCCGCCACCGGTATCATGGAAGCAGAAAATCGTGTTCAATGGTGTAAATTCCTCGAAATCTTTATAGGCAATCAATTCATCTTCCTTTGTTCACTTCTTTGGATACAGGATATACGTTGAGAGGTTCATGCATGGCTGATCTCAATTCTCTCCGCGATGGCTGTTTTTAGAATTGAATTATCTTGCGAATATTTTTCTTTTGTTAAATTAAATCTATTTGGTTACGTCCCGACGTAAACTTAAAGTCCAGGAAACGGTAATTATATTGGACAACCTTCATGGAAACACATATCAGCACCATCCTACTCTCGCAACAACAGATTATTATTAATTTACTGTTATGGCTGGAAGATACGTAGCCGCATATCATCATAACCTGATCGTTTGACTCTCAGCACATTTATAAGCACGACATAATGGACTGTACATCTTTTCTGACAACACTTATTTTTTTTATCATGAACGACAACCATTTGGGCTTTTAGTGTCGTGTAAATTGGTCAAAAGTCAGAGGAGCTCCAATTCTGACATCTTTGGTTTTCCCAGAATGGTTATATTGGCTATCTGCTATGCGCTGTGATTGGCAATAGTGAGACATGACAAGTGTTAGATTAGGCTGGTTAGGTTAACTTCACCTACCAGGTTGCTTTACATCACTCGATCAAACCAAATGTAATCTATCTTGTAGTTTAGTTATTATTTAGTCTCTTAATTATACTGTGGATTTAGATTTCAATATGAAGTTCTTTATATAGTTATTTTAAATGTATGACTTAAATAATTTAGGGTTTGTTAGAAGATAGCAGATTATTGCCCTTGCTGACTTGATCTTGTGGAATTTGGTTAGAATGATAGATCTATTTGGGACAAGTGATTTAATAAGTCTTCATATAAGAAACAATAAAATATTTAACTGAACAAAATTTGTTGTATTAAAAGTGATTATGGAATGTAGTTTTGTCACCGCCAGCCACTAAGCAAGCAAACTGTACCTGGCTGCCTCACCTCCTTATTGTGCTGTGAATAATTGAGGCAACGCTGTAGTAAGGGCACAAGCGCCACTGCGCCCGAAATCTAGTTACCGCCACAGCAAGTTTCAACAAGGTTTCTTCTATCACAAAGTGTGTGTCGTACGTGCCCTTCGGAAAATATTCTTATGGTCTTACAAGCAGTTGAAATAAAGCAGATTTTCACGTTTTAATGTTTACCAAACTTTAAGTGTCTTTTTCTCTACAGGCTTCTTTTCTTTTCATATAAACATACATCTTCATGGAGACTCGCAGGAAACGCAAACACATTATTAATTTCACCTTGATCCCTTAATGTGTACAGTCAGTAGAATAAGTATCAACCACCCCAATGTCGGTGGAACAGAAGATAGCAATAACAACCAACTGACGCCCAAAACCACAGGTATATGTTTATAGTTTTCGTACAATGTTCCATATTGTTATGCACGGCAGGATGGTCGGTATATTTTTTATTGACTGTACACTAATATGACGCTTGTAGGAATAAGAAAGTCATGTAAGTCTTGGTCGTGGTGATGAACCCACATGAATCGGTGACCGTGGCCATAACTGGCCATTAAAAATTGGCGCCGTGCACTTGGTACTTATGGGAGAGTGTAACTTGCTTAATGGATGACACCATGTGGGGCTCAACACCTCTGTAATTTTCTGCGCGTCGTCAGGACACTTGAGAGAATTTGTTTCTTGCACAGAATGGCTGCCACGATGTCGGACAGCTTCTAATGTTTTAAACCGCGCAAGAAAAATAAGCTTGCTCCCCAGATTTGCCATTGCCAGTAATGAGAGGTGCCGACACACTCTCTTAACACGAGGTTGGTCATGTAAGCCCGAAGGGAAGAAACCACCACCAACCCCCTAATGCCTAGAGGTATAGCATGTTGTAAGGGTTGTAGCTCAGACCCAGGTATTGCGACAGGTAGGGAGTCTTTACGTCTGGGTTGTACAGTACAGTCGTGTGTTTCAGATGATCACAATGGCACCCCATTTCCAACGTCCACTGTAGTTGCATAATTTGCCATTTTCGAAGATTGTCAAATGTTTCTACTAAGTACCACGCCATCTTCCAGTCTTTTTTTGTGTGTGTGGAGCCTCAGTGGTATTTCTTGTCTCTAAAATTCAGACTCAGGTGGGTTTGCAGTTTTGAATTCTGATGAAAAATTCGATAAATATTCACAGAAGGACCGCCGAATTATGAGTACCTGCATTCAACAAGTCAGCCAGACATCTGGAGGCAAAAACCACCAGTGGAATTAAAGTTGAATGCAATTAATGAATAATAAATATAATAATTAACGGTTTATTAAGATAACATGACAGCCCGAAGGCTGAAAATATACAATGAACAGAGGTGATAGGTTACATATGGTGGAAGGGGGGAGTGGGTCACTTGATTGACAAAAGCTTTCAAAACGAAAATATAATAAACAAAGAGTCAACATATAGATTAACTATAGATCTGGTAATGTTTGAGCTGGACTTATAAACATTCTTGTGACCTGATGTTGGCGCCCACTGTCTGGATGGCCGTTGCGTCATACCTGTATGTTAATCCACTACCTCACTACAGCTGCAGATCGACCACGTGATCTGTGTGTGTGTAATAATACTACTAATAATAATAATAAACGGTTTATTCATAGAGATGCAGCCGGTGGCTGAAAATTTACAAACTTACATGTGATTTAGACATAATAATATACGTTCAATACATTCACAGGGCTGTACAGTAAATAAATCAGGAGCTATTTATTATTTTAGCAATAGATGGGATGGTGCTGTTCTTGTATCTGTTAGTGCAGGCGCTTATGGGCTGAATTTTGTTGTACTGGCGGACTGCTCGAGATGGGCGGGGTACTGCAGATGGTAGTAGGTGGAGGTGACGAGGATGGTGCAACAGACAACCACCAACCTTGCTAGTGCATGGTGGTGGAGGTCACTGAGGGATGGCATTTCAAGGGTGGAAAGAGAGTTCTTGTAGCCGGAGTAGTCTGCGCCGAGCATGATTCTGCAGGCCCTCTTCTGTACCTTCTCTAGCTGACGTTCTTGGGTAGAGTTGAGAGAAGACGACCTGGCTGGTGACGCATACTTTAATTTTGGGAGTATAAATGCGTTGTAGATAGTCCTCAGCTTTGGCGTGGGTACCCTAAGTGACCTGAGTCGTCGTAACATGTAGAGTCGGTACGAGGCTGCCTTGATAGTGTTATTTACATGGGCCTTCCAGTCCAGTTTGTGGTCTATAGTTACACCCAGGAATTTGGCAGACTGCACGAACTGGAGAGGATGGGCACCCACTGTAACTGCTGGAGCTTGCACTGGAGTTGATGTGCATGACTACGGTTTTGGTGTGATTGATGGTGACCTTGTTCTATGTAGTCCATGCCTGTAGCCTGTCCAGGGTGCCTTGTAGCGATGAGTAGTTCGGTGAGGTGTTGTCCACTGTAACCCCCACAGTGCAGTCATCCACGTAATTCCACCTGTGAGGAGTGTCTGATAGAGCGTCATTAATCAGGATTAGGTAGCACAGTGGTCCCATCTTGGTCCCCTGGGAACACCGCAGGTGAGGTGTTGGAATGTGGAGACAGAACCCTGGTACCTCACTGCCTAACGACGCTCACTCAAGAAGTCAGTGAGCCATGAAACCAGGTTGGTGGGCAGCCCTAGTGCAATGGCCTTGTTGATAACAGTGCAGTGATCAACAAGGTGAAAAGCCTTCCTGAAGTCAACAAGGGCAACGGCCAGTGATGTCTTACGTTTCTCCAGGTTTTTATGCAGAAAATCCAGGAACTAACTAAGCAGTGTGATGTAGAGGAGGTCCTCATATTGCCAAATTGTTGCGGATCAATTGACTGATAAATACTAGCAAATGCCCATTCAAAAACAAAGTCTTCACAGAGTAGACTGGGTATGGTGGTAATGGCAACTGGCCTGAGGTCATTAGGGGACTGTGGGGTGGGGACCTTGGGGATTGGGGTGACATATGGGGTTTTCCATTCATTAGGGCATTTGCTTTGTCTGAGGGATGCATTTATAATGGAACAGAGGGGGTGGAAAGTTCGACTGCAAACTCCTTGTAAATTTTGATTGGGAGGTCAGTTGGGGTTGTAGAGCATTTGAATTTAAATTTCAGGAGTTTGTTGGCAATTTCAAATGGTTGAACACTCGGAGGGGGAAGGTAAGTAGGCCGGGCGGAGAGTGAGGTCAAGATTGGGTAGGGTATGACATGGTAGCAAAGTGGTTATTTATTGTCTCAGATGCCTCCTCACTTGGTAAATAAGAGGTAAAATGAAAAGTGGAAGACTGCCGGTTAAAACCACAGAGATCTTTTACCTTAGATTACCACTGACCATTGCGGACCTCTTTGAGGCTGTGCACTTTCCTGGGATAACAAGACTTCTTGGCTGACTTGATTTCCCTGATGACTTGTTTACATAGACTTTTGTACAGCCGGTTGTTGGTGTAGTATGCCTTGTTGCGCTGCTCAATTAGTCTTTTGATACGGGGTGCAATCCACGGGACATCATCGGGGTGAATCCTCAGTGTCTTGGCTGGAAAGAAGTGGTCACCGCATATCACTAGCTTAGCACATGGAAATCTGGATCTCAGGGAGTCAGCAGTGTCTATTATATGAGTAACCAGTACATTGCCGGTAGGTGAGCGCGCGGAGGGGGGGGGAGGGGTTGATAAGCCACACAAACAATGAGGGAGGCAAGCTGGCTGGGATGGGAGGTGGGATTGACCTTAACCTACAAAGCTTCTACATCCACAGGTACATCTACTCCTAGGTGTGAAGGTTTAAGGTCACCTCTCCTGTCCTTTCTAAGGAGGTGAAATAACTCATAGTTTTCTATGGCACAGATCTCAGGAACAATTTGCCACGCCTCGGTTATCACCACAATACCTGCACCAACTGACTTCACTGTAACACTGACCTCCTCCACCTTGTTGCATAAAGATATAACATTGGACAGCAATAGGAATGGTAGGCTGTACCATAGTTGCGGCACTTCATAGCGAGCACACTGTCTTTCTGGCACTGGCTTGACTTTCTTATGCTTAATCGGCATGATGATAGGGATTCGTTTGTGTGTTTGTGTGTGTGTGTGTACACACACAGGGTGGTGAAATGCATCTAGTGTGGCAGCATGGTTAGTGTTAAGGTGCAAGCACCGCTTGCTCCCTCTCGCTTTCAGTTGCCACCGTTGGCTAGTCCTCATGGCAAACAGGGAAGCAACTTGCATAAGTCTTCCCCTGCCATTACACAGCCTCTTCACCATCAAGACTCCTGCTGTGCCTCCTCGTGGCAACACACGGTAACTGGGTGTCTCGTGGGCCCAGGCTAGAGCACCAGGGGATGTCGGAGTAACAGTGGGCACCAGAGGAACAGGGCATAGGCCCACTGGCATGTGCACACGTTCTGGCGCCTACCAGCCATAGCTCCTCTGCCTTGCGGATTAACCTTGGTAAGTATAAGGCTATGGGAGTAAACCCCGAACAAAAAATCTGCGGTGGAGCCCCGCATCAGGCAGACATGCTTACAGAGCTCCAACAAGACCCCAACTGCAGAATAGGTGACCTCCCTGGAAACCCAATGACTACACCGGTGGACGAAGGCAATGCCTGATGGACAGGCTACTAAGGCGAAACCCAACAAACTGGACTATCGGCAGTCCATTGCAACTCTCCCTCTCCCCAGTCGTTGCAACACTTGCACCACTGGGGCAGGAAAAGGGAGAGCCAAGATGTGTGGTTGCAGCCTGCGCTCCTGCCTCATCACATAAATCAACTCACGGGCACCATTATCCAGTTCATCATACCTCTCATCATCATCAAAACCCCTATACCCACAAAAATCCTATAGCGACGGACGAGTGGCGATGGGGACAGGCAGAGATTACTGCTGGGAGTCTCTAGTCACAACTCTGTACATGGGCGGCACAGATAAGATGGTCGTTTATGCACTGGGATCTAGGCAGCAGTGCAATGTGGTCCTGTCTGTGCGACTAAGCAGTCCTTTCGAGGAGCCACTCTGCTCACCCCACATGGGGAGGGGGCTAGAAAAGGTGCCCTAAACATAGCCTGCCTAAAAACCCAACCTGACTGGGCAACCGCACCCAGTAAGGTCATCCTTATGCAGTCGAAAATATCAAATCTCAGATCCAAACAAAAACAAACCACATAACCTCTTATGGTTGCTGCATGGTATGTCAGGACCCTTCTGGATACTGGCACAAATGAGTGTTCTGAAAGAAGAACTGCCCTTGCGGCAAAAGAGCTGGCTAGGTATAACATAGACATAGCAGCCACCAGAGTCCGGCTCCCAGATGAGGGCCAGTTCACAGAACGGGGTTCTGGCTGTACCTTCTTCTGGAAGGGTAAGCCTGCTGCGAAGAGAAACCGCATTTATGGAGTTGGCTTTGCCATCCACCAACGCATCCTACACAGGCAAACTGAAATGCCTTTTGGGATCAACGAGTGCCTCATGACGCTTCGAGTCCCACTGAATCACTCATGTCATGCCTTTTCATCAGTGCATGTACTGCCCAACACTGGATGCAGAGGACGACATTATGGAGACCTTTTATGCCGACCTTGTCCTAGTGCTAACCTCTATCACCAGAGAAGACAAGGTTGTGCTCCTTGGCGACTTCAATGCCAGAGCTGGCAGAGATGCTAGCATTTGGCAGGAAACCATAGGGAAAAATGGACAAGGAAAGTGTAATGCTAACGGCCTACTCCTCAACAAGTGTGCTGTGCAGAGCCTCTCTATCACCAATACCTTGTTTCGGCAGGCCGACAAGTTCAAGTGTTAGTGGCAACACCCACGATCCAAACACTGGCATCTCATTGACTACATCATTGTCAGAGAAAGAGATAGTCGAAATGTCCTCATCACCCGTGCCGTGAGTGGCTCAGACCAATGTGACACTGATCATTGACCTGTCAGAGCCAGGCTCTCACTCCACGTCACCACAAAACGGCGAAGGTAGCAATCCAAAAAAGAGGTTTTTATACTAAGCGTCTGGAGGACACAGCAGTAGCACATGCTTTCAGAGCGCAGCTGGAACATGGGCTTTAAACAACCCAACAGCACGCACTGCGAATCCCAGTGCCAAATGGAATACTCTCACCACTGTTGTGACAAAAACCTGCAGAGAGACCCTTGGCCAGATCCAAAGAATTCACCAGGACTGGTTTGATGAAAATGACCCGGCAATCAAAGTACTGATCGTTGATAAACAGGCTGCTTTTACTGACTGGCAGAACAACCTTCAGTCTTGGACCAAACCTGAAACCTCCCGCAAGAAGAAAGCGGCAGCCCAGAGGGAACTTCGCATTCTAAAAAATGACTGGCTTTAAAGTAAAGCAAGTAAAATACAAAAACATGCCGATCAGCACAAGATGCACAAATTTTTCAATTCCATTAAAACATTTTATGGGCCAACCACTCGTGGCACAGCCCCCCTCTGCTCATCTGATGGTAACTTCATAATTAAAGCTTCAGCACTGAAAAGAGTACTACCATTCATTGCTCAGTCGAAACACTGATGTGGATGTCCTGACTACCCAACAGGTCCCACATCATCCAGAGCTGACTCACCTCAGCTATTCTCCATCCCTGGATGAGATAGTTACCACCATCAAACAGATGAAAAATATCAAAGCCTCAGGGCCTGATGGAATCCCAGCCGAGGTGTATAAAGCAGTAGGACCTCTGCTTACCAGCCGTCTCCACTCTCTCCTGGAGAATATATGCGAAAAGGAGGAAATCCCCAAGCTCTTAAAGACGCTTACATTGTCAATACTTATAAGAACAAGGGAGACCGGTCAGGCTGGCAACTATAGTGGGATCTCGCTGCTCTCCGTGGTTTGCAAGATTATCGCCAGACTCCTTCCTGAGGCGGAAAACTTCCTCCCAGAATCTCAATGTGGTTTTAGACCATCACGTGGCACCACTGACATGATCTTTGCTGCTCGCCAGGTGCAGGAAAAGTGCAGAGAACAGCATCGTGACCTGTACAAGTGTACATGGCTTTCATCGACCTAACCACGGCCTTCGACTCGATCAACAGGGAAGCCCTGTGGTGGACCCTCAGCCGTTTTCGCTGCCCAGCTAAATTCATCACCATTGTGAGGCAACACCACGATGGCATGAACGGCAGTGTCCTACACAACGGCACTCAGTCTGAGTTCTTCCCCATCCAAGCAGGGGTTAAACAAGGTGTGTACTGGCACCAACTCTCTTTTCCATTTTCTTGGCTGCCTTCCTAACTCGTGCCAGTGCCAATTTAGCCGGCGGGGTGGACATCCAGTACCGGGTGAAAGGGGGTCTTTTCAACATAAGAGGACTCCAGGCAAGAACAAAGGTCTCGGCAGCTTCCATTACCGAACTTCAGTATGCAGACGACCTCACCCTTGTTGGTCACACTGAAGACGACCTACAGGAGATCCTGAACACCTATGCAGATGTGTATGCACACTTCGGCCTTGAGCTGAATGTTCGTAAGACTCAGATTCTCTTTCAACCTGCCCCTGGTTCATACACACCTCCACTACCCCTCTAATGTTACCCACTTTCGGTATCTCGGCTCCCACCTGTCCACCAGAGCAGACATTTATGAAGAGATTCTGCATCCTGATCAGGTGTGCATCTCAAGCCTTTGACAGTCTCCGAAACCGTGTATTCAGCTGTAGGGAGTTGAAATGATCTACAAAGCTGCACGTATATTGGGCAGTGGTCCTCCCAACCCTGCTATATAGCAGTGAGACATGGGTCACATACAGGAGGCACCTCATGGCACTTGAAAACTTTCACCAACGTAGTCTACGTTGCATCCTCCGAGTTTGCTGGGAAGACAAGAGAACAAATGCCAGTATTCTTGCTGACACCAACGTAGGAGCATCGAGGCTACCATTTTTCATGAACAACTACGCTGAACTGGCCATGTTACCCGCATGGACGACAGTAGACTGCCAAAGCAGCTACTTTACAGTCACCTAACGAATAGTAAACGTAACGCCGGCGGGCAATTGAAAAGGTATAAGGATAGTCTTAAGACAAACCTGAAAAAGTGCCAAATCGACTCCGTCACCTAGAAGTCGATTACTCTATACTGTAACGCTTGGAGGAGCACCACACGAGAAGGTGTCAATACTTTCGAGTTAGCCCGACTGCAAACCGAGGCAGACAAGCGCCAATGCCGGAAAGATGCTGCCACCGCCCCTTCCGCACTAGATACAGCCCTCCACATGTGCAACGAATGTGGATGACGCTGGTCCCGTATCGGCATCTTTAGTCACCTCAAAACTCACCAACCTAGGTGACATCCATAATAACTCATATCATTGTATCATAGCTGGATGATGGTCATATTCAATTCCGAGTGACAGCAAAATAGTAGTAGTAGTGTGTGTGTGTGTGTGTGTGTGTGTGTGTTTTACCGTGAGTAATATGATGCAGATAGTGGTCGAGCAAGACGTAGGTGGAGTAGTAACTTGGAACAGGTATCATTGTCAGTAAGGTACGAGGCTGAGTGGGGCTTCACACACTCCAGGTAGAAAAGTCAGACATTGTGGGCGTTACGGAAATACTGTAGTATTTGTTTTTAAATACCGTGGTTGGTTAAACTACTTGGCGGTACTGGCCCAATGGTAGTCGGTGTTTTTTGTGTGGTGCTTGTGGTGGCGGTCGTATTTTGACGTGACCACAAGAAGGAAAATAAAATAAGGAAGGCTATTACAAGTGTAGACAAAAGCCCCTAGAACAAATAATATATTTTTTTTAGATAATTATTTTTATTATAAGACTGCAATACCTAAACTAACCTCACATGTTTTGTACTTTAACTGATGGGCTTTTGTCCGGACCCCAGCTGTTACATCCTTCCCATTTTCATAGCCTTAAAACTCTCAATTTGGTAAATATTTGAGGTTGAACGTCCAGATTATATAGTACTGTGCTGAATTTCCCCATTGAGTACACTAGTAGTGTACCGTATACATGAGGCGAATAGTTAAGGCATTTATCCGCATGATCAAACCGGTCTGGAGGTGGAGACAGAGGCTGAGGAAACGAGTTTGTTCACGAGTGGGCGGAGGATGCTTGGTGATGGTGACGTGAACACGATAGTACTGAGCATACACAGCTACAACAGATGATAAGTTATCTAGAGGATGATATTAGGTGGGCATTCAACGCCTTGTTCGCGAGTTGCCCTGGTGAGCATGTTTACACGTGGGAGATCAGTTGAACATTGATGTTTGTGCAACAATGAGACTCAAAAGTTCTAGTATACTGTACTATAAAAAGTAAACTTAAGATATATTTATTTAATTGATAGATTTTTTGGAACAGTTCCCCTACAGGGACACAATTAATTTGTCTTTCTTCCAATTCCTGGAAGTCCAAGAGCTACAGGGGGAGACAAAGTAATTTCCGCCCGATGGTCAGGAAAATTGACCCAACTTCGGTTTTAGCCTCACATTTTCGAAGATTCTAACAACGCATTTTTTCTCGTTATTGGTAACTTGTGTGTTGGGGGTGGCAAGAAATGGTGACGCAGTATTACAAGAGAAGTATTGTGCTCCAGCCGGGAGTCACGCTGGGTGTCTGTGGCTGGTGAGAAATATAGTGAACTTCGCTGACATCACTGCTCTTACTTGTTTGTTTTGTCAGAAACGGAACTTAGTACCGGTATAGATCAATGAAAGAAAGAAAAAGATGACAAGGGACCAGGGTATAGCAGTAGTGTGTGTGTGTGTGTGTGTGTGTGTGTGTGTGTGTGTGTGTGTGTGTGTGTGTGTGTGTGTGTGTGTATGTGTGTGTGTGTGTGTGTGTGTGTGTGTGTGTGTGTGTGTGTGTGTGTGTGTGTGTGTGCGCGCGCGCGCTTGGATGTATTCTATTCAGTTAACACATTGGTGGATCACTTGCTGCACGGTGTCTCCTTAACTACCTTTTGGTATAACTAATTGACCATTTGTATGTACAGTTGCCAGCAGAAGTTTTCTCACACACTTGCTACACAGGGCTGTGGGAGGACTTCTGCTGGCAACTGTACCCTCGATCCAAAAGGTATTTTTCCGGGGGTTGGGGGGGTCCGATGAATTTCAAAATGAACACCGACTCCTGTTGTTTCGTTGGGGTTTTCAAAATCATTCGGTCAATTATGTCATATTGTCTCACTCAAGATCGTAAAGATACCATTTGGAGCGAGTGTACATCGTTATCTCACGTCTAAGTGGTTGATTTATCTGGATTATGGAGCCATTATTTTCAATGGCAGTCTAGTCAACATAATTGTTTTGTGAGTAATAAGGACGAATTTGCTTCCCAAGTTGCCAGCATATCATATACTCTACATTGTTGTGTTTTTCCAAACAATGAGTTGCGAGTACTTTTGTGTGCTGTTGCCAGGAAGATCAAGTGAATAAGTAACTGGAGGTTGTTATCGTGAGGAGTTTTCCCCTGTGGCACCAGATGGTGTGTGGAGGTGACAAGTTCTGGCTATATATAGCGTTGATGATACAGCCTTGCGTGACCCAATAGTAAGGCATCACCAGCCTGCAGTGTGCACGCCACAGTCCACATGTTATCTATACTATATAAGCGAGGTAGTCCCTCCAACCAACCAGTTATGTGAAGATATATTTTGTACGGTTATATATATATATATATATATATATATATATATATATATATATATATATATATATATATATATATATATATATATATATATATATATATATATATATATATAAATATATATATATATCAGCCCATATTGCACGCGGACTTCCCCATATACAAACAATACTTCACTAGTCGGGACTCGAACCCTGGACCTCTGCGTGTGAACAGAGGACGCTAATCAACCGCTCCACAAGGACAACAAAAGCAATCCTCGGCTTTGTTATTATTCCACACAAAGCCTGTTCATCGTGCTTGTTAAACATCGTTCACCCTTGTTCACACACAGAGGTCCAGGGTTCGATTCCCGACTAGTGAGGTATAGATATAAGACAATAATTGCCATCAAAGCTTGTTATGGGGAGTGGGTACAGAGCTCGCCTCTCAATCCAAAGGATTGCTTGTTAGTGCCCGGGACACCCAGCTGTAACTGAAGACTTAACTTTACAGTTGTGAAGAGTGCAGTGCCGGGACGTCAGGTGTTTGGGTCTAGTACCATAAGTTTTATCAGCTCTTCATTTATTTTGAAAGAACTTTTCTTTAACTCGACGGCGTCGTCACTCTTAGATTGAAGATGTACGTTTATTTCACCTTTTGTGTAAATATAATAGATACCTTGTGAACCTTGTCATGACAGGCCATTAATATCGTTTTCAGGTAGTATTGGCAGTAATAGATAAAACTAGATTTATTCTAAGATTTTATACATTACTGGGCACTTATTTAATGATTAACAAAATATGTGTGTGTGTGTGTGTGTGTGTTTGTATGTGTGTGTGCGCGCGCGCGCACTCACACACATGGTGGGTAATGTGTCTGGTGTGGCAGTATTATATTAGTGTTAATGTGAAGGCATTGCTTGCTTCCTCTCGCTTTCAGCTACCGCCGCTGGCTAGCCCATGTGGTGAGCTGGTAATCAACCTTGCTTAAATCTTCCCCTGCCAGTACACAGCCTTTTTACCATCAAGACTCCTGCTGTACTTCCTCATGGCAACATATGGTAACTAGGTGCCTTGTGGCCCCAGGTTAGACCAGCAGGGGATCTAGGAGCAGCAGTGGTTCCCAGAGGGACGGCGCATAGGCCGACTGGCATGTGGACACATGCTGGCGTCTACCAACCACTGCCTCGTTGCCTTTCGGATTAAACTTGGTAGGCATAAGGGTAAGAGGGTAAACCCCGGACGAAAAACCTGCGGTGAAGCCCTGCATCAGGCAGACATGCTTACAAAGCCCCAGTAAGACCCCCAACGGCAGAAGAGGTGACCAACGTGAGCACCCAACGACTACACCGGCGGATGGAGTCAATGCCAGATGGACAGGCTACTGAGGCAAAACCCAACAAACTGGGCTGTCGGCAGTCCATTACAACTCTCTCTCTCCCCAGTTGTTGCAGCTACCTGCACCACTGGATCAGGAAAAGAGAGAGCCAAGATGTGTGGTTGCAGCCTGCGCCTCTGTTTCATCACATATATCAATTCACGTACAGCCACCATCCAGCTCATCATACTTCTCATCATCATCAAATCCCCTATGCCCCCAAAAGTTCAATGGCGACAGACGAGTGGCGACGGGGACACGCAGAGATGACTGCCTGGAGTCTCTAGTCGCAACTGTGCACATGGGCGGCATGATGGTCGTTTCGGCACTGGGATTTCGGCAGAGGTACAATCCAGTCCTGTCTTGTGCGACTGAGCAGCCCTTTCCAGGAGCCACTTTGCTCACCCTACATGGGGAGGGGGCTAGAAAAGGTGCCTTAAACATAGCCTGCCTAAAAAATAAAATTAAAAATTAAAATTGATTGGCCAACCGCACCCAATAAGTCATCCTAATGCGGTCGAAAACGTAATCATAATTACAGATCAAAGCAAAAACAAAGACAAACTATACAACCTCTTATGATCGCTGCATGGAATGTGAGGACCCTTTTGGATACTGGCACAAATGAGCATCCTGAAAGAAGAACCACCCTTGTGGCAAAAGAGCTGGCTAGGTATAACATCGACATAACAACCATTAGTGAGTTCAGACCCCTAGACGAGGGTCCACTCACAGAATGGGGTCCGGCTATACTTTCTTTTGGAAGAGTAAACCTTCTGCAGAGAGAAACCATATTTATGGAACTGGCTTTGCCATTTGACAATCCATCCTACATAGGCTAACTGAAGTGCCTTTTGGGATCAACTACTGCCTCATGACGCTCCAAGCCCAGCTGAACATTTAGATACAGGGGACGACTTCAAGGACGTCTTTTGTGCCAACATTGACGGGTTAACCTCTATCCGTAGAGAAGATAAGGTTATGTTCCTAGGTGCCTTCAATGCCAAAGTTGGCATAGGGAGAAATGGAGAAGGCAATTGTAATCCCAATTCCCTACTCCTCCTCAGCAAGTGTGCTGAATACAACCTCACTATCACCAACACCTTGTTTAGGCAGGCCGACAAGTTCAAGGGATCTTGGCAACACCCGCAATCCAACCACTGGCATCTCATTGACTACATCATTGTCAGAGAAAAAGATTGCCGAGTTGGCCTCATCACCTGAGCCATGCGTGGCTCAGTCCACTGTGACACAGATCATCGGCTCGCCAGAGCCTAACTCTCCCTTCACGTCACCCCAAAATGGCGAAGGCAACAAGCCTCCAGAAGAGGCTTTAACACCATGCGACTGGAGGATCCAGCAGTAGCACATGCTTTCAGAGAGCACCTCAACAATGGGCTGTTAAACAACCCAACTACAAAAATCCGAGTGCCGAATGGCGTCCCATCAGAGCTGTCATCACAAAAAACCTGCAACGATACCCTCGGCCTGATCAAAAGGAAGCATCATGATTGATTTGATGAAAACGACTCTGGAAATCGAAGTACTCGCCAATAGTAAACGTGCTGCTCTCACTGACTGGCAGAACAGCCTTAAGTCTCGCACTGAAGCGGATACCTTCCTCGAGAAGAAAGTGGTGGCTCACCACAAACTATTGAACGAATGGTGAAAAAATGTAGCGTGTGAAATGCAAAAATTTGCCTGAATTATTCATTTCCGCTAAAACAATAGATGGCCCAACTACTCATGGCATGGCCCCCATCTGCTCATCCAACAGTAACTCTCTAATTAAAGACGAAGGCATCCATCAGCGCTAGAAAGAACACTTCCATTCCCTGCTCAACTGAAACACTGATGTTGATTTCTTGACTACCCAGAAGGTTCCTTAGCACCCAGAGCTGAATCATCTCAGATATCCTCCATCCCTGGCTGAGGTAACTACTGCCATCAAGCAGATGAAAAATAACAAAGCCACAGGGCCTAATGGAATCCCAGCTGAGGTTTATAAAGCAGGAGAACTCTGCTTACCAGCCATCTCCACTCTCTCTTGAAGAATATATGGGAGGGGGAGGAAATCGCCCAAGATCTTAAAGATGCTTCGATCGTCAATATTTATATGGTCAAGGGAGACCGGCCAGACTGTGGCAACTACTGCTGTCTGTAGGTGGCAAGATTATCGCCCGAGTCCTCCTAAACAGACTTTTTCCCGAGGCGGAAAACTTCCTCCCAGAATCTCAGTGTCGCTTTAGACCATCATGTGACACCACTGCCATAATCTTTGCTGCCCGCCAAATACAGGAAAAGTGCAGAGAACAGCATCATGATTTGTACATGGTCTCTATTGACCTTACCAAGGCGTTCGACTTGGTCAACAGGGAAACCTTCTTTTAGACCCTCACCCATTTTGGCTGCCCACCAGAATTCTTTGGCAATGTAAGGTAACTTTACGATGGCATGAACGTCAGTGTCCTACACAGTGGCACCCAGTCTGAGTTCTTCATACCTCGGCTGAAAAGCGCCAGCACCGGAAAGACACTGCTGCCGCCTCTCCCGCACTAGATGTAGCCCTCTTCACGTGTAACATCTGTGGATGGCCCTGCCGATCCTGTAACGGCCTCGCGAGTCACCTCCGCCATGTGTCATCCTTAATAAATTATGTCATTGTATCATAGCTGGATGATCGGCATACTCGATTCCGAGTGAGAGCAAAGTGGTAGTAGTAGTAGTAGTAATGTGTGTCTCTGTCTGTCTGTCGAGGGGCAAGCTAATTGTTGTTACTTTTTAATTCCGAAATATAACCAAAAGCTTCATGCATTAACATTGACACCCCCACTACAGGTCCATCACACAGAAAGTTCCAGTCATCACTCTCCTTATAACTTAATATCATTGTTCTGGTGTAGTCCTGTGCCTAATCCACCGTAAACGTATAACATGATCATTATCACACACTCAAAATACCACACACGAATACCTGGATTCTTATTCTCTCCCACCTACACACACACACCTGGCGACTGATGGAGCTCTTCTCTTTACGCGTCTCTTCTGCTGCTGTAACTGGCGGGTGTTGGAGTGTAGGGCATATAGACAACCTCTTGATATTCAGGGATTGATGTTCTCTTCTACGACGTTCAACAAAGTCTCTTGAGAGCATTAAACGCGGGGGTTGGTTACGTCATCCTGTGTGTTGTGGCTCTACTAAGATGTTAATTTTCTTCTGGCTTGGATGAGAGAGAGAGAGAGAGAGAGAGAGAGAGAGAGAGAGAGAAGTTTTTGTTATTTATGTTAATTCATTGTCGGCACACTTATATTAGAATAAAGTCGGTGCTAAATTATACATTACAGTTGTCTGATAGTTGTTATGTCGGGTTAATTTAAATACAATGTGAGCGTAAAACGTGTCAGGGTGGAGGACACTTAGTGGACGTGGCTTACGGTGACTAGTGTATGTTATAGTGTCATGTTATACAGTGTCATATTTTACAAGGGTTATATTATTCAATGTCTTGTATGTTATAGTGCCATGTTGTAGTGTCTTTGTCTTATATCCTACTGTTTCTGATGTAATAATGTGTCGTTGAAGCATTTACGAAAGACATTAAAACATCGTGAGGGAGTGTTTGTCAAGGGTGCCACCACTAATGGTTGCCCCTCGTGTAACGTGAATGGCCGGCCCAAGGGCCACCTAGGCGTGAATTTGTTTAAGGTGTAGAAGCTGTCGCCAACACAACAACCACACCCAGTGTCAAGGAATAGTCCGAGAAGGCCGGACAACTCGCCAACTGCACTGGCGAACCATTACCCCGGAACACGATTCGCAAATCGATTAACATCCAGGTTCCCAATTACAGCTGGGTAGACAGAGGCAAATGGCGTAAATAAACTTGTCCATAATTTCACTCTACCCGGGGATCGAACCCGGCGAGCATGCTGACCATTACACCACAAATCACCATTGGTGCCACCATTACTAATAGGAACAGTAGCACCTCCACACTCTAATAGTACTAGCACCTTCACTACCACCATTACTAATAGGAGCAGCTTCACCAACACCGCTCTGCTAGCAGAACCTTCACGACCAGTAGCAACAGCTGCAGATGAGGTTGTGGTGCCCGGGGGGATAGGATAAGAGACCTGTCGTCTTCCCTCTTGATTCCCGGATGTTACAAAGCTCCTCTGTGCACCACCACACAACCTCCCGTCTCCTGTACTTCTTTACTCTAACTCGTTGTGCTGTGTTACTTCTTCTGCATTACCTATTGTTACACCAGACTCTTATTACTTGCCATTAGTTCAGAAAGCTATGGTATGGCCTATTAGTGTTGATAATTGTTTACTTTAATTGGTGGATTTGTTACTGCTGTATGTTATCAGCTGAAGATGATGATGTTTGAGTATATTACCTCATCGTTACTCCTCTCTTTACAAGTCTTCCTCAGGCATATTTGACTGTGGACTCTGACCTGTAATGTGTGATGGTCATAGACAGTACTAGATCGCGGGGAGGGGGCCGATTTTGGACTATTTCATCTTTATCTCAACTTATACTTCTCATATCTAAGCCAGACCTCACTTGTAGGTTTACTGACAGAATGGAAAGATGTCTCGTTACTTCGATGATGTATGAACCGAGGTCACGGTCACCAGAACCCATTAAAATAATAATATATCTTTTGAGGTTTACGCCATGAAGCTTCTTACAGTGGTTTTCCCAGAGGTCAAATTATTGATTATGCAAGATTACCTGAGCTTTTCACCTTTAGCTTACTTGACAGGAGGGGAAATTGTTTTATATGGCTGTGTGAGGTCACAAGTCTCGGTCACGCAAAACCTGTAGGTTAAAAATCTGTTTGGCGTCATAACTTAAGTTTTACAGATTTACATTACAACTTGATATAGAGGCTGTAGCGACGAAAGTAAATTACCTGAATATTTTGAGCATCAAAGTCCATGGGTGAGGGTCATCGTAACACAGTGGCTTGCTGTGTACTGCTCAAACCATTCACCTGTGTACTCCATTCTTTGACACTGACCTTCAGTTTTCGTTTATTATTTTTTGCACCATGCATATGTCTCTTGCAACAGCATGTTGCGCAACTTTCATTTTGTCATCAAACTTACCCATTACCCACAAAGTAACACAACCTTGATGTCCAATAATGACAATAGTTTTAAATGTATTTATTTATACAAATAAAGTCTGGTCAAGATTGTTGGGTGTTTCCCCTTTTCGTGTGCGTGTGTATGTGTGGGATGGGGAGGGGGATACTTATCCCTTCAAATTTACTCTATTAGAATATATCCCATGTTGTTTCCTGACTTAGAAATGTCATAGCAGTGTAAGTTCATGGAACATTTAGCTTGGGATGTAAAGCATTGTCTTGGAGGGGTGCCTTGTGTGTGTCTTTGTTTTCTTGTATACTGTATTCAGATTATCTCCCAGGACTCCAGAACATTACATAGTGACTCTAAACGTTCAGTAGTACACGATGTGTCCCTCCAAGGGCGTTACTGACTTGTGGTGTAATGTTTTACCAGGTGGTCTTTTTTTAGCACGGGCCGTAGAGTTTGTTTCTTTGTAAAGCGTGTGTGTGGGGGTTGTCTCACGCTACGTTGTGCACCGCCTCAAGCGCCTCTCATTCCGCTAACATCACCTTGGCCTTTTACCAGACCCCAGCCCCGAGCATAATACACAATACCGTCTTACCTGTAACTAAGGAGTATTTATAATACATATTGAAAGATCTTTAATATTTTGTTATCGTGGCATGAATATATGGATTGAGCTAATTAGTAAACCCATTTATATTACCGGGTAGGTGTGTCGCCTTGGTTAAGGCCGCAGCCGAGAGTCGTAGAAGGCTCTGCCGCAGCCCACCTCATCAGTAAGTGTTAACAGATTGTCCCTCACTAATTTTCACAAGTTATCCTTGTGAACTCCTGCCATTGACGGTTACTTCTGAAAATTTTAAATTCTGTGGGGGGGGGGGGTTGTAATATACTTTTCAACAATGTAAATTAATGTAAATTTAATTATTGCTTTTTTTTATTGAACGTTATGTGTTGTGCAGTTACTTGTCTTCACATCTGCCTGAATAAATTTTTTTGTACCCCACAAAAAAAAATAATAATAATTTGGGCCGCCACTCTCGACGAGGCTGTGATTATCTTTTTTAAATCACCTGTATCCGTCTACCCGACCGTTCACAGCTTGCTCTCACCATATTAATTTTAGTTTGATTAACAGATGACCACCGTCACAGACCGTAGAGCACCGTCACACGAGCACTCCATCTGTATTTTTCGGCGACATAACTAGACAGTGGATGGATGGCGGACCAGAATAGCTTGGTACCTTGACACTCGCTCTATTTATGTCTCTATTTCTCTCTTAATTTGTCCTCTTATTATTAATTTAGTTTAATGTTGCTCTGGGGACGTCCAGTAAGACCAGCCAGTGAAGCTCCCTGTGGTTCTCTCAACACAGATGTGGAACGAACAAGCCAGTGCCAAACAAGGTTACCTAGGTCAGAGGGTGTCTGGTGTATGATAGTTGTTTTACACGACATAAAGAAGTTTTACAATAATAAATTACCCCAAAACTCGGTAGAGAGACACTCGGTAGACACAGGCAAGTGGTAGCACAAGAAAGATGGAGTCAAAAATGTCAGTCTGTATTTGTCTCTTCTGTGATATTTTCAGGGTGAGAGATCGTGTTAGTGAGATCCACCACCACAGCCACGGGTGTTCCCGTCACACGCTATAGTCACGCCTCAGATCTGGCTCTGTTATTAATGTAGTTACATTCATGACTCAATCAGACGATAATTAGTTATATAAAGGTGTGTCCTTCGGGGTTTTAATCGTCGGAGGGAAGAGTCGAGGTCAAAGGTTTAGTAATGTCTGTGTTTTGTACACAATAAGATTTTTCATGAAGTTCAAGTTAATAGTTGTGACACATGTTTATTAGTGCATATCACAAGGCGTTCTTTGTTCATGTTTATGTCATATTTCACATTACATAAATCTGCAGGACCTCGACGAGAAAGAATTTTTAACAAATAAATTCATTGAAAATTGAAGTTGACATTGAAAACGATTCCTAAACCATGAACCTTGTCCAGTCGAGTTTGTTGATGAGGAGGAATTAATTTGTTCCTGTGCTGAGCAGAGAATTATCTCGGTATTCTTCAGTAATTGGAGAAGTTCAAATTAAGGTAAACATCATATAAAATGGAGATGAAAGAAACTGTTGTATCAAGGGTGAAGACATTGCGATTAATATTTAAACAGTGTAATGGAAGCGAAATTAACTTACAAGTACTACGTGTTAATTAGAGATTGTCTTTACGTTTGGTGAGGACATATGAGAGATGAAGGGGTTAATTGGCTTGTGTGATGTAAACTGTATAGCAAGAGGTAAGACGGCCAAGGTAGCCTGGTCCTCTGACGCAACAGCCGCGGGGGGGGGGATTGATTACTGCTCACTCGCCTTCCTCTCCTGGGAGTTGACCCTGAGTCTGGAATGAACAATGCTCACTAATGTTACGCTGCTGGGGTATTATGATATGAATCCGGAGGAGAATGATTACTGCTTATTGTGCTCTTGATGCTTATATCCCAGGAGAAGAATGACCCACTGTTCGCTGGTTCTGTATTGCTGGGACGTGACATTTGGGGGGAGGGAGGGGGCGATTACTGCTAACCCGGCACACCCGAGGCGTGACCCTGGGAAATATAATTAATACTTTTGAAGCTTGACTGGGAAGGAACCATGTCTGCACACACACACTGTCTCCCTATGCTAGCCTGAGATTTGCATTGGTAGAGAATACTCACTGCTCGCTCTCAGCTAGGAATTACTCCTGGGATAGAATGATCCCTGCATGCTGGCTTTGGGCACCACTTTTTCATGTTAACTTCCAGGATGATGGACGCGTAATGTTAGCAATTCAAGCTGCCATTGTGTATGATGTTATCAGTGCGTGTGTGGGTTTTCCTGGTGATTATTCTTGGCTGGTGATGTGCGAGGGGGTTATTTCGCCCTTCGGGTCACCTTAGGCAGAAGTTGGAGAAGCTGAAGACAGAAAAACTAAAAAGGGATCACCTGAAGATTAGACACCTCAGCTTATTTCACCTTAGGATGAACTGGCCTAGCACTAACCTAACCTGTCCTACCCTACCCCTCCCAAGGTAGCGTTAGGGTGGCTAATCTTCAAGGGAAGTGAGATACATTTTAAAGGTGTGTGTGTGTGTGTGTGTGTGTGTGTGTGTGTGTGTGTGTGTGTGTGTGTGTGTGTGTGTGTGTGTGTGTGTGTGTGTGTGTGTGTGTGTGTGTGTGTGTGTGTGTGTGTGTGTGTGTGTGTGTGTGTGTGTGTGTGTGTGTGTGTGTGTGTGTGTGTGTGTGTGTGTGTGTGTGTGTGTGTGTGTGTGTGTGTGTGTGTGTGTGTGTGTGTGTGTGTGTGTGTGTGTGTGTGTGTGTGTGTGTGTGTGTGTGTGTGTGTGTGTGTGTGTGTGTGTGTGTGTGTGTGTGTGTGTGTGTGTGTGTGTGTGTGTGTGTGTGTGTGTGTGTGTGTGTGTGTGTGTGTGTGTGTGTGTGTGTGTGTGTGTGTGTGTGTGTGTGTGTGTGTGTGTGTGTGTGTGTGTGTGTGTGTGTGTGTGTGTGTGTGTGTGTGTGTGTGTGTGTGTGTGTGTGTGTGTGTGTGTGTGTGTGTGTGTGTGTGTGTGTGTGTGTGTGTGTGTGTGTGTGTGTGTGTGTGTGTGTGTGTGTGTGTGTGTGTGTGTGTGTGTGTGTGTGTGTGTGTGTGTGTGTGTGTGTGTGTGTGTGTGTGTGTGTGTGTGTGTGTGTGTGTGTGTGTGTGTGTGTGTGTGTGTGTGTGTGTGTGTGTGTGTGTGTGTGTGTGTGTGTGTGTGTGTGTGTGTGTGTGTGTGTGTGTGATCAATTTCTTCGTGTTTTGTAAGTATCTGTGAGTGTTTAAACTTTACTGCGGAGGTGTGCCTAACTCAGCTGCATTATCCGGGTACGTGAGGTGCCTGATAAGTTTGGTGTAAAGTGCGTGTATATGTGTTGATTAACGAGGTATGTAAATTTGCTGCGGGTATTGAGCAATCTCTGTTACTGTATGAAATAGGCGAAAAGCGAATTGACTTGTTCCCGAGTCATATTTCCTGAATGCTTGATGCACTATTTATGTGCTTTGTGCTTTACGAGACATTTCTTCTTTGGTATTATTACATACTGTTGTGATTAATCCAACACATACTACAGTAGTATTAATTACGTCTGCAATTGTATTGAACAAAACATACTATTACCCAAGACAAACCTGCATCACTTGTGTATTATACGAGACTGCTCAGGTGTGTGTGTGTGTGTGTGTGTTGCGAGGTGTAAACACAGGATGTGAGGTGCGGTGCAGAGCAGGATAGTTTGTGCTGAGTGTCCGAGGTCACCCCCCCAAGCTCAAAATACTGCGTCACTGCTGCTACCTCACTCACTCCCTCTCAATAGAACCTCAATCGCCTCTTTGTGGAACCTTACTCACCTCTCACTGGATATCCTCTCCCCTAAAAATGGACATTGTTACATCTACCATTTAATACTCATTCGCCTCATCACTTACGTGGACATTTATTCACCGATCCTTAGTCAACAAACTCAGCTTTCATAAGCACGTCACTCACCTCTTACTCGCCCTCAACATAGTCGATGGTGTTGTTGCGCATGTTACCTTACATCTGTGTCTAGTTAAGCATTACCATTATTTTATTGTCCGACTTATATTTAAAGATTGGGAAATGAGGTAGCCTATCTAGCTGAATTAAAATAATCCTTTCTTTGGTTTTGTTAAATATATATATTTTTAGTTTTATCGTTTTAACTGCGATATAACAATGTCTGACCCAACAAGTGGAATGTGTAGTTTGTTATTAATTTTAAGGCTTGGTATGTGCTTTCCTACCTTTGATCCTCCTCATCTTCCTGTTGCCATTACCAGATGATATGGGTCGTCTTCTTGAATCCGTCTGCTTCCTCCATTCTGTCTAATGTCTTTTAGATCTCTGTCAACTACGTACCTGTATCCATACTTCTATCACCCTTTCTTGATCTCTTCCCCCGGGCTCGCCCCGCCCTCCTTTCATCGCACCACATGCCTTAAATATCGCAATCTTGTCCTTCTCATCATATTACTTATTCCTGTCACGTCTGCTCTAATGTCACCATTTCTCACCCTGTCCCTGAGTGGTGCTTCCCACAACATCCTAATCTGAGTTCTCCAAAAAAACCTGCTCCTCCTTCATTCTTACTGCCCACGTCTCTGCTCCATACATCAACCCGGCCTTATCACTGTCTGATATATCTTCCTATTCTGTGCCTATCTTTTGTCACACACAACTCCTTCACCCTCCCTGACGAGGACTCCGCAAAACTACAGGAAGATCTAAACAAATTTTTCGAATGGTCTGAAAAATGGCAGATGAAATTCAACGTGGACAAATGTAAAGTACTCAGTATAGGAGATGTAAACAGGGAAACCAGAAACCAGATGAACAACGATGCCATGGAGAAATCCGACTGCGAGAGAGATTTAGGAGTAATGATAAGCAGGAACCTTAAGCCAAGTAAACAATGTGTTTTTGCTCGTAACAAGGCTAATAAAGTACTTGGGTTCATACAAAGGAGTGTTAGTTACAAGACTAGTGAGGTCATCCTAAAACTGTATCTTGGGCTTGTGAGACCACACCTGGATTATACAGTTCAGTTCTGGTCACCGTATTACAGAATGGATATAGAATCATTGGAAAGAATTCAGAGGAGAATGACAAGACTAATCCCGGGCATTAGGAACCTTGAGCACAGAGACAGGTTAAAGCATCTTAATTTGCACTCCCTCGAGAGACGTAGAGCGAGGGGCGACCTGATAGAGGTGTATAAGTGGAAGTCAGGGCTAAACAAAGGGAACATTACAAAGGTACTCAAACTATCCAACCAGGAGCAAACTCATAACAATGGTTTTAAATTAGACAAATTTAGATTTAGGCGTGAAATAGGTAAACACTGGTTTGGAAACAGAGTAGTGGATGAATGGAACAAGTTACCAAATATCATCATTAACTCGAATACGCTGAATAGCTTCAAACATAGCAATAGGGGTTGGGTGTAAACGGGACTGCCCAGTATGGGCCAATAGGCCCGCTGCAGTTTCCTCCATTCTTATGTTCTTATATTCCTCAGTCCTTCAGGACCTCCTCCTGCATTCGGAACAAAACCCAGGTATTTAATCCTGTCCACCTGCGTCGGCTTATTTTTTTATATTAAAAATCCTGATTCCACCCCATCCCTCCATCGTCTTAACACACACACACCTTTGCCTTCACAATATTTTACTGCCAACCCCTCTTGTCGCTGCCACACACTGCAGCGTCTCGAGTGTTTCTGCTGTTATAGCAAGATCATCGGTAAACAGGAGCTCCTACAACCGTCAGTCTCTCGTGTCCCCTCTCAGTACAACTAACTCTCCGTGAGAATATTGCGAGGCTCCATATGTAGCGCTTATTTAGCCGGTTCCCTTTGCTTCCTGAGGCATCGCTTTACAGATCCACAAATAGGCAATGCATTTTGTTCATATTAGTAATGTGTCTGATGAGGTCCAACATTATCCTCAGTAAGGTAGGGGTTGCCAGGATCTCAAGGCTGAGCCACCGTGTCCTCCACCAACACCGCCTCCACCCCTCACAACCACCAGCACACCAGATTTTGGCTTCCTATAGTAACACCGTGGCTCACATCCTCCCTTAACATTTGGTGTTTCCGTTGTCATCATAAAGTCAGACACGCGGCCGTCATATACTATGTACGGATGTATCAGCAGTGTTATAGTGTTATGATAAATGGATTACGTGAGGGAGGAGAGGACGAGGGACCTGTGTTGGAGGTCATTTGGACTGTGTTAGCCCGGAGGTATCATCATCAGTTTGGAATTTCCTGTCCCTCGATCACGACATTTCTCGCTGTTACAGGGCGCGGTCTCCTGCGATTTCCATCCAATCTGGCTGTTTACGTGCTGAGACATGTAATAACGTGGTGCAGGAGGGCGAGAGATAGGTGTGTTGGTACATCCCTTTGTTTATACAACAAGGTATGATGCCGGGGATGCGTTCTGTGTTGGTAGTAAAGTAATTTGAGCCAGTTGTAGTTGTGTACTTGACCTGGGTCATCATATTCTAACTCTTGTGTAACTTGAAGTATGATATATGTTTGCTGGTGTTAATATATTCTACCCCTTTTATTTGGGTACTATTTATTTGCAGTATTATGGTTACAATCATCCCAGTTCCTTTTTCAGGCTCGTTAGGGTGTAAACAAATATTTTATTCAGAATATTGACATGTTTTGTTATTAACTACTTTATCTTCCTCGACACTTTGCTCCCGACTGCTGCTCCATCGGCAGGTTGGGGGCATATCTTGGGATTGCCTTCTCTTTGTACGGAAAGCTCAAAGGGCGAAGACAACCCATCTGGGAAAAAAATCAACACCAAAGATGTATACGTTGTTTTCGAAATTGATTTACTTAACAGTAATAAGGTCTCTTATTTTCTTCGATGTAGGATTGACACTGTTATTATTTCACTGCAGTTTATCAATTTTTGTGATTTCCCAATAACAGAGTAACGAATTATGTTATCTGTTGTGATTGTAGCTTGTGTGGCGAAAAGGATGAAAGTTAAACTGGGAGTGTTCTGGATATGTTAATGACTGTATATTTCCTGTCAGTGTCTGGTTTGTTAATGGATTTAAAATGATTATGAAATAGTTATCAAAATAATTACACGCCCTACTTTTCATTTAAACATACCAATTAATTTTAAATGACGTTCAGTTGTAGAAAAAAAATGGGTTGAAGTTTTCGTTACTGATTGCTTGCGTCATACGTAGTGTAATAATAATACTAATAATAATAATAATAATAATAATAATAATAATAATAATAATAATAATAATAATAATAATAATACAACTACTACTAATAATAATAATAATTGACGGTTTATTGAGATATACAATAAACAGAGATGATAAGTTACATAAGGTGAAATTGAGAGTGGGTTACTTAATTGGCAAAAACTTTCAGTACAAAAAGATAAGAAGTCAAAATATAGATTAACTATAGATCTGGTACTGTGGGAGCTGGTCCTTGTGTGTGTGTGTGTGTGTGTGTGTGTGTGTGTGTGTGTGTGTGTGTGTGTGTGTGTGTGTGTGTGTGTGTGTGTGTGTGTGTGTGTGTGTGTGTGTGTGTGTGTGTGTGTGTGTGTGTGTGTGTGTGTGTGTGTGTGTGTGTGTGTGTGTGTGTGTGTGTGTGTGTGTGTGTGTGTGTGTGTGTGTGTGTGTGTGTGTGTGTGTGTGTGTGTGTGTGTGTGTGTGTGTGTGTGTGTGTGTGTGTGTGTGTGTGTGTGTGTGTGTGTGTGTGTGTGTGTGTGTGTGTGTGTGTGTGTGTGTGTGTGTGTGTGTCATGCTGCTTCCTTTTTCATTTATGTGGGACGTGACCTGGTGATTACGTCTTGCCCCCACATAATGCCGCACGCTGTCAGCTATTGCATGTTTCAGAGACTGGAAAGGTACAGTTTCATATCCTTTAACTTCACCTAATATGATATAGCTCTTGTAAGTGTAAATTAATAATAACAGTTAAAAACTGCGCAAAATTCAGGCTTTGGAATTTCCTAGAAAATTACATTGATTTGTTTTTTTACTTCCTCTGTATATAAGACAGTGTAACGTAAAAATGTAAATAAGTTTGGAGCATTGTGAACTGTCATTACTTGGAATATTTTTAACTCCCTTAGCATTTATGTTTTTTGAATTGATAAAAAAAAAACGCGTACCTTCACCTCGAGAGCAAACGAACCTAGAAAACAATACGGTCCCTTCTAGCCGTCACCAAACACACAACGGCTGTGAGTAAGGTTGAACATTATATTTGCAACTACTGGATTCAAAACTTTTAATTATTGGCTTGAAATACCTGGATCTTACATGGAATTTATTTTGTGATTCAGATAATTTTTTGTACATTTTTCTTTTCCTTTGGTAAATTTCTGAAGTATTTGTATTTATTTTCTCCGTGTTTTATTTAAATTAAATATGTATTTGACTTATTTTATATGGATTTGTTTTTATGGTGTTATAGCTTTACGAGAGAGAAAAAGAGAGATGTATTTCCTTAACGTGCTACCATCAATATTTCCGGTTTTCTGTGGTGTCTGCTGTTACTGTACTGTTTGTAGAAAACGTCACTGTAAGAACATGGAACACAACGGTAACTCTTCTATATATGTGTCGATATACTCGTCTTTGTTTTGGAGGTTTTATTCATAAATTTTTTTTTTTTTCATTACAGGTAAGGAGTCCACCAACTAGTCTACAGAGAGTGAAGGTTGAGGCAAGTTACACACAATGAAGTAATTCTGTACAGGTATTTCGTTCAAATTTCTGATTCGCGCTCCGATTGTGATATGCCACGGCGAGATATTATAGGGATGTCACAGCAGCCAGGGTAAAGTGTAAATGAATACCGACAAGATGAAGAGAGGATCAGTATTTGATCGCACTTCCGGTTAACTTATTCACTCAAAAGGGAGATCTGGATGAGAGTTGATTAGGATAATTGCCTATAATGAATATCCTGAAAGACTACTAGTGGAGTGTGAAGACGTGCATGTAGGTTACGTTTGTCATTCTCTTTGTCGATTCATTTCTTGATTACCGACAATTATCCCAGTCATCCTTTTAGTAGATCCGTGATTCCGGCCACCTGCAGTTTTAACGGAGGAAAAAATTAGCAAGATTGAAAAAAAAAATGACGAAATGGTTTGACGGGGCGTACGGAGAATATGTATTGTATGTTTTATGTAATTATTTGTGTCTGGGGAGATTAGAGTGATGAGGAAATTCAAACAACAATAACCTTGAGATTAGTTCAAATTCAGTGAACCTTGCCACCGAGTACACACTGAGCACCTGTGTGTGTAGATGACGAAGATGTTGTATGTTAGCCACGCGGAGGATGACCGTCAAGAAATGATATAAAATTTTCCATGATTTATGTTTATATATGTTTCAGTAAACTTAACTAAAACAGTTTATCATCCTGAACCCAACAAACCACCAATTGACACGGGGTAACATGGCTATGAGGCTGACATTATTAAACACAACATGACTCAACGCACTATTAAATGTAACTTTGAATTAATATATATATTATGAAACAAAGGGCATAACCATACAACGAGACAAGAACGAGAACGGGGAATATTATCGTTCTACGACTTATGGTGGAAATATCGGCAATCATATGAAAATAACTTGGTTGGGTGGAGGAGCTGCTACCATGAATATGTACTGTATATAATATTATTCCACGTACAGCCGTCAGCCATAAAGTCACTTAATGAACATAGAATGAATTTGACAGAACGTAGACTAGTTTCAGTCCTCCAGATTCTTCATCTCTTTAAAAATAACATCAAAGCACCACAATAATGGACAGTGAAAAGTGTTCGTCTCAAACGGATGTAGTAGACAACTAATATTGTTGGTCTTACAACAAAAAACTAAGGTAACTTTATGAATTAGTTAAACTGCCGTGTTTGATATATTGTGTTTAGCTAAAGCCGCGTATTTTGTAAGCAATTAAAGGGTGTTCCATGGCTTAGTGTCTTGGGTCTTGACATGATTCTATTTAGGTTTTTTAAAGTGTAGTGTTGTTTAGTTAATCTTAATTAAATAGAATACATTTAATTCAGAAAAAGTCAGAAATTTAATAACCCGAACCAAACCTCTATTTGGTGGCACATTGTGGGTCAAACCACGTCCCAGTAATTAAAATTAAAAAGAAAATCAATGGACAAAATGAAATGGGATTTAGATAAGCTTAAAACAAGGGAAGGGATCGAATGTGAAATTGAAAGCGAAAATCGATTTTCAGTATTACTAGAGGGTGACTTTGACGAACAAGGACCAGGACGACAATTTAATAATTAACTACAAAAAAATTACGTTAAGAGACGGGAAAAACTTGTAGGACATAGGAGGTACGAGGCTAAAAGTATATGGATGGCATATGAAATTTTAAAAAAAATGGACGAAGGAAGATAATAAGAGGGAGTGATGCTTACAAAAAAATTAAAGAAAAAAATGTAGACAGGCCAAGCAAGTTTTTCAAGTAAGGAAATGCAAGGAAATCGAAAATGATTACAGAAGGTACGACTGTACGGAAAGCTAAAAAAAATTAACCAGACAAAATTAAATAAATAGGTAGGACTACTAAAAGCAGAAGTGAAAGAGAGATGGACAGAGTAAGTAGATGAACTATACAATGGTTAGAGTAGAGGTAAGAATTAAAAAGGAAATAGTAATCGAAATACCAATCACGAACCAAGTTGAAGCAGCTGTGAGCAAAAGAAAAAAAAAGATCAAGATTGTGTGGTTGATCAGCTCCCAGCAGAATTTATAAAACAAATGGCCTATAATGGGATAAAATGTTTGACTAAAAGACGTAGTCTATACCAGTGTTCCCCAAACTGGGGGGCGTGAGGTGGGTACAGGGGAGGCGTGAAGCCATCTGCCAAAATTAGCTTGTTTTTGCTCAAAAAGAATATAATGAAGAATCTCTTTCAGGGGTAACTCTCTCTCGCGGTTTGAATGTTCCACACATCCGTACAAAACCAAAGTATAGCAGTCATCCCTATCCGTTTTCTATCATTTCATATTTCTTTCCTTACGCGTCTTGTAGATGTGATGCATACCTTACTGACTCTCACACTACTCGTATCTTTCACAAGGAGTTATCTGATCCTCAACAATACTAAAATATAATTATAATAAAAAAAAAAATCTAAATTTTACATAAGGGGGGGGGCTTGAGGATTTCGCAAAAAGGGGGACGTCATGTTAAAAAGTTTGGGAACCACTGGACTGTATACTGTACTGTACTGTACTTGAAGAGAGACTTTCCCAGTAATTAAAAAAAATCAGTATAATATCTGTATTATTTCCTTAATAAAATATGCCTTCGAGTGCACGCAGTTTATAACAATTAGTTTAATAATTCATGCCTGCAAAGTTTTATTCAGATTCAGATTTGCCCCCGAGGGGGCTAGTTTAATGGGCACCCCCTTACATCCTGTGCAAGGTGAAGCGCAGAAGCGTTTACAGCGCCCAACAGGGAAGTATGAAAAGTTCATACTTGCCTTTATGACTCGTACATTAAGGGCGTAAAAGCCTGAAGGGTCATAGGTTTTGTCAAGTTACATAAAGTGAGAGAATGATGAGTGTGTGGGGGGAAAGTTCCCGGTACATTTTATCTGTTTATGGCAAAGAGTGGCAGGTCCCTAATAATGTCAAATGCCAGGCCTGTGACTAGGAGGAGGGATATCTGGTCTGGGAGGGAAGAGGTGTTGGTAACGGCTGGGGACCTATAGGAGGAGGTCATAGGGCAAGTGAGGATGTAGTGAGAGAGGGTGTGAGAGTCGGGTTGGCCACAAAGTTTACAAACAGTGCGGTGAGGCTCAGGGTTGCCAATGTACTCCCATAGGTACCTGTACCCTAGGCGCAGTCTCATGTATATAAGCTGTTGAGATCGAGTCAGGGATTGATATTCTTTGTAGTGGCGGTTGTCGTCACCGGTTACAGCGTCATAGTGGCATAGTGTGATGCTGCCCCGTTGTTTCAGGTGTGTCCAATTTTCGTTGAATGCCTCTCGTTGTGTGGCGTGTATGCGAGATTTGAGATGATTCAGGGAGAGGGCGAGAGTGGCTTCAATATATTCTTCTTGTGTAGCTTCAAAGTTTTATTAAACATAATTTTAAGTAAAATAAAATTTTGAATAGAGAGTTGAGTTATCTGAAGATGAAAACGGATTTAAAAAGGGAAAAGGAAATGGAGAAGCTATAAGAGTACAGGTATTTGGTTTGAGAATTTTGAGTGAAGGAACATTAGAGGTCCAAAGAAATTTGCATATTTGCTTTGCTGATTTTGAAGAAGTAAAAAAAGAAGCTTTTGATAAGGTAAAACACAATTGATATTAGATTAAAAAAAATTACTGGCAACAGGAGGCTGCAGTGTTAGTAAATAATAAACCTACCAGTTGGTTCACAGTTAGACAGGGAGTAAGACAAGGCTGTGTTCTATCTCCAACATTGTATAATATATATTCATAATTCTTAATGAGAGAAGTTATAAGTGATAATGAAGGACTAAAAGTTTATGGTAAAGTAATATCAAATATACGCTATACAGATGATGCTGCTCTTATCACAGAGCTGTTGCTGTAAAGTGAAATTTATGTTTTTTTCCAGATTGGAAATAAATCCTAAAATAATAATTATGGTAGGCAACAGGGAACATAAAACAAGTGGATTTTTGTTTTCATTTGAGAAGTAACATTAGCTGTGATGTGCGGAAGAAATCATAATCAAGAATAGGGCAAGAATATAAATATTTACGTAATGAAGTGTGAAAGAGATTACTTTATCTTCAAATTTAATCAGCATCAGTTGTTAATTGCTGTTGTTTATTGATTTTGCATGGTATGAAATGCCCGAGTTGTTGTAATTTCCTTATTTATATTTGTGTGTTTAGGTAATTGGTAATTTCGTGTACTTTTCTTTGTTTTAGCACAAGTGTGAGTATATATGTACAGTACTGCAAGCTTGAAATTATAGTGGAGTGTAATATGGTTCATTGATATTAAGTTTAGTTGACAGTAATTTTATATGAACATCGCATTTATTCATGTTTTAGTTGTTGAAATAAATTAAATAATAGCTTTATTTAATGCTACATGGGCGTTATGACACGTTAAGTCTTAGTTTACCTTTGTTTTCTCTCTTCCAAGTTTTCTCTGGCGATGGTTGGGTTGGAACAGAAAACGGTATTGTAACTGACCGGTGACTCTTACGAGTAACTCTTGTATCTCTCTCTCCGTCAATGTAAATGCGTGATTATATATACCTGTATATATATATATATATATATATATATATATATATATATATATATATATATATATATATATATATATATATATATATATATATATATATATATATATATGTGTGTGGGTTAGGTTAGGTTAGATTAGGTTATGATTGGTAAACTTAGATTCGGATAAGTTAGTCACGGTTAGGTCGTAGGACCTTTTTTTTTTTTTAACTTCGTGGTACTCAACTCTTAAGTTAAAAGCAAACAAACACACAAACAAACATTAAACACATTTTTTAGCATTTCCACACAAAAAGACTAACATTGTTGCATTAAGCATATATATATATATATATAATATATATATATATATATATATATATATATATATATATATATATATATATATATATATATATATATATATATATATATATATATATATATATATATATATATATATATATATATATATATATATGCAAGTAAATCACTGTAGGTGCATCTAGGTATATGCTGCCTTCCCACATCTTCAGGGGTGAGTACAGACTCACCCTGAAGATCCGCTGGAACTTATTTTCTTTCTTTGTACATATATATATATATATATATATATATATATATATATATATATATATATATATATATATATATATATATATATATATATATATATATATATATATATATATATATATATATATATATATATATATATATATATATATATATATATATATATATATATATATATAGCTTCACGAGATAATAATCTGGTTAACGTAAGATATAAACTTAGCCGCAAGTTGACGAAGATTTGTTCACAAACTTTGCCCATCAGCTTTCCACAGATGACATACAAGGGCCCTCACTCTTCTCTTCCCCCTCTCTACTTCTCTCTTCCCTCTGTTTGTTTGTTTGTTTGTTCTCGTCGATCTTTCCGCCTCTGCTCTGTTTCTGACTGCATGGAAATATTTGCTCTGTCCTTGTTGCTCATGATATTTCAACATTTTTTTATACTGGATATGATCTCTCTCTCTCTCTCTCTCTCTCTCTCTCTCTCTCTCTCTCTCTCTCAACACCCTTCCTCTGTTTTATCAAAAGAGCTCCATCTTTAGCATTGGTGTCTTTATCCCGTCATTCTTCCAACTTTCAATAATGATTTTATTCCTCATATTTAGCCTTTATTTTTATTCCCCCGTCACGAAAATTAAAAGGTGTGAAAAAATTAGCCTTGTCCGTCCGTTTGTGTGTAAGTACTTTTCTCATCTCTGCTATTGTCTTGATTAGTACTTTAAATTGACGTTAAAAGTAGTTCACTGTGGCTATATTTTTTATTTTTTTTAATTGTTTTCAGTTCAGGAAGATGGACCTTTGTTATGGTCGTCTATCTGTGAAGGATGTGGACCCTTTTGACCGACGTCATCATTTAACTGTTCAGTTAGATAAAATTTCGCCGGTTTCTTGTAAATTAACCTTTTTTATCAATGTATCGTTTCTTTCCATCTGTTTGCGTATTGTTCACATTTCTTCTATTTACTCTTTCTCTTCTACCCTCTCACCCTTCTCCGTTTCAGTTAGTTGCCAAAGATCTTTTCATCGTTTTTCTTTACGTTTCTTCTCCACCTTTCTCCTCCAGTTAATAGTATTACGCCTGAAAAATTACCTTCACCTCTTTCCAGGGCTCGTAACAAATTCTTGTCACGTTAGTGTTTTGGCCAGTTAAATGATGGAGGCTAATGTGGGGGGGGGGCTCCTTCCCTCCCTCCTTGTCTGTTAGCCATCTTCCCTCACTCTCTCCCCAATAACCCGCCTTTCTTTCCCCCCCTACTTCACCTTCCTGCTATAATGTGAACCGTCATAAATATCTTCATAAACCAATGGAGGGGAATGATTGAGACTTGTAATCCATGATCAGTTTTGTGGCAGATAGAGGCAGCCACAAAATTGTTCTTATGGTTTCAGTTCGCGTTATACCCTTGCTTAACCAGAGGAAAGGTGAGAGGGTATTGTAATTTATATGTAAATCAGTTACTTGGTTTGTACACTTAAAATAAATGGTGTTACGGGTATTGTCAGATGAGTTTTCTAAACTGCATATCGATTTTTTTCTTGGTTAGTTGAGCCTTCGAGATACTATAATGAATATGCTGATTTCGGTGAAATTCATTTTAGGTTGTGTTGGTTGAGATGGTCTGTCTCCCGGCATGGTGTGTGGCGTGGTGTGCGTGTCCATTGTACGGGGCGTACCAGTCAGCCACGCCAGGGAAGCCTTACTGTTCTACGACCATGTTTCATGTTGCAGTTCTTCCTTCTAGCAGGTTTACACAGTGTATGTGTGCAAATGTTTTAAAAACACCTGAGTAAAGTTAAACAGGTGTCAGTGTAACAGGAGTGTAATCAATCGATTATTATGGGAACGGTTAGTATGATATAATTAATTGGAGGAGTGAGGCCAGATGTGGTTAGCAACAGTTCATGTGATGGGTTCCATTACAGTAATAGCCAGCCTAAACTGGGATGCCCCGCCCTTTTCGCGTGTGCTGCACCCCAGTAGGACAATATTGTGTGTGTGTGTCGTTAACACAGATATATACTGTATAAAATGAAAGTGAAAAGTTTTTCATTTGAAGATTGGAGTTAAGTGTGTGTTGTGTTTAGAATTTTTTAGATCCACTGAATGAGTAGCCGAGGAGGGGAAAAAACAAGTGATAAGGCAAGAGACCAAAGATGTCGGGAAGGCTGGTATTGTTGCCTCAGTGTTACTCTATTGTCCCGCGACGGGCCGAGACGAGGGGGACGGAGTCACATATCTGATCACAGGACCAGAGGGGAGTCAGATCCGATCATGGGCCGGAGAGAGGCTTATTGAGCACACCAGGGGAATAAGGGCTTTGAGGAGAGTTCTATAGATGGTGGTCAGGGAGGGGTGAGGCACTCCACTCGGCTAGATTGATAGGCAATTTGAGGGGATATTCTGGCTAAGATTGGCTGAGTAATGGAATTTGTAGTGATAGAAACTCAATATCTTAAAGATTCCCGATACGAAATTGGATGAAAAATTTAAATATTGTCAGGATGATATCTGTCAACAGCACAGTAAATATTACCCCTGAAGACCTCAATATTGTAGACAAACAAGTCAACGTACAGTACGGCCTTGGCCATTATTGGTAATTTTATCATTATTGCTTTTTTTGAACAGTGATAATTCGGTCTACTGTCTTTCATTTTGTAATTATAAATGAAACAATTTCCAGTATGTATCAGTAAACCAAGTTATTGCGTGTTTATATTACGGTGATTCTTTGTGTGGAGGTTTAGTATCATTATATGTATCAGAGACCAACAGTTAGATCTTGGTATTTGTGCCGTTGATTATTATTACTCTCGGCTCCCTCTCAACTTTATGTGTAGATTTGTTGATAAAATTCTGGAATTAGTAGTATATTTTGTTTGTGTTTCACGTTTTTGTTCGGGATACTACACCTTGTCACATAACAGTTCGAACAGTTCAACAAAATGAAGGACAGTTCACCTATGGCTTTGACGTTATATCTCATCCTTTGACATTCCCTTGTAATGAATTGACGCTGTAACAAAATAGTTTGACAGAGGAGATACTCACAAAATTATTGACGAAGCACTATGGATATTGACAATGAAAATAAAAGATTGGATAGTTTTACACATATTTGACAATTAGCATAAGCTTTGAATGGCATATACAGTAGTGCATGTATACTGTATAAACGGTATATACAGAAGCTCAACAATTAATTAATTCAGCAAAACCAAGGTCCCTTTACATTACAAAGTTGCAGACGGGTCATTAGCAATGATGATTTCAATCCCAGATGTCCTCTCGTGCAATACACCTCCGTAAGTGTGTCTGGGAGTGCTGCTAGTTTGCTGAACAAAGGGTAGCATCAATCCTGGGGACTGCTGTCCTCAGTACCTGTTGGAGAAGTCTCTCGATACATCCTACAGGTGACCCCATGTCGACGTGCAGCACGTGCATCGCAACGATCAGCTATGTTGTTCAGTTGTCGTTTCACAGTGGCTTTCAGTACTTAGAAGCAATTCTCAATAGGATTTAGGAAAGGTGTGTGTGGAGGAAGCTTCTGGATGACACGATCCTCAAATTCCTGTTCAATTCCTGCATGACATGGTGCATTATCCATTAAATTCACAGCAGCCTCAGGACCCAGCACATAATCCAGCGAGGTCATGAAGTTTTTTAATACTTCCTTGGTCACAGATGTTACATGAATTTCATAATAGAATAGGCCTTCCAGATTGGAGACAGCTGCTATCCCTGTCACATTACTGCCACGCTGTCCTGCAACGATCCTGTTGACGCCTTGTCCCCGTGGAGCCCGGCCGTAGGTCCCACACGTATACAGGTTGTACTCGGTTTCATCTACGTACACACGACGTTGATGAATGCCATCCTCACACATGTACTGAGCAAACGCTACACGAGCGGCTTTCACGTCCTCTGAATTGCGGTTAGCCGATACATTGTGTACCTGTTTCAGGGTTATAAGCTCGCCATCCAAAGCCCTAGAAACAGTCATGTTGCATACATGTGGCTTGCCTGGAAATGTTTGCCGGAGTGTATGGTTAAGTTCTCTAATGGTGATTGTTGGTGTAGCCTCAACAAGCATCACCAAAAAGTCCTTCGCCTCGTCATCCAGCACAGGTGGTCGTCCTCCTCCATGTCGGCCCCGTCTTTATCCTGTCTCCACAAACTTGCGAATTATTTCATATGCTGTGGTTCTTGGAATTCGTAGCTGGGCAGCAGTGTCCAGAAAATCCTCTCCAGCTTCATATCGAGTAATTATTCTATCACGATCTTCGTCTGACACCCGGCGATATCGTCTACGAGGCATAGCAGGGTGCTTCCGAAGTGTGCCAGACCGACTATGTACTGTACTCCTCGAATGGGTGTCTCGGGACTGATACCGACCTACAGATAGCACACCAAGTCACCTCGTATTCATTGTTTCACTGAATCTCCGGTACATACCACTGTTTCGATTGATGTTTCATGGTTTCGGGTGGTCAACCCCTCTGTGTAAAATGACCGTCCCCTGTGTGAAATGCACCAAGAGGTATGATAGTTGTTATGTTGTTTGTCAATTTATTGTCTGTTTGTCAAAATCTTATGGTGGTATGTCATTCTCCAATTGTTGCATTCTTAAACTATATGCAGACTGTCGGTTTATTGTTCACGTTTGTCACTTTCATAACCTTTGTCAATCATTTCTGTTAGCATGAACGAACAGTTATTTTAGAATGTCATTCGATATGTGTTCTGTCATTCGGTTATGAAATATGTCAAATAGGTATATAACAATGTCTCAACGTATATGTGAAAAGGTGTATTAAACTGTATGTGATAATTTGCAATTATTTTACAGATTTCAGATAGCAGAATGTTATGTTTTAGATGTATATAGTAAATTATATAGGAATCAGATTCTATATTTGAAAATTTAAATGACTTAAGGTATTTTGATCACTTGAAAGTATTAAGAACAATGCTAATGGGGCTGAAAACCTTTATGGTTGTGTAACGCCAAAAGGTTTCACTCAAGAATTAAGTGTTGCCGTGATTCCTAATATCTTGGGTTCAGGTTGACTCTACCATTGAGTTCTGTCAACCTCTAAGTTTTGTTTGCCCCACGAGAGCTATAAATCCTGTCTCTTATCCTCGTATGAGTTCTCCACTTGCTTACTCTCCTCTAAGTTTATCTAACGATTTCTACCAGCTCGTCATTCCCTGCCACATAACCCTACATCCTACACAGGTGGGGTCATTGTAGTAATGCCCTTGGGAAGATTATGTGACCCTAGTCTGACACGGTTATCCCAAAACCTCTTGAGTGCAGTTACGGGAATTAATCCGCAGATGGAGGAGAAGAGGGTCGTGTGCAGCGTGTCTTCCGACTTGTGTCCTCCCTGATTGGTACACATGTCAAGCTTGTGTTGCCTGGTGGTGTAAACAACATCTGTTTTATCACACTTGTTGGGGTGAAAAGAAGAATTACAGGCAGGGTCCAAGCAACACTGGAATTTTTTTGCAGTCTCTGAGTTTGTTTAAAGTTTGAACTACTAAAACGGGTTTTTTATTTTGTGTGAGGGTGATTTTAGTATTGCTGTTTGAATGTTAACCAAAATATAGCCGAATGGGGAATATCTTGTTATCTGGCCATGTTGTTTTGTACAAATTCAGAAAGCTTTTGTACTTTTGAGATGGTGAATACTTATTGATCCGATAATGAGGAAAACTTATATTGTTAAAGGATTTGTTAGAGAGGAAACACCACGTAGAGAGTTAATGTAGCTCCCATTAGGTCTGTAGTCAGTTTAACTCGTGTTTGTTTTATATTTCTAGACCAGGTATTTGATATTAATAAGCAAGTTCAGATTTAACGAATTGAAAATTTACTGCAACGTGCACACAAGTCTTGCATTACATCATCTCACACATTACTGAAGGCATCACGCAGTAGTGTTAGGTGAGTGATTGCAAACATGGGATTTATCTCAAGTTGATCTCTCCTTGTTGTGTTGGGTCTTCAACTACACTACCACTGTTACTCCTGAGATAGTTTACAAGTGAGGCACAAGGTAATGTTTGTGTAGGACATGTTTTTGTACAGTGTGTTCTTCATTACTTAGAGCATAGTGAATTTTTACCATCATACTGGAAATATGTCATTACCAAGGTTAACTTATCGTGCTCATCTTTGTCTGAATATAGATGAGTGTTTCCTTATTGACCCTGCAGTATGGTTGGAGGAGGGGGGGGGGGGTTAGTAGGGTTTACAGTGTTATTCCTGCCTCGACATCCATACGAAATTTATTTTAGCTTAACATCCTGAGGTAGTTAGTGTTGATTGATCTGGAATTTAGTCTGCCTTACATCAAGATTATTTAGTGTGGTAAGTTTTCGATAATTAATAGTTTCCTGTATTGTTAGCCAGTGCTTAACAGCCTCTGTACGACTTGGATTTATTTAGGGGGGAGCCACTCGTCACCTTCAGGGGTAATCTAGTTTTTGAATGATTTGTTGACAACGGTAATGCAAGGTACTTCTTTACGCCCGTTCTTAAAGGCAAAATCTCCAATTTAACGGATATTTTACCAGGACACACACTGCCAAATCCCTCTCCTTCCATATCAAGTGAGGTCCATTTTCAGCTCCACCAGCCATCAACCCTGTAGTGCTCCTCTATCTCTACTTTCTTCATACCCCCATCCCCTCTTTCTCTCTCTTTCATCGTATTAGTAATAAAGAAGGATTGTTTTAGTTATGGTTTGGTAGTTTTGAGGAGGTTTCTCTGTGTGAAATAAAACTATTGCGAGACGGTGGGAAGGGTGTTGGGGGTTGCAGGTATAGGCGGGGAGGAGAGAGCGGTTGAGTAATGATGATGGATGAGGGTGGGTGATGGATGCTGACCCTGACGCTCACACCTGATAATACACAACCCAACTCTTCATTACGTCAGCCGTGGCGTATTAGTTCATCCGCTTCTTAATGAAAACCAACTTCTTAAGAACCGTTTATTGTTTTCTTCTGCGGGTGGACGGCTGGCAGGTGTAGCAACGCCCGACTGATTACTGACCATACTTGTGGGGAATTTCTCGACGTTAATAGGTACTACGTTTGTACTCTTGCGAAATCCCAGGGAGAAAGGTGTTTGTTGATCTCTTAATATGTAGTAATGACTAAAAATTATAGATTTATTTGTAAGGTTAGCCAGAAGGTGTACTGCTACCCCTGCCACGATAACCGGTCTCCCATCTTCATACCCTTTACCCTCGACACAGAACAGTTTTCCCGGACTGTTGTTAGACTCAGGATCACCCAGTAATGCGCTGGTTGGTGGAAGAGACAAATGAGAGAGACGTGATGATGGGAGTACCGTGTTTGATGTAACAACTGGACATCATTTTCACTGTCTGCTGGGGGCGTCTTTGTATGGGGCGGTGATGGGTCGTTTATAAAGATGGTGTGGTGGTGTTTGTGTGTGGTGGGGTGTATGTGTAGTGTTTGTGTGTGGTGGTGGTGTGTGTGTTGGTGGGTGTATTGTGTAGTGTTTGTGTGTGGGGGTGTATGTGTAGTATTTGTGTGGTGGTGTGTGTGTGTGTAGTGTTTGTGTGGGGGTGTATGTGTAGTGTTTGTGTGGGGTGTATGTGTAGTGTTTGTGTGGTGGTGTGTAGTGTGGTAGTGTTTGTGTGGGGGTGTGTGTAGTGTTTGTGTGGTGGTGGTGTATGTTTAGTGTTTGTGTGGTGGTGGTGTATATTTGTTTGTGTGGTGGTGTGTATGTGTAGTGTTTGTGTGTTGGTGGTGTATGTGTAGTGTTTGGTGGTGGTGTATGTGGTGTTTGTGGTGGTGGTGTATATTTGTTTGTGTGGTGGTGGTGTACGTGTAGTGTTTGTGTGTTGTGGTATGGTGTAGTGGTTTGGGTGTGTATGGTGTTGTGTGGTGGTGGTGTATGTTTAGTGTTTGTGTGGTGGTGGTGATATTTGTTTGTGGTGGTGGTGGTGTGTGTAGTGTTTGTGTGTTGGTGGTGATGTGTAGTGTTTGTGTGGTGGTGTGTATGTGTAGTGTTTGTGTGGTGGTGGTGTATGTGTAGTGTTTGTGGTGGTGGTGTATGTAGTGTTTGTGTGTTGGTGGTGTATGTAGTGTTTGGGTGGTGTATGTTTAGTGTTTGTGTGGTGGTGGTGTTTGAGTGTTGTGTGGTGGTGGTGTATATATTTTGTTTGTGTGGTGGTGGTGTATGTGTAGTGTTTGGATGGTGTATGTTTAGTGGTGTGGTGGTGGTGTATATTTGTTTGTGTGGTGGTTGTATGTTTATCGTGTGGTGTATGTTTAGTGTTTGTTGGGGGGTGTGTGTTATGTGTAGTGTTTGTGTGGTGGGTATGTGTAGTTTGTGTGGTGGCGTATGTATAGTGTTTGTGTAGGGGTGTATGTGTAGTGTTTGTGTGGGGGTGTATGTGTAATGTTGTGTGGTGGTGGTATGTAGTGTTTGTGTGGTGGTGGTATGTGTAGTGTTTGTGTGGTGGTGGTGTATGTGTAGTGTTTGTGTGGTGGTGGTGTATGTTTATTGTTTGTGTGGTGTATGTTTAGTGTGTGTGGTGGTGGTGTATGTTTATTGTTTGTGTGGTGGTGGTGTATGTTTATTGTTTGTGTGGTGTATGTTTAGTGTGTGTGGTGGTGGTGTATGTTTATTGTTTGTGTGGTGGTGGTGTATGTGTAGTGTTTGTGTGGTGGTGGTGTATGTGTAGTGTTTGTGTGGTGGTGGTGTATTTTATTGTTTGTGTGGTGGTGTATGTTTATTGTTTGTGGTGTATGTTTTTGGTTTGTGTTATGTATGTTTAGTGTTTGTGTGTGGTAGGTGTATGTATTAGTGTTTGTGTGGTGGTGTATGTTTAGCGTTTGGGTGGTGGTGTATGTTTAGCGTTTTGGTGGTGGCGTATGTGTAGTGTTTGTGTGGTGTATGTGTAGTGTTTGTGTGGTGGTGGTGTATGTGTAGTGTTTGTGTGGTGGTGTGTATGTGTAGTGTTTGTGTGGTGGTGGTGTATGTGTAGTGTTTGTGTGGTGGTGGTATGTGTAGTGTTTTGTGGTGGTGTGTATGTGTAGTGTTTATGTGGTGGTGGTGGTGTATGTTTAGTGTTTGTGTAGTGTTGGTGGAAGTGTAGTGTTTTTGGTGGTGGTGTACTGTATGTATGATGCTTGTGTGGTGGTGGTGATAATGTATGTGCAGTGTTTGTATGATGATACGTATATACAGTAAATATGGTGTGTTTGTGCTGTTGATATATCACTGGTAATGGTGTGTTTATTTTGTCTAATGTTTGTGTGTTGATGTCACTGTCCATAGTGACGGTGTGTATGTGAGGACGGCATATAAAAAAAAAGGAATATCGGTGTTTATGTTATATAATCGAGAAGGAATGTGGGCGTCAGGGTAGGGTGGTGTGTATTCAGTGTGTGTGTGTGTGTGTGTGTGTGAGCGATGGGGAGGACGTGAGCGATAGTGCGTCATCTTGTTAAGGGGTGTCGGGAGGCACATATTACCCTCGGTGTTGGGGAATTGGCGAAGGGGGGACTCTGGGGTAGGGGAAACGGGCTGAGGAACATGAGAATGGTAGTTGTATTTGGCGATAAATTATGTCGATATAATTTATGTAAAAATCAAGCAGTGTGAATGGCCGCCTTGAGGTTACTCGAGTCCCCTCTCATTACGGCTGAGTGTACGGTGACAACAGTCTTCAAACCCTCCCATTTGCTCTAAGTAATTAACACGATAAATTATCCGGTGTCATTTGTAAAGTAAGATATACGTCTTGTCATAATAGTAAGACGTTGATTTTTGGTATCCAGAATGGTTATCGTTAGAGCGATCGCTATAAATTACTTTAACAGTTGGCGGTTGGAATGTGTTACACGGGGTGACTAAGATGATAATGGGGGTGAGTATGGAGGAGTCCTGCTGTCGTGAGGAGTCCATTAAAACCTTCCAGGATGAGGTGAACGGCAAATATGGTGGTGAATATTTTAGAGTGGGGGAGTCTTTTGCCCCCAGCCAGTACCTTGTTCCTAAAATTCAAGGTAAGATTCCCACTGCTGCTAGATTAGACAGAAAGCTCGACATCGGTGGGATTGTGTTAGTTATACAAAGTAATTAATTTTTACCCTATGTCCAAATAATTTGTTAAAGAAAAAGCCATACCTTATTTGAAGCAGAGGATTATAAAGCTACATAATAGAATCTGTTTACCTACCGATGAGAGTGGTGTAAGACAAACCCTTATAGGTACACATACAGTACCCTGTAAACCAGCGTAAGAAGAGACGAGTGTTGACGGTGTTGTGGAAGACTGTTGTGAGGAGTGAGTAGGGGTGAGCCACACAGTGAGCAGAATCCCCGGGGAGGAGGGCTGGCTGGTGTGTTTAGCGGAGGCTATATGTGAGTTATTGGGCTGGGCTGGCGTGTATTGCCTCTCTGAATGACGATGACCCATCCTCTGTGTGATTCTTCTCGCACGGTAGAAAATGGTGCAGGGCGGACGATTAGTCTGGTGTGGTGGTAACAGTACACGTTATCAAAAAAGTATCTGTGCACATTTCCCACGAAATAATGTGACACCACAGACGACATTTCCTGTTTTATCCATAGTAAGTATTATTATTATATGCCTATTCGGAAGAAAATAGGTTAATCTTGCGAACAATGTGGCGGCATACTGTAGGTGTATTGATCATTTAGGAAATCATCAGACCCAGTGTGCACAAATAGTTTTTTGATCGTGTGTACCATATGAGGGAAGTTTTCTTAGTTGTGATGCTCATGGAGTAAATTGGTAGCGAGACCATTATTTTATTGTAAGGTTTTGCGGAGTAATTTTTTGAGCGTTGGCTAGAAGTTTCATTGTATATGGAAAATTAAAGATATCTTAATGAGAAGAACAACTTAGGCCACAATTTATGAAAATTAGGGCGAAGTGTGAGCCAACCCGCGAGGCAATGTTGTCAAAGAATACAAAAGTTACCTCGTAATGGATACAAGGAAGCGAACATGGGCCCAGGACTGTCCGACCCAACTTTGTTATGACAACCGTTTGTGGATAAAGATATTTACCAACTTCTGTTTTATATGATTTTGCGTGATTTATAATTGTGTGAACACTTAGTTCTTGGAACTCAAGAGCTTGCTTACAATTTAAAGGAAAATAATCTACATAAAAAATCATTAGGTAACCAAGTTGGTAACATGGCAGCATTAGCTTACCGTTTTAGAAGTAATCGGTGTCTTTGAACATGTTTATAGTAATGTTGTTTGAAGTCATTTTTAAAATAGCGTACTGAGTTATTGACACGACGATAGTAGTGTTGTCCTGTGATAACTTGCGATTCGCATTACTTTGTAGTGGTACATTTTTATTCAGTTCGTAGTGTTTCCTTTATATAGTGTGAGGAGGATTACTGTAGCCGAGGGCAGTACCTTGCCTACAGTGACGTTATTGGTGCAGTGGATGGGCGGTTATTTATACACAGTTTGAGGAGAAGCTTTATGACCCACGTTATTCTTACTTTATTTCTCATATTCTAATCTCAGCTTGACTAATGTTGATTTGTGTTGGTTTTTATATCAGGGCTGGCGGCCATAGTGAAATATTATAACCGTGTGTAAAAAAAGATAATTTGATAATTGGTTTATATCAATGACGTTTACGTGTCTGGTGATGGTAATGCCCAACAAACAACAGATTCCTTTTCAAGTGTTTTATGGCGTGTATACTAACATCTTGTTACTCATCCGCGTTTGTCTTAAACGCACTGTTTAGTTTTTTGTGTGAGTTATTGAGAAAATATCATAGAATGGTGTAGTGGCTAGTGAGGGGTTCCTTGTACAGAGTGTTTAAGACTGGGTCGTGTTCGGGGCGGTAGTAATGAGAAAATTTGATGGGACAATAGTTTAGGGAATTAGCCGCCCCAGTGTTATTCGCTGTGTAAATTGGTGCTAGGGGAGTCTCGCCCTTAGAGTGAGGCTCTCTACTCTCCACCTCCTCACGTCCTCCTCCTCGTCCTCGTGCCAGTAAACGCTTGATTTATGACCACAACCTATTTCATGCTGGAAGCCTCCCTAATGGCTTTTATGATGAGTGAGTAACCTCTTAATCTCAGTTGGACTGTCACGCAGGAGGAGAGAATTGGAATGTTGTGTATGCCTCTGCCAGGGTGTTGTGTGTAGTCTACACCTAGCCAGGGTGTTGTGTGCTGCCTACAGCTACCCAGGTGTTGTGTGTAGTCTACACCACCAGGGTGTTGTGTGTTGCCTACAGCCCCAGGTGCCAGGTGTTGGCTCAGAGCCACCCAGGGTGTTGTGTGTTGCCCAGAGCCACCAGGGTGGTGTGTGCCTACAGCAACCCAGGGTGTTGTGTAGCCTACAGCCACCCAGGGTGATGTGTGTGCCTACAGCCACCCAGGTGTTGTGTGTAGCCTCACACCCAGGGGTTGTCCCACCGTGTGTGTAGCCTCAGCCACCCAGGGTGATGTGTGTTGCCCAGCCCCAGGGTGATGTGTGTTGCCTACAGCCACCCAGGTGTTGTGTGCAGCCCACAGCCACCCAGGTGTGTGTGTAATACAGCCACCCAGGTGTTGTGTGTAGCCTACAGCCACCAGGGTGATGTGTAGCCTACAGCCACCCAGGGTGTTGTGTGTAGCCTACAGCCACCCAGGTGTTGTGTGTAGCCTACAGCCACGGTGTTGTGTGTCGCCACCCAGGGTGTGTGTGTGCTGCCTACAGCCACCCAGGGTGTTGTGTGTAGCCTACAGCCACCCAGGTGTTGTGTGTGTTGCCTACAGCCACCAGGTGTTGTGTGTAGCCTACAGCCACCCAGGGTGTGTGTAGCCTACAGCCACCCAGGTGTTGTGTGTAGCCTACAGCCACCCAGGGTGTTGTGTGTAGCCTACAGCCACCCAGGGTGTTGTGTGTAGCCTACAGCCACCCAGGTGTTGTGTGTAGCCTACAGCCACCCAGGTGTTGTGTGTGAGCCCACAGCCACCCAGGTGTTGTGTGTAGCCTACAGCCACCCAGAGGTGTTGTGTGTAGCCTACAGCCACCCAGGTGGGTGTAGCCTACAGCCACCCAGGGTGTTGTGTGTAGCCTACAGCCACCCAGGTGTGTGTGTGTAGCCTACAGCCACCCAGGTGTTGTGTAGCCTACAGCCACCCAGGGTGTTGTGGCCTACAGCCACCCAGGGTGTATTGTGTAGCCTACAGCCACCCAGGTGTTGTGTGTAGCCTACAGCCACCCAGGGTGTTGTGTGTGTTGCCTACAGCCACCCAGGTGTTGTGTGTAGCCTACAGCCACCCAGGGTGTTGTGTGTAGCCTACAGCCACCCAGGTGTTGTGTGTAGCCTACAGCCACCCAGGGTGTTGTGTTGTCACAGCCACCCAGGTGTTGTGTAGCCTACAGCCAGGTGTGTCCAGGCTCAAGCCACCCAGGGTGTTGTGTGTAGCCTACAGCCACCCAGGTGTTGTGTGTAGCCTACAGCCACCCAGGTGTATTGTGTAGCCTACAGCCACCCAGAGGTGTTGTGTGTAGCCTGCACCCAGGGTGTTGTGTGTGCCTCCACCCAGGTTGTGTCACAGCCACCCAGGGTGTTGTGTGTAGCCCACCCATGTGTGTACCAGCCACCCAGGTGTTGTGTGTAGCCTACAGCCACCCAGGGTGTTGTGTGTAGCCTACAGCCACCCAGGGTGTTGTGTGAGCCTACAGCCACCCAGGTGTGTGTGTGTGTAGCCTACAGCCACCCAGGTGTTGTGTGTAGCCCACAGCCACCCAGGGTGTTGTGTGTGTACAGCCACCCAGGTGTTGTGTGTGCCCACAGCCCCAGGGTGTTGTGTGACACAGCCACCCAGGGTGTTGTGTGTAGCCTCAACACCCAGGTGTTGTGTGTAGCCTACAGCCACCCAGGTGTTGTGTGTAGCCACAGCCACCGGTGTTGTGTGTAGCCTACAGCCACCGGGGTGTTGTGTGTGTAGCCCAGCCACCCAGGGTGTGTGCCACAGCCACCCAGGTGTGTTGCCTACAGCCACCCAGGGTGTGTAGCCTACAGCCACCCAGGGTGTATTGTGTAGCCCACAGCCACCCAGGGTGTTGTGTAGCCTGCCACCCAGGTGTTGTGTGTAGCCTACAGCCACCCAGGGTGTATTGTGTAGCCCACAGCCACCCAGGTGTTGTGTGTGTAGCCTACAGCCACCAGGTGTTGTGCTCACCAGGTGTTGTGTGTTGCCTACAGCCACCCAGGGAGTTGTGTGTAGCCAGCCACCCAGGGTGTTTGTGTAGCCTACAGCCACCCAGGTGTTGTAGCCTACAGCCACCCAGGGTGTTGTGTGTAGCCCACAGCCACCCAGGTGTTGTGTGTGCCCAGACCCAGGTGTTGTGTGTAGCCCAGCCACCCCGGGTGTTGTGTGTAGCCTACAGCCACCCAGGGTGTATTGTGCAGCCCAGCCACAGGTGTTGTGTGTGTAGCCCACAGCCACCAGGTGTTGTGTGAGCCTACAGCCACCCAGGGTGTTGTGTGTAGCCTACAGCCACCCAGGTGTTGTGTGTGTAGCCTACAGCCACCCCCGGGTGTTTTGTGTGCCTACAGCCCAGGGTGCCAGCCACCCAGGTGTTGGGTGGCTACAGCCACCCAGGGTGTTTGTAGCCCAGCCACCCAGGTGTTGTGTGTAGCCTACAGCCACCCCAGGGTGTTGTGTAGCCTACAGCCACCCAGGGGGTGTATTGCAGCCTACAGCCACCCAGGGTGTTGTGTGTTGCCTACAGCCACCCAGGTGTTGTGTGTAGCCACAGCCACCCAGGGTGTTGTGTGTTCAGCAGCCACCCAGGTGTTGTGTGTTGCCTACAGCCACCCCAGGTGTTGTGTGTCACACCACAGCCAGGGTTGTGTGCCTACAGCCACCCAGGTGTTGTGTGTAGCCTACAGCCACCCAGGGTGTTGTGTATCCAGCCACCCAGGTGTTGTGTGTAGCCTAGCCACCCCGGTGTTGTGTGTTGCCTACAGCCACCCAGGGTGTTGTGTGTAGCCCACAGCCACCCAGGGTGTTGGTGCTACAGCCACCCGGTGTTGTGTGTAGCCTACAGCCACCCAGGTGTTGTGTGTAGCACAGCCACGGTGTGTGTGCCTGCCACCCAGGTGTTGTGTGTAGCCTACAGCCACCCAGGTGTTGTGTGTTGCCTACAGCCACCCAGGTGTTGTGTGTAGCCCAGCCACCCAGGTGTTGTGTGTAGCCTACAGCCACCCAGGTGTGTGTGTGTAGCCTACAGCCACCCAGGTGTTGTGTGTGCAGCCCACAGCCACCCAGGTGTTGTGTGTTGCCTAACAGCCACCCAGGTGTTGTGTGTGTAGCCTACAGCCACCCAGGGTGTTGTGTGTGTAGCCTACAGCCACCCAGGGTGTGTGTGTGTAGCCTACAGCCACCCAGGTGTTGTGTGTTGCCTACAGCCACCAGGTGTTGTGTGTA
>NW_024736071.1:6418743-6421989 GCF_018991925.1 Homarus americanus | reverse complement strand
GTGGTGGTGTGTGTGTGTGTGTGTGTGTGTGTGTGTGTGTGTGTGTGTGTGTGTGTGTGTGTGTGTGTTTTTAACCACAAGTGTAATGAGTAGAGGAGATAGTCTGTGGTTCCTGTAATTTTGTGTCAACGTGTAGACCTCACTTACAATACAGTGAAAGGCTTGTGTTATCACAGTCCAAGTGTTCAATGGGCGAGATTTGGTTTTGTTAGTAGCCGGAGTCGTGTATTGGTCATATGTGTGGGTACTGTCTGTACGGCTTTAGATCCTGTCAGTGTACAAAGAAATCATGTCTGGTCATTTATATATTTATTAGTAGTCAACACAAGTAGATAAGATTTTATGTGATGCGGATCAGGTGAAAATCAGGAACTACAGCATATTTCACATGATGATTAGCCACTACGCTTCCTGGTTTAGTTGGGTTAGGTAGAATTTGTTTAGGTTATCATTAGAATATTTAAGCATGTTAAATAAACTGGGGGCCTAATCTTCCGTGAACTGGGATCCCATTTAACAAGGTTACACAGAGACCTTCAGTTTTGACGGGAGGTAGTCACACAAGGGGATTTTCATCTACTTTGTCCTTTATCATAAATGCTGAATCATAATAATATTTTGGGGTCAGTTCAAGGTGTTGGTTTAGGGTGATGTTGAGCATCGTTTGTGTTTAGTATTTGTGTAATTACGTGGAGTGTGAGATGTGTATATTACTTATGTTTGAAGTATAATATATGTATCGCGTGGTGGTGGTGTGAGAACGGAATAAAGTGTTGCTGGTGGTGTGGTGGATGGCGGCGTGAGCACAGAGAGCCGTCCTGGACACGTCATGCCTGCTGGGGATTATCGCCGGAATCTGGCCGTGTACGCCTTCAAGGCATGACCTCCAGTCGATAACTGGCTTGATGGACGGCCCGCCGCTGGCAGCCTGGGAGCCAGGGTGGCGGGACTGGGGAGCATGAAGATATGAACGAGATGCCAAGGTGACATAGTGGTTGACGTCAGGATATAAGGATCCAATGAAGAATACTAGTCAAGGTTGGATTCTGTATACTTTCGTGAAACAAATATTTGAGTAAAACAAATACTTGTTTTAGTGTTGAAATAAAGAAATGAAGTTTAATTCAATCGCTAAATGTCGAGTCCTTATTCCTTCTCCCCTCATATTTCGAATCTTGTAATAAAGAATAACGGAAAGGAACCCCCCCCCATCACGGCCTGCATCTCTCTCTCTCCCTTCGATCGGCCTCCCCCACAGTAGTAGAGCTCGGGCCTTGGGTTGTGGGTATAAACTACCCACACAACTACATCATCACCCCTGGATTACTGGCTAGATGAAGGCCTAGCTGTCTGGTTGTGGACGTGCTGTGACTGCTTGGACCAGCAAGCCAGCCTCCAAGCCATTATAGCTGGTTATCGCGGTGGTGTGTTGACCAGGCTGTGCGGCGTCAGGAGGACCAGAGTTTAGAGAAGCTCACAGCCAGATTAATGTTCCTTACCATTGTTACTCTTCTAAACGACACGCTGTCCTGCACCCGCATTTTGCCAAGTGGCACACACAGAGAGTATGTTACTTTGTGTGGGCTGCCGGTCATCCATCCATCACGGCAGGATTTTCAGCTCACTGTTGCATATCTCTTGATTTATACTTTATCGTGGACTGACGATTAGGTAATCAGTTTATTTTATGTGAAAGATTAACCTCCTAACGATAACCTAACTTCCAGGTAGCGTTAGGGAGGTTATCTCAAGTGAACTGTCTTTTGTTTTTTCGCGCGCTCTGTCGTCAAAGCCCGCTCAGTCAAGCACTAGCATGCAGGTTCTACCCTGTTAGTCGATTACTGAAAAAAAACCATTCGCCAAATCGATAGTATTAAGTTAACCCCAAAAAAAAAAAACGGTGGATAAACCAGGAGGCAGAATGTTTTTTCAGTCTTTTCCTTTTAGTTAGGAAAGTCAAGGCAGTGAACTTACGTCTGATTCGAGCTTAAGTCAGACAGAGGTGACAGCTGGCCTGATGATCATTTACATTCTTGAGGGTTGCAGGATGACCCTTGCCTTTATTGTAACCCAACAAGCCTTCATCTTTGAGACATGTGGCACAAGTCAATGCCACCCACACCAAGACTCATCGTACAGTTGAGTCTATGATGTGACCTTCTTAAGCGTAAGTCTGCTGCAGCTGGCGTGCAGGAGGACCTTGAGTCAATTACTGAAGCTGGTAACTGTGGAAGGCTGGCGGGTCATCCATGCTGAGTGACAGAGGTTGTGATGCAAATTTTGAATTACACTTTGCTTACCAAACCAGTTATGATGATGCTATGCAGGACTGTGATAGTGACCAGACTCATTATTTGAAGGTTGTGAATGTTGTTTTATAGATGTTCTACATTCATGTTTGTTGTTTGTTACAAGTAAATAATTAATTTTTATTCCAATATGTTTGCTATATATTTTTTCATGGGGACTTAGTAATATGATGGCAGTCCTAATGGAATTTGATGTTGCATCTCCTGCTGGCTAGTGATGGATAAAACAAACATTACTTCTACCCTCTGCTGCAGGATAACCTTACACCTTGTTGTCAACACTACAAAAAATTATATATATATATATATATATATATATATATATATATATATATATATATATATATATATATTCATGTAAATCACAATGGCGTGGATAAAATCTTGATAAAATCACACGGGAAGATGGAAACAACGAGTACCTTAGCTTTCGTCTTTATTCAAGACATCTTCAAGGCAACTGGATTACATGGACAGAGGCTTAAATATACAGGGTGACCTAAAACATGAGGTCAGGTCAAAATGATGTCATCCTAATCCCACACCAACACACACGTAGGGCTTAAAGAGAGGTGACGTGACCCTGACTTGTCTAGTCACGTCACCTCCCTTCTCTTGAAAGCTCCTCTACGTGTGTGTTGGTGTGTGGATTAATGGATGACATCATTTGACTGACCTCATGTTTTAGATCACCCTGTATAACTAAGCCTCCTCTCTGTCAATCAGTCCCTCTAAAATCTAATAAGACAGATATATATATATATATATATATATATATATATATATATATATATATATATCTTTTGTAGGAATTGTAGCGCCCGTGTGCGTGTGTGTATGGCAGGGAGGAAGTAAGGCTGGGTGGTTATTAAGGCGTCAGCTTGGCGCAGGACCCACTATGGCCGCCACTCATCCTCGCCTCCTGCTGAACACTACC
>NW_024736071.1:6393743-6416243 GCF_018991925.1 Homarus americanus | reverse complement strand
ATTTGTCAACCATTGTTATTACTGTGGTGGGCGTGATTGTTCTGGGGAGGAAGAGTGGTCTGAACCTAACTACACTAGCGTAACGTAACGTAACGTAACCTAACCTAACCTAATGTAACATAATCTCAGGAGTAGCAGTAAAGGTGTAATAGCCCGGAGGACAAATCTTTAAGTGATCCGTTTTATCTCTTAATTTGGAAGGTGTAGGGTTGAGGTAGACGTGATAGAGACGGGTAAATGCCTTCTAGACCTCTACGATGAAAGCGAAACTAGAGCAGAAGAGAGTGGTGGGTAACGAGCCGTATTTGTCACTATTGTTTTATTTAGTTGTTGCTGTTGTATTAGTAGAGTGAGGTTGTATGGTTATATGAAGCTGTTGGGATGGTGTGGAAGGTAGGAAGTGAAGATGTTTGTGAGGATGGACGATGTGGTGGGGATTGGTGGAGGGATGGTAGGGCGTTGGTATTTTAAGTTTGTCTAATGAAGAATATAGAACACAAAAATAAGATCGTTATTATAAAAGTTAACGTAAATTAATTTAATATGAATAAAATGAAGAAAACATAAATAAGTTTATTATAAAGAAAGTTAGGAAATATGAAGAAACGAAAAGGTCTGATATTTTGAAGAAAAAAATATGACTATAAAGAAAGCAGGGCCTACAATATCAATGCATAAATAATGGTCAATTGGTACATTTGTCTGCAGGTGGGAAGTGCAGTAACTGTATCATATTTTTGTCCGCATTACATACATACCGGTACTGAACGTGCAGTACACAACAAATATATGTATGCCTCTTCACTTGATACAGATAGTTGACATGACTAACAACAGACCCTCCACCGACTGATTCTTTGTGCAACCACCATGGACGGATGACAAGGTGTGAAGATGTGAAATAAAGTTACTTAGAAGATGTTATATTGTTCCTGGCGGAACTGGCACGTGTATAGTGGTGGACGGGGAGCAGGCGTCAGGATCAACAGTAGCTCAACTTCATTCATGATGGAGGCAAGACAGAACGACCACCCACAACGCCTCTTGATGCTGGTGGTGGTAGTGGGGGATGGGGCAGGGGCATGAATGTGGGAGAACTATAGTGTAATAAGAGTGAAGAGGATAGGGAGGAAGGATGTTGGTGGGGGACACGTGAATATGGTAAACAGAAGAACTGGGACTAAATGGGTAGAGAGGTGGCGTTTTCAGTTTGTTATAGTAAGTTAGGAATATTGAGAGCGTTACTAAGTTGTGGGAGGAGAGGAGATGTTTCTGCTTAAGCAGATGTTTACCAGAAAAAGATTTGCTGGGTGCGGGTTCGGTCAGAGTGTTAGTGAGTTTATGTGTTTTTACTTTTTTTTTACGACAGGTTAGGTCTTTGCTAAATAGTACAATGCAATACACTGGAACAACAACTATTAAAAATGTGTGTGTATTATTGCAGGATGTATGTGTAAACTGCTCCAATTGAAGTCACGTTATAAATAATAATTCATATTTGTCTTTTGTCGATTTGAGAAACTTAAAAAATAATGTGTGTAAAGAAAGAAATATACTATCAAATGTGATGACTGCCACTACGTCCTGTTGAAATGTTTTATAATGTGTAATGTAGGAAGTATTATTGGTGAGCCTCAGAAATCACATGATTGTCATTGTTTATGTATCACAAAATAACCTCACGTCGTTAATTGAATATATGCCGGGAAGTGTCTTGTTGGATGTGACGACACTCACTAACCGGCCCAGGTGTGGGTGAGGTGCCCTGCAATTATCACATGTTGAGGGGCAGGTAACACAGGTTAACCTCTCTTTCTCACAACTCCCTGCACCAGCTATGTGCCAGATAGGCCAACTCTCCGCCACTAGCCTTCTGAGGGTGAGGGAGCACCAGTGACGCCCTGATGCTGTTAGTAAAATCCTATAGTTGGGTGGCAGTGAGAGTAGCTTGGTGGGTAAGGTGCAAAGGGATTGTGTGGGCCTGGTGGTGGTAAGGCTCCGGGAGACAGATCCTCTCATGCCAACACCAGGTAACCACCATATAACACAACCTGGTGGTAAGTCATTAATGGTGTGATGAACAGAGGTGGGAACAAAGGTGATGCTGTGAGTCTGATGAAGTGAACCACAGGCTGTAGGTGGTGCTGTGAACCTTGATAAGGTGAACCACGGGTTTATGGGTGGTGCTGTGAGCCTTGATGAGGTGAACCACAGGTTGTGAGTGGTGCGTGAACTTTGATGAAGTGAACCCCAGGCTGTAGGTGGTGCTGTGAGCCTGATGAGGTGAACCACAGGCTGTAGGTGGTGCTGTGAACCTTGATGAAGTGAACCACAGGCTGTAGGTGGTGCTGTGAGCCTTGATAAGGTGAACCCAGGTTGTAAGTGGTGCTGTGAACCATGATGAAGTGAACCACAGGTTGTAGGTGGTGCTGGAGCCAATGAACCCGGGCTGTAGGTGGTGCTGTGAACCTTGATAAGGTGAACCACAGGTTGTAGGTGGTGCTGTGAACCTTGATGAAGTGAACCACAGGGCTGTGGTGGTGCTGTGAGCCTTGATAAGGTGAACCACAGGTTGTAGGTGGTGCTGTGGGCTTGATGGGGTGAACCACAGGCTGTGAGTGGTGCTGTGAGCCTGATAGGTGAACCAGGTTGTAGTGGTGCTGTGAGCCTTGATGAGGTGAACCACAGGTTTAGGTGGTGCTGTAGACCTTGATGAGTGAACCACAGGCTGTAGGTGGTGCTGTGAGCCTTAATGAGGTGAACCACAGGTTGTAGGTGGTGCTGTGAACCTTGATGAAGTGAACCACAGGCTGTAGGTGGTGCTGTGAGCCTTGATGAGGTGAACCACAGGCTGTAGGTGGTGCTGTGAGCCATGAAGTGAAACACAGGTTGTAGGTGGTGCTGTGAGCCTTGATGAGGTGAACCCAGGTTGTAGGTGGTGCTGTGAGCCTTGATGGGGTGAACCACAGGTTATGGGTGGTGCTGTGGCCTTGATGAGGTGAACCACAGGCTGTGGAGTGGTGCTGTGAACCTTGATGAAGTGAACCACAGGTTGTAGGTGGTGCTGGGAGCCTTGATGAGGTGAACCACAGGTTGTAGAGTGGTGCTGTGAGCCTTGATGAGGTGAAACCCCAGGTTGTGGAGTGGTGCTGTGAGCCTTGATGAGGTGAACCACAGGTTGTAGGTGGTGCTGTGAGCCTTGATGAGGTGAACCACAGGCTGTAGGTGGTGCTGTGAACCTTGATGAAGTGAACCACAGGTTGGGGTGGTGCGCTGAGCTTGATGAGGTGAACCACAGGCTGTAGGTGGTGCTGTGAACCTTGATAAGGTGAACCACAGGCTGTAGGTGGTGCTGTGAGACCTGATGAAGTGAACCACAGGTTGTAGAGTGGTGCTGTGAGCCTTGATGAGAGGTGAACCACAGGCTGTAGGTGGTGCTGTGAGCCCGTGAGGAGTGAACCACAGGCTGTAGGTGGTGCTGTGAGCCTTGATGAAGTGAACCACAGGTTGTAGGTGGTGCTGTGAGCCTTGATGAAGTGAACCACAGGCTGTAGGTGGTGCTGTGAGCCTTGATGAGGTGAACCACAGGCTTAGGTGGTGCTGTGAACCTTGATGAAGTGAACCACAGGTTGTAGGTGGTGCTGTGAGCCTTGATGAGAGTGAACCACAGGCTGTAGGTGGTGCTGTGAGCCTTGATGATGAACCAGGCTGTGGTGCTGTGAACCTTGATAAGGTGAACCACAGGCTGTAGGTGTTGCTGTGAACCTTGATAAGTGAACCACAGGTTGGTGGTGCTGTGAACCTTGATGAGGTGAACCACAGGCTGTGAGTGGTGCTGTGAGCCTTGATGAGGTGAACCACAGGTTGTAAGTGGTGCTGTGAACCCAGTGAAGTGAACCACAGGCATGAGTAGTGCTGTGAGCCTTGATAAAGGTGAACCACAGGTTGTAAGTGGTGCTGTGAGGCCTTAATGAAGTGAAACAAGGCTGTAGGTGGTGCTGTGAGCCTTGATAAGGTGAACCACAGGCTGTAGGGATGCTGTGAGCCCTTGATAAGGTGAACACAGGCTGTGGAGGTGCTGTGAACATGATAAGGTGAACCACAGGTTGTAGGTGGTGCTGTGAGCCTTGATGAAGTAGACCACAGGTTGCAGGTAGTGCTGTGAACCTTGATAAGGTGAACCACAGGCTGTAGGTGGTGCTTTGAGCCTTGATGAAGTGAACCACAGGTTGTAGGTGGTGCTGTGAGCCTTGATGAGGTGAACACAGGTTTAGGTGGTGCTGTGAGCCTTGATGAAGTGAACCACAGGTTGTAGGTGGTGCTGTGGCCTTGATAAGGTGTACCACAGGTTGTAGGTGGTCTGTGAACCTTGATGAGGTGAACCACAGGTTGTAGGTGGTGCTGTGAGCCTTGATGAAGTGAACCACAGGTTGTAGGTGGTGCTGTGAGCCTTGATGAGGTGAACCACAGGTTGTAAGTTAAATATTCACAGTAGATAGTTACATTTCTTTAATTGAAGAGAAGAGTTAACATTTGAAACAATTGTTGAATCACCAGACGGGTTAGTTTAGGTTAGGTTACGTAAGGCAAAGTTGGAGTTCGGTTAGATTAGGCTAGCTTATGTTAAGGTAGCTTTAGGTTCGGTTAGTGTTGGGTTAGTCTAGTCGAGATTAGGTCAGCGTTAAGTTAGGTTAGGTTGTCTTTTTTGAGTTGTTTCATGGTTTATTGTGCTGGACTATTGTTAAAATGTCGCTCGTAAGTTATCGTGAAAATCTCTTGTGTTGTTTAGAAATACACACTGGTCATATTTTGTTCCAATAATTTTTTTTTCACCATATCTAGACACACTTGAACACTATATATTTAGATAGGTGTGTTGAATAGCCGGTAAGAATCCATTAGAAAGTTGCAAATTATTGGTCGATGGTCGAGTGAATTTAAAATTTTTATTGAATCCCGAGACACTGTGGTGGATTTAACACATTGGCAGCGACCGTGCAAGTGTGTTCAAGTGCTGTTGTGTTTACCAGACACTGATGGCGACGGCGGTTATAGAGTTTATCACGTGAAATTTGTGATCATGCGAACGTGATGTGAAGGAAAGCTGTGGTTTAGGCTGTTCTAGAAAGCCCTGCAGTAGCCATGATAAATGTGTGAGGGTGGAGAGGGTGGCGAGGCGCCTCCTCGACCTGCCTCAATCCCCCACCACACAGGATTTATACGGCTGTGTGTGCCTTATCGAGGTGGTGTAGATTGAGTGATTGATTGTTGTGGTGTGTGAGACCGGTGAGGAGGAGGGGCGTAGTGGTGAGGGCCGTGAGGAGGAGGGGGGCGTAGGTGAGGGCCGTGAGGGGGCAGGGTGAGGGGCCGTGAGGAGGGGGCAGTGGTGGGGGCCGAGGAGGAGGGGCGTAGTGGTGAGGGCCGAGGAGGGGCAGTTGAGGCCGTGAGGTGGGGCGTAGTGGTGAGGGGCCGAGGAGGAGGGTGGAGGGGCCGGAGGAGGGTTGAGGGGCTGTAGTGGGGGAGGGCCCTGAGGAGGGGCTAGTGGTGAGGGCCGTGAGGGGAGGGCGTAGTGGTGGGGGCCGTGGGAGGAGGCTTAGGTGGTGAGGGCCGGGAGGAGGGCGAGTGGTGAGGCCGAGGAGGCTTGTGAGGGCTGAGGAGGCGGGGGTGGTGAGGGCCGTGGGGAGGGGCTAGGGTGAGGCCGAGGAGGGGCTTAGTGGTGAGGGCCGGGGAGGGGCGTAGGTGGTGAGGGCCATGAGGAGGGGCATAGGGTGAGGGGCCGTGAGGAGGAGGGGCGTAGGGTGGAGGGGCTGGAGGAGGGGGGCGTAGTGTTGAGGGGCCGAGGGGAGTGGGGCCGGGAGGGGAGGCGTAGGCAGAGGGCTGAGGGGAGGTAGTGTTGAGGGCCGAGGTGGGCAGGGTGAGGCCCTGAGGAGGGGCTTAGGTGAGGGCCGGGGAGGAGGGCGTAGGTGGGGCTGAGGAGGGCTAGTGGTGAGGGCCGTGAGGAGGAGGGGCGAGTGGTGAGGCCGTGAGGAGGGCTTAGGTGGTGAGGGCCGTGAGGAGGGGCAGGGTGAGGCCGGGGAGGTGGGGGTGGTGAGGGGCCGTGAGGAGGGCTAGTGGTGAGGCTGGAGGAGGGGCGTGGTGGTGAGGGGCTGAGGAGGCTTAGGTGGTGAGGGCCGTGAGGAGGAGGGCGTAGGTGAGGGGCCGTGAGGGAGGCGGTGGTGAGGCCGTGAGAGGCTAGTGGTGAGGGCTTGTGAGGGGCCGGGAGGGGCGTGGTGGTGAGGGGCTGGAGGAGGGGCGTAGTGGTGAGGGCCGTGAGGAGGCTTAGTGGTACGTGAGGAGGGCTGAGGGTGAGGCCGCGAGGTGGGGCGGTGGTGGGAGGGCCATGAGGAGGGGCAGTGGTGAGGACCGTGAGGAGGCTTAGGGGAGGCCGAGGAGGGCGTGGTGGGGGCCGTGAGGAGGGGCAGGAGGCCGTGAGGGGAGGGGCCAGGTGAGGCCGGAGGAGGCTTAAGTGGAGGGCCGAGGGGCGTGAGGGGGCCGAGGAGGGGCATAGTGGTGAGGACCGTGAGAGGGCTAGGAGGCCGGGGAGAGGCTAGGCAGAGGGCCGTGAGGTGGGGCGGTGGTGAGGGCCGTGAGGGGCTAGGTGGGAACAGGGAGGTGGGGGTGGTGAGGGCCGTGGAGAGGAGGGGCGTGGTGGGAGGCCGGGAGGGCAAGTGGGAGGCCGTGTGGGGTGGTGAGGACCGTGAGGAGGAGGGCGTAGTGGTGAGGGCCAGGAGGAGGAGGGGCGTAGTGGTGAGGGCCGTGAGGAGGGGCGTTGTGGTGAGGGCCGTGAGGAGGGCTGGTGGTGAGGCCGTGAGGTGGGTGGTGGTGAGGCCGTGAGGAAGGGGCATAGGGTGAGGGCCGAGGCCGTAGTGGTGAGGGCCGTGAGGAGGGGCGTAGTGGTGAGGGCCGTGAGGAAGGGCATAGGTGAGGGCCGTGGGGGAGGGTCGTGAGGGTGAGGGCCGTGAGGAGGGCGTAGTGGGGAGGGCCGTGAGGAAGGGGCATAGTGGTGAGGGCCGTGAGGGGCGTAGTGGTGAGGGCCGTGATGAGGGTCGTAGTGGTGAGGGCCGTGAGGTGGGGCGTAGTGGTGAGGGCCGTGAGGAAGGGCATAGTGGTGAGGGCCGTGACAGGGAAGGTAGGGGATGGGATAAGGGGTAAAAAAAAGAGACGTGAGTAAGGACTAGCGGGGCGGGGCGGGGTGAGCAGGTCCTGATATAACCAACGTGGCCTCCCGCTAACTCGGTGCTATCAGTCAGCAACACAGTACACTCATCGCTGTGCTACAGGAAATGCTTGTGCTCTCGCTGGCTGAGAGGGAGACGCAAAAACCTTTGACGCATTCGCAACTTCAATGATGACGTCACACTTTTAGAAGGTGGTGTCTCTTGTGTCTGTTGACGGCGGATCATCAACACAGGAAAGTCTGGATGTCTATTTTAAATTAAGTTGGACGTCACTTTGATACACTCATCACGCTGGCTCGGTGGCATCACAGTTTGTGTACTTGGGATACATGGGTAGTGACGTCATCACTTGCACACTCGGGTGTTAGTCACATAGTCAAGGTCGGTCAAGAGAGACGCATGGTCAGCTTCCGCCACAACAACTGTTACTTGGTGTTTGTTTGGGGAACATGATTATTTCCATCAACAGTTTTAGGTTAGTAATTATTTTAATTCTTCTTAACAGGATAGAGATCATATTTTGCCGCTCACTCATTACTTGTTACTTAAATAGCCAGATGTAAGGTTGTCATAAAGGTAGTACAGTAATTTCCACCAAAAGAGTGTTGACTTACCAAAATAAATTCTCTTATGATGTACCACTTGGAAATGTCTTCTCTGTCACTCTATTTTTCTACCAAGACTTTTCTTTTCATTTATTTTTGTATTTACACTTAATGGCGTTGTTTTATTACTTCGTACGGTTGATTTATGAAATAGTTACTCCATAAAAAAATCATGATCAGATGTTTAGATCAGTGGGAGTTTATCACAGGAGAGAGAAGGTGTGATCCTGACATTACCCCAACTGATGGAAGTTACGAGGGAGTTGAGTTATGGTATGAGATGAAGGTAACCTGTCCCCCTGGAGCTGAAGAGGTGTGTCTGGGCTGTGGGGTGTATGTATGTGTGTGTGGGGAAGAGTATGACTCATGTTCAGAGACTGTCCCAGTGTACGCCCAGGAAGAAGACTCTGTAACATGTGACAACAACCACATGTATTGAAAGGTGGTGTAGCAGTATAATGGTGAGGTCAGTTCTCTCGACATCATTTGTTCTGAGTTTGATTTTCAAGTAATAAAGTCGTAATAAAGTAATAAAGAGGGCTTTCGGCTTGCAGAAAATGGGGGGGAGCGGGAAGAATGAATGTCGTAGTGAGGGCCAGGGTGAGGGAGGGAGGAGGTTGAGGGTGAGGCAGCAGGAGGGTGGTAGTGAGAGGCAGGTAATGAGTCGTCCTCCGCATGAGTCAGCCGTCACGGAGCACCGCCCAGGGTGAGTGTTGCTCCATAATGTGGTCTCCACCTCACCACTGTTGTAGTGTGTGTGTGTGTGTGGGGGCAGTACCAGCACCCAGGGAACACTCCTCCCTGTATGGTGATAATCCTTTACAGTGCGCCCACCTAACTCTGACTGTCCTTGCCGCCCACTGCCAAAGCTTTACAAAGGTCCTCACGCCCACGTTAAAATATTGCCTGCTATTGTGTTGGGCTTAGAGGTCGCTGGCAGAGTGGACGCCTCATGTCGGGCGGATGGGAGAAGAGCTGCAGGCTTTGGATGGGTTAGTTCTCGCGAATAAGATTCTTGGTGTGTGTAGGGGGAGGGTTGTGTGTTGTCTGGTTTATACTGTATATAAGGTTGGTTTTAATAATAAGGGATAAAGACGGGATTAATGACCGTAGTAAGTTTTAATGTGAGTGAGTGATGGTAGAGCGATAACCCCGGGAGGGAAGAATGGTGGCAGTACAGTTGCTTGGGGGCCACATCACTTACGGCCAGCCACACTTAAGACCCTCTTGTTGTTGTTTTGCCTTTGTACGTGTGGTTTTATTTTGCTGAACTATTACATTTTCATCGGTTTATTTTAAGAATATATTGTGGCTGCTCTGTGGGGCGCGCTGGAGTGTGGCTGGTGACTGCTCTGTGGGGCCCGCTGGAGTGTGGCTGGTGGCTGCTCTGTGGGACGCGCCGGGGTGTGGCTGGTGGCTGCTCAGTGGGACGCGCCGGAGTGGGACGCGCCGGAGTGGTGGCTGGTGGCTGCTGGCTGGTGGCTGCTCTGTGGGACGCGCCGGAGTGTGGCTGGTGGCTGTTCTGTGCGCTGAAGTGGCTGGTGGCTGCTGTGGGGCGCGCTGGAGTGGCTGGTGGCTGCTCTGTGGGGCGCGCTGGAGTGTGGCTGGTGGCTGTGGGGCGCGCTGGAGTGTGGCTGGTGGCTGCTCTGTGGGGCTCACTGGAGTGTGGCTGGTGACTGCTCTGGGACGCGCCGGAGTGTGGCTGGTGGTTGCCGCGCCGGAGTGTGGCTGGTGGCTGCTCTGTGGGGTGCGTCGGAGTGTGGCTGGTGGCTGTTCTGTGGGGCGCGCTGGAGTGTGGCTGTTGGCTGCCCAGGGACGCGCTGGAGTGTGGCTGGTGGCTGCTCTGTGGGGTGCTGGAGTGTGGCTGGTGGCTGCTCTGTGGGACGCGCTGGAGTGTGGCTGGTGGCTGCTCTGTGGGCTGCTGGTGTGCTGGTGGCTGCTCAGGACGCGCTGATTGTGCTGGTGGTTGCTCTGTGGGGCGCGCTGGAGTGTGCTGGTGGCTGCTGGACGCGCTGGAGTGTGGCTGGTGGCTGCCTGGGGCCTGCTGGAGTGTGGCTGGTGGCTGCTCTGGACGCGCTGGAGTGTGGCTGGTGGTTGCTCTGTGGGGCGCGCTGGAGTGTGCTGGTGGTTGGGACGCGCTGGAGTGTGGCTGGTGGCTGCTCTGTGGGGCTGGTGGCTGTGCTCTGTGGGACGCGCTGGAGTGTGGCTGGTGGCTGCTCTGTGGGCGCGCTGGAGTGTGGCTGGTGGCTGGTGGCTTGGCTGCTCTGTGGCGCGCTGGGTGGGTGGCTGGTGGCTGCTGGGACACGCTGGAGTGTGCTGGTGGTTGCTCAGGGACGCGCTGGAGTGTGGCTGGTGGCTGCTCTGTGGGGCGCGCTGGAGTGTGGCTGGTGGCTGCTCAGGACGCGCTGGAGTGTGGCTGGTGGTTGCTGCTTGCTGGTGGCTGCTGTGCTGCAGGACGCGCTGGAGTGTGGCTGGTGGCTGCCTGTGGGACGCGCTGGAGTGTGCTGGTGGCTGCTCTGTGGGGCTGCTGGAGTGTGGCTGGTGGTTGCTCTGTGGGACGCGCTGGAGTGTGCTGGTGGCTGCTCTGGGACGCGCTGGAATGTGCTGGTGGCTGCTGGGACGCGCTGGAGTGTGCTGGTGGCTGCTGTGTGGGACGCGCTGGAGTGTGGCTGGTGGCTGCTCTGTGGGACGCGCTGGAGTGTGGCTGGTGGCTGCTCTGTGGGACGCGCTGGAGTGTGGCTGGTGGCTGCTCTGTGGGGCCTGCTGGAGTGTGGCTGGTGGCTGCTGTGGGACGCGCTGGAGTGTGGCTGGTGGCTGCTCTGTGGGGCGCGCTGGAGTGTGGCTGGTGGCTGCTCTGTGGGGTGCGTCGGAGTGTGGCTGGAACGCGTTTTGCACCTTTTGGAAGTAGTTGTTGTTCCATGATCAAAATATATCAGCTCTGAGTTCATGGTTGCGTTGAGAATCGATAGTGAAAACTCAAGAGTAGCAGCGAAGGTGTGTCCCTGCTGGGCTTTGTTATACTGAAATATTTAGAGGAAAGTGAGAGCATGGTGAGTATTGTGTGTGTGTGTCCCTTGATGGTCTTTGTGTTGTGGTGTGAGCAAGAAATGGGCACCATTAACAACGAGAGTTTGTATTGTTTGGGGTGTTGGGGGAGGCGACCTGGGCGCTCCTTCCACTGGCTATTGTTTGGGGAATTTTTAAAGATGTCAAGACTTCTCTCCCTCATCCCCCCCCCTTCCCCTTTATCTTTAGAGTGTTACTGCCTCACTCTCCCCATCTAGGGTGTCACTCTCCTGGTATCTTCCACCTCCCAGCGCCTCACTCTCGAGGAAGGACAAGTCATGTCGATATTTTACGAACTTGCCTCTTACCATCAATAGTGTTGGTGACTGTTTCATAACATAGAGGAATCTTTAACACGTGTTAACTCTTGACAGAGAAACTTTTTTGGGTTAGTACAAAAGGGTTTCTTCACCTTAGAGCGACCACACAAAGCGTGGGGATACACCCGCCTGGAGGTTAGAGATACACCCTTAAAACAAAACACCTACCTGGAGGTTAGAGATACACCCTTAAAACACCCGCCTGGAGGTTAGAGATACACCCTTAAAACACCTACCTTGAGGTTAAAGATGCACCCTTAAAACACCTGTCTGGAAGTTAGAGATACACCCTTAAAACACCTGCCTGGAGGTTAGAGATACACCCTTAAAACACCTGTCTGGAGGTTAGAGATACACCCTTAAAACACCTGCCTGGAGGTTAGAGATACACCCTTAAAACACCCGCCTGGAGGTTAGAGATACACCCTTAAAACACCCGCCTGGAGGTTAGAGATACACCCTTAAAACACCCGCCTGGAGGTTAGAGATACACCCTTAAAACACCTGCCTGGAGGTTAGAGATACACCCTTAAAAAACACCTACCTGGAGGTTAGAGATACACCCTTAAAACAAACACCTGCCTGGAGGTTAGAGATACACCCTTAAACACCTGTCTGGAGGTTTAAGATGCACCCTTAAAACACCTGCCTTGAGGTTAAAGATGCCTAAACACCTACCTGGAGGTTAAAGATGCACCCTTAAAACACCTGCCTGGAGGTTAGAGATACACCCTTAAAACACCTGCCTTGAGGTTAAAGATGCACCCTTAAAACACCTGTCTGGAGGTTAGAGATACACCCTTAAAACACCTGCCTGGAGGTTAGAGATACACCCTTAAAACACCCGCCTTGAGGTTAGAGATACACCCTTAAAACACCTGCCTGGAGGTTAGAGATACACCCTTAAAACACCTGCCTGGAGGTTAGAGATACACCCTTAAAACACCTGCCTGGAGGCCATTATACTCTTGTTACCAGGTTGAGCCGAGGGCAGGGCAGGACTTCTTCTGGCTTGTATCAGATAACGGGGTACGTCACCTTCCCGCCGACACGAACACACTTGTACCACCTCCGATACACCTGACCTCTCTCTAGCTTCAAGGCCACAGCTGTGTTGCAAAGGTTGCCTCCCTCCTAGATGAATATATAGTAGACTTATAGTGAAGTATTATTACTATACCCTACAGTGTAGTATAGTTAATATGCATTGAAAAATATATTTTATTTGAAAACTTTGATGAGTGCACTAGAATGTTATTACAAGGATGGGTTGGGGATTTTCTAGTTTGGTTACAAATTATATATATATATATATATATATATATATATATATATATATATATATATATATATATATATATATATATATATATATATATATATATATATATATATCGTTTAAACGTAAAATTGTTGTTTAGCATAATAATTTATTAAAGCAATCGAACTTGGATTTCTATATAAATATTAATTACAGGTGATCTTTTAGATGTATTATTATGATATTAAATACATTATCGAATCCAACACCTCGACTGTTCTCGTGTTCACCCGCCTTCTCTCATAAGGATCGCTGGCTCAGCCCCAAGGCTGTGATGGAGGTGAAATATGAAAGTGTTCGAGTGTAATGCCGGCCACCCAAGAAAGGCTTAGTCAACTGTGTACTGTATCCGCTCTCCTTAATTGGCCCTCACGCTTGTTGGACCAACTGTCAGAACTAATCCACACCTCAGTTCTCTCTGTTCAAATCTAACAGGAATTTAAGTCACACATACTATTGCAGTTGCCTTATAATATACTCTGTTAATTCTCCACTTATGTTTGTTACTGTACTGTGTACAATGTTACTACATCACACAGAGGTGTTGTTGGGTTGTGTAGTAATGAGAGCTGTCGTAGCTTGGTACTGCGTTACGTGTGTGTGTCCATCCTTCACGCTACACATCTTGAAAGATTAATAGCACGGCGAGCTCCGTGCTCCGCCTAGTGTATAGCAGGAGTGTGGCGGGACATTAATTAAGAAATAACACATACCTCCCGCAGGCGACTCCTTCCCCGTACGTGCTTCCTCCTCCATTATTGTCCAGACACAAGCCTTCAGGAATATATGAAGTTCTTCCGTTATTCTAACAGATGCGAATCAATATATGGTTACAGTTTTATAAGATTTGTTCAAAGATATTTTTGCTAACACTGAACATGAATAATAAATATTGCTTTTGTTTTGTTTTATTTTAATTGGACATGAAAGAGAATAACGGATTAAAGAGAATTGGTAAAGGGAAGACATAAATGAGTGGGTGGGAATAATGGTGTTTGGGAGATAGAGATTGGGAAGGAGTGATGGTGTTTGGGAGATAGAGATTGGGAAGGAGTGATGGTGTTTGGGAGAATGTACAATCCCCTTCACTAGTGTTGTTGTTGCTGTTTTTTGTTTTTGTTTTTTTACGGGAATTAGCCCACCCGGGCACAGGTCGAACGACCCACAACGGGGCCTGGGGGGGCGAAAAAATAAGAACAGAAAGAAATTAAAAATAGAGAAGAAAAAGGTTATACTGTGTTAATCTACACCACGAAGATGCCGGAAACCAGCTTTTTAAAGTATGGAAACGCAGAAGGCAGAGCATTCCACAGTTTAGCTGTGTGAGGAAAGAAGGATGTACTATAACGGGTTATTCTAGTGTGACCGACATCCACAGAGAAACGGTGGGCACCGCGTGCAAGACGTGTGTTACGAACCCACGGCCTTGCCGGTGGTACACAGGATACCAAATCCACCGAACATTGCCTGTTAAAATACCTGTAACAGAGAGAGAGAGTGAAGCAACATTGCGGCGAAGAGAAAGGGAAGAAAGATTGTCAACTAAAGGAGGAGAGTTAATAAGACGGCTCGTCAAAGTTTTGTGCAGTGTGGCAGCGCTGTTTGTTTACATTCAACAGAAGGAAACTCGTAGTAGTAAATGCACTAGTGAAGGGGACTGTACAATATGTAGGAACTAAATACAAAGAGCTCGATTTGAAAGGATAAAAGAATAGAATAGGACAAATAATAGGTTAGAAGATGATTACGCGAGAATTAGAAACAAAATGAGAGAGAACTTGGAGAAAGGGGCATAAAGTAGGAAAAGAATATAGAATAGGTAAGAGATGAGATAACATTACAGGGAAATGAGAGAAGAAACAAGATGATGGATGAGATAACATAGGTGGGAAGAATTATATGACGGGAAGGTGTGGCAGAGAAGGCTACTGAAAAATGTTAGAGGAAGAGCATAATTCGTTGAAGACTTGTGTATGGTGGGAGAGGAAAATGGATGGTAATGGTTGAAGTCTAAACATATATCGTGAACGCAAAAACCAGGACCTCCAGTTGCCGTGGGGCGTGAGGCTGCTGACGGGGACCTGGGTAAAGATGCAGGCAGTCCCCTCGTAATGATCACCGAGTTCTCCTCATTTTCTGAAACGACGTCTGCCTGACAGAGGAAGTGGCAAGAAACCCAGCAAGAATGCTCGTGTGTCACTCGCGGGAATGTGTGGCACCTGCTGCTGCTGCGCCTTGTGTTATACCGGGTAGTTCATTTTAGAATAATTTTGTTTTATTAATTCAGAACAAGAGTGCAGGTGAAAAAATACACAGGCAAAACTCAAAAACAATACACAAATATATTCTGACATTATGCTCCTGGTGAGATTATTAAGGCATGCAGTCTCAGTAGGTTGGTTGTCGTCGTCTATTATCCTGTGTCTCTTCTGAGTGAGTTTTGGGACGTGACTTTACAGAGGTGTGCAATATTATTATATACCCTGTATTCATGTTGGGTATAAGAAAGGTTGTCACTCGGGAGTTTAGTTTGAGGACACATTTAAATAAAAGTGTCAGTTATGTGTGGTGGATATTATGTTCATGTTGGATATGGTTACGAGCGAGTCAGTCAGTGTGTGGCAGAAATTGGGTTCGTGTTTAGGTATAGTTCCAGATGCATGGGGCAGGCAGGTTATCTTACGTGAGGGAGAGAGATGGTTGTTAGTGAGGGATAAGAAGCTTAATTAGAGAGTGAAGGAAGTGATGCCATTATCTTTGTCTCTCCCGTCTTCTACACCTCCTCCTCCTCTCTTACATCCCTCCCCCTCCTTTCCTACATCCCCCTCACCTCCTCTCGTACACCCCTCACCTCCTCTCGTACACCCCTCCCCTCTTCTACATCCCCCCTCTATCTCCTCTCATCCCCCCTCCTCCCATCCTCTCTCTACATCCCCCCTCCCGTCCTACATCTCACCCCTCCCCTCCCAGACCTGCCCTTCATAAGTGGTTTGTCTTGGCAGTAGCCTGAACATGGCTCTGGTGCCGTCCCTTACCTGCCTTCATCTCTCAATTTATGACTTCTGGCTCACCTGCCTTGATGCTCACGTCATGGGTGTTAAGATGTGTTTCTTTGGGTTTTTCCTGCGTTTCCCAAGTTTTAAGTCACAAGAGTTAGTAGTTTTGCGGCAAGTTTTCACTCACAGGTATTAGGTATCAAGGCACAGGTGTCAGGTGTTGTCACAGATACTAGGCACAGGTGTCAGGTCTTGTGTCACAGATTTTTGGCACTGGTGTCTGTTTGCTACGGGTCACAGGTGCCAGGTGTCTTGTTGGCGATGTCTGGTGCGGGTCACGGGTGTCTGGTTTAATGTCACAAGTGTCTGGTGCAGGTCGCGGATGTCTGGTACAGGTCACGGGTGTTTTGTGCAGGTCACGAGTGTCTGGTTTAATGTCACAAGTGTCTGGCGCAGGTCACGGGTGTCTGGTGCAGGTCACAGATGTCTGGTACAGGTCACGGGTGTCTGGTTTAATGTCACAGGTGTCTGATGCAGGTCATGGGTGTCTGGTGTCAGGTCACGGGTGTGGTGCAGGTCACGGGTGTCTGGTACAGGTCACGAGTGTCTGGTGCAGGTCACGGATGTCTGGGTCACGGGTGTCTGGTTTAATATCACGGGTGTCTAGTACAGGTCACGGGTGCCTGGTACAGGTCACGAGTGTCTGGTGCAGGTCACGGATGTCAGGTGGTTTAATGTCACGAGTGTCTGGTGCAGGTCACGGGTGTCTGGTGCAGGTCACGGTGTTTGGTTTAATGTCACGAGTGTCTGGTGCAGGTCACGGGTATCTGGTTTAATGTCACGGGTGTCTGGTGCAGGTCACGGGTGTCTGGTACAGGTCACGGGTGTTTGGTTTAATGTATGGAGTGTCTGGTGCAGGTCACGGGTGTTTGGTTTAATGTCACGAGTGTCTGGTGCAGGTCACGGGAGTCTGGTTTAATGTCACGCGTGTCTGGTGCAGGTCATGGGTGTTTGGTTTAATGTATAGAGTGTCTGGTGCAGGTCACGGGTGTTTGGTTTAATGTATAGAGTCTCTGGTGCAGGTCAAGGGTGTCTGGTTTAATGTCACGCGTGTCTGGTGCAGGTCACGGGTGTCTGGTTTAATTTCACAAGTGTCTGGTGCAGGTCACGAGTGTCTGGTGCAGGTCACGGTGTTGGTTTAATGTCACGCGTCTGGTGCAGGTCACGGTGTCTGGTTTAATGTCACGGGTGTCTGGTGCAGGTCGCAGGTGTCTGGTTTAATTTTACTAGTGTCTGGTGCGGGTCACGGTTACCTGGTTTAATATCAGAAGTGTCTGGTACAGGTCACGGGTGTCTGGTTTAATGTCACGGGTGTCTGGTACAGGTCACGAGTGTCTGGTGCAGGTCACGGGTGTTTGGTTTAATGTCACGAGTGTCTGGTGCAGGTCACGGTGTTTGGTTTAATGTATAGTCTCTGGTGCAGGTCAAGGGTGTCTGGTTTAATGTCACGGGTGTCTGGTGCAGGTCACGGGTGTCTGGTACAGGTCACTCTTTGGTTTAATGTATAGAGTGTCTGGTGCAGGTCACGGGTGTTTGGTTTAATGTATAGAGTCTCTGTGCAGGTCAAGGGTGTTGGTTTAATGTCACGCGTGTCTGGTGCAGGTCACGGGTGTCTGGTTTAATTTCACAAGTGTCTGGTGCAGGTCACGAGTGTCTGGTACAGGTCACTGCTCTTTGGTTTAATGTATAGAGTGTCTGGTGCACGTCACGGGTGTCTGGTTTAATGTCACGGGTGTCTGGTGCAGGTGTCTGGTTTAATGCCACAGTCTGGGTCACGGGTGTCTGGTTTAATTTCTGGGTGCAGGTCACGGGTGTCTGGTTTAATTTCACAAGTGTCTGTTGCAGGTCACGGGTGTCTGGTTTAGTGTCACGGGTGTCTGGTACAGGTCACGAGTGTCTGGTGCAGGTCACGGGTGTGGTTTAATATCAGAAGTGTCTGGTGCAGGTCACGGGTGTCTGGTACAGGTCACGGGTGTCTGGTTTAATATCAGAAGTGTCTGGTCATGGGTGTGGTTTAATATCAGAAGTGGTACAGGTCACTGGTGTGGTTTAATATCAGAAGTGTCTGGTACAGGTCACGGGTGTCTGGTTTAATGTCACGGGTGTCTGGTACAGGTCACGAGTGTCTGGTGCAGGTCACGGGTGTCTGGTTTAATATCGAGTGTCTGGTACAGGTCACGGTGTCTCTGGTGCGGGTCACGGGTATCTGGTTTAATATCAGAAGTGTCTGATACAGGTCACGGTGTCTGGTTTAATGTCACGGGTGTCTGGTACAGGTCACGAGTGTCTGGTGCAGGTCACGGGTGTCTGGTTTAATATCAGAGTGTCTGGTACAGGTCACGAGTGTCTGGTGCAGGTCACCGGTGTCTGGTTTAATGTCATGGTGTCTGGTACAGGTCACAGGTGTCTGGTTTAATATCAGAAGTGTCTGTGCAGGTCACGGGTATCTGGTTTAATATCAGAAGTGTCTGGTACAGGTCACGAGTGTCTGGTGCAGGTCACCGGTGTCTGGTTTAATGTCACGGGTGTCTGGTACAGGTCACAGGTGTCTGGTTTAATATCAGAAGTGTCTGGTACAGGTCACGAGTGTCTGGTGCAGGTCACGGGTGTCTGGTTTAATGTCAATGGTGTCTGGTACAGGTCACAGGTGTCTGGTTTAATATCAGAAGTGTCTGGTACAGGTCATGGGTGTCTGGTTTAATATCAGAAGTGTCTGGTGCGGGTCATATTTATCAAGGTTCGGGTCAGTGGTTCTTCATCACAAGTTCGGTCTTGGTGGCGTCCTAGTTTTGCTATTTCCATTTTTCTTTTACCAAGTTGAAAAGAAGATACGAGTACTCGGTTAATTACTCTCTCTCTCTCTCTCTCTCTCTCATTGTTCGGGGAGTTTCGCGTCTCCACGGCCGATCGATCGTTGGTGACGGAACGGATGCAATTACAGTCAACCCTGCAATAATGAAAGGCGTTGATTGTTGCCTTTGTGAAGTGGAGGGAGTCCGTTCAATGGGTTTTAGAATCGCCCTTTAAGTTCACTTGAATGGCGTTAAACCTTATCTCCTGCGTACTTAGAAACGAGTAATTTGTTTGTGTGAAGTTATAAGACAGACCTACAACTACCACGTCTGCTGCTACTCTGGTCAGGTGGTGTTTCGTGGAATGTAGGAAAAAAGTCACGAGAAAAAAATCACAGGAAAAAATCAAAGGAAAAGAGTCACAATGTATATACTGTATATAAGAATTAGTTTTTTAAGGTTATTGTACAGTGTTCTAGTTTACGGTAGAATAACCTAGGTCAAGATAGTCCTTCTTTAACTGGAAGGTAATTGTCGAATCCTCTTTTTTAAGGATAATATTGTAATCATTCTCAGTGAAGGAATGCAGAGAATTCATTTAATAACGACAGGTTGTGTATGTGCAATTCGGTAAAATGTCTTGACTGGTGTGACGTCACGGTGTGTTTTGTTACCCCTTCAGGTCAACTGTATACTGTACTGCAGTGGTTCTCAACCTTGTTTGCCCCATGCACCCCTTTCACCATATGTCAGAATGTCATTCCCCCCTCCTTTCCAAGATTGTCTGCCTTAAAAAGTGCATTCCAAATAATATGCATATAATACTGAAAATCCTTTATTTTTTCCATATTAGTACATATACATTTCCCCGAAAAACCTGAATTCCCTGGGGAATTCCCCACTGGTTGAGAACCCCTGCTGTACTGGATATAACCTTTTTCTTCTGTAGGTTCTGCCACTATTACCAGAGTTACCAGGTTGGCGATTTTGCAGCTAAATTGGGCTAGTTTTGTATCTAGTTGGTGGTAAAATTTTGGCGGGGGGGGGGGATTCCTCCCTCAAGTTTGCATTTTGGGGGCTGGCTATTGAGTAAAGTGTGATAACTAAATCATTGCATAACCAGTAACATAAATATGGTTTGAGCCCCACAGCTGCTTGTTGATTGGGACGCCCATAATCGACCCAGCTGCTGAATGGGTACTTGACTGTACAATTAGGAAAGAAAAAAACAGTGACGGCCACACAGTTTCTTGTTTTAGTTGTCTCGTCACTGTGATGTATCCACACTGGTCTGTAGCACCCACTGTCTCTCAGACCATGAGCATCTCACTTTTCACCTTATTTAGCACTGTCTCCTCAGTATGTCTCACTTAGCAGTGTGTACTCACACTAATTCACCTGTCACCTTATTGTCTACTCAGAATATCTCAGTTGTCACCCCTAGTGGCCACACTATCTCAAGCTGTCACTGTCTAGTCCGGCTGTCTCACCTGTCACTTCATATGGTACTTTCTAGTGAGACTTGCCTCCCTTTATCTTGCCAGCTCCGTCTAGATTAATGCGTCTGCTGGTCGTAAATTAGTGTTGGTCCAGGTCTTACAGTCAGGTTCCTTCATTAGCCTAATGAGGAAGAGAGAATTTGTGATCCACTTCGGAAAATTTACATATTGAACCTGTGTATTTTTGGCGAGATAACCTTCCGAATCTTGTCGTGTTTTAGGTGTATTATCGAACTAGGGGGGTATTATATTGATAACTGGACTGATGGGGTTGTAAGGAAGAGTTCATATGTATTAGTGCGTGTTTCCATGTACAGTGATGGCGTACCTGTTTAGAAGCCGCGACCTTTGAAGAACAAGTTAAGACATTTTAGCGAGTCGTCCTGCACAGCCTCGCTAGTCATGATTCGATTCCGGCTTTTTCTTTAGTAAATCAATAAAATGCCGGCCGTGGTAATTTGGTACAGCGACTTGAAGGAAGGAGACGCGGCAGGGAGGAGAGTTTGACGTGGTAGTGGGAGGAAAGAGACACAGAAAGGTCGTATGGCAACTGTCATATACGAATAGTAGTCATCGTGGGTGTGGTCTGGTAGTTGGTGCGGGACATCCATTACAACAGGTGTAAACTTAACATTCTGACCTTCCTGAGATTCGTACAAACTCAGGTATGAATTTGACCCGTCAGTTGTGTGTCGTGTAGATCAACATTTTTTTCCTTTATTGTGCATTTTGGGGGAACTTGTTTGTGTAGTGAAATACAATTTTATTTTTGTAGATAACGGGACTTGTAAAGGCGTGAGTTGTAGTGGTTGTATTGATGGTGGTAGTAATAGTGGTGGTAGCGGTGGTTGGGTAGCAGTGGTGTCTGTGTAGGAGGGGCTGAAAGAAGTGGTGGTGGCGGTAGTAGTGGAGGTTGTGTACTTGTAGGAGGGGAAGAAGGAAGGGGTGATGGTGAGGTGAAGGGTAGCTCGGCGGGTGGGGTGTTGTTAAACCATCACCTGGTACTACTTATGGTGTTTTGATGACTTTCTGACGTTGTTTATACCCAGACACGAGCTGGTGGGCAGCACGGGCTATTACTCGACTCCTCGCAAATGTGGACTGTGTACAGTAAGTGTGCAGTAGGTTTGATCTTCAACTTATTGAGAACATTAGTCCTTCGCATTATTTAGGGAGTGTGTGCCTCCCTTCTCTCTCCTGTTATGAGTCTTGTAATTGACACGATGTTAAATAATATATACAGTATACTGTATTTTTTTGCCATCTATAAAAAACATTCCTCCTCTTTATGTTCCCTTTGGGATTGAAATGTACGAATCTTGTATTGATAGCAGAGGTGATAGGGGGCTCTGAGAGTTAATATTTCGTGTAGATATGACCCACATCGGGGCATGAGGGCGAAATAATAATAATAAAAATAATAATAATAATAATAATAATAATAATAATAATAATTCATAAAAAATATATATGTATATAAAATAAAAATATAATAATAATAATAATAATAATAATAATAATAATAATACAAATAAAAAAAATAATTGTGAGAAACGATATATGTATGTTGTGTTGTCAAAGCAAGAGAAACAATTGAGACCCTGCAAATGTGTGTAAATGAGGCAGAAATTCAGATCAGCAACCTGGGACGTGGTCACAATTTTTGTGATGCCATATGGCAGCAGGGTCTACCATTAGACAATACATTAGTGGTAATACTCTATAGCAATAACAACACTTAAGCTGATAACAGTGGGAATATATTGTATCAAGGATAAAACTAAAACAATTAACCAACACAGACTTTATCAGAGGAGGAGGAGGAAGGGGGGGGGGGGTGTACAGGATGTGAGAAGATAATCCGGCGACAACAACTTCTCATATCAGCCATGACTCTACAAAGACAGAAGGAGAACATGATAAAAACAACTGCACATCTCGACTGGAATTTTTCAATGTACCTTCACACACAGAGCTCACACTACCCATGATCAATGTACCTTCACACACAGAGCTCACACTACCCATGATCAATGTACCTTCACACACAGAGCTCACACTACCCATGATGTACCTTCACACACAGAGCTCACACTACCCATGATCAATGTACCTTCACACACAGAGCTCACACTACCCATGATCAATGTACCTTCACACACAGAGCTCACACTACCCATGATCAATGTACCTTCACAGTCAGAGCTCACACTACCCATGATCAATGTACCTTCACACACAGAGCTCACACTACCCATGATCAATGTACCTTCACACACAGAGCTCACACTACCCATGATCAATGTACCTTCACACACAGAGCTCACACACAGAGCTCACACTACCCATGATCAATGTACCTTCACACACATGAGCTACACTACCCATGATCAATGTACCTTCACACACAGAGCTCACACTACCCATGATCAATGTACCTTCACACACAGAGCTCACACTACCCATGATCAATGTACCTTCACACACAGACCTCACACTACCCATGATCAATGTACCTTCACACACAGAGCTCACACTACCCATGATCAATGTACCTTCACACACAGAGCTCACACTACCCATGATCAATGTACCTTCACACACAGAGCTCACACTATGCATGA
>NW_024736071.1:6323743-6388743 GCF_018991925.1 Homarus americanus | reverse complement strand
ATAATGACACCTCTCCCTTGTGGTCTCACCCATGCCCCCCACCAATACTCCCTTTCCCCCCACAGCGGCTGCCCTCAAGAACTGGTGGTGCTGAGGGCGTGTAGCAGCACCCAAGAGCTCTCACCTTAGCTCGCTTGATGCCACCAGACAACTCTCACCATACACCCTCACTTGGCACCTCTTTTCAACTCTCTTGTACTATAAACATCTTGTATATTGGCACTGTACATAATGTCCATACACTGTAATTATCAAAAGGGGGATTGCATTTTAAGAGTTGTCTAATTTTTAGTCTTAAGTTGTAAAATGTAGATTCAGACCCACCGCCTTTACGCCTCTCATTATTACGCTTCCTTTACTGCCACTTAATTTTTGCTGCCCAGTACCTTTGCTCTCTCTCTCCTCCCCCTCCTCCTCCCAAGAGATAAATCCATTACTCCAGGTTAACCTTCAAGTTTCTCCCTCACATTTATGCACGTTCTTCTTGCATTTCCTCTGTGTACAGTTTTACGTATATTTGTCTCTCTTATTGCTCTCTTTATGTTGTTGTGGTCTTATTGTTGAGGCTAAGTGACGGTCCTCACTCATACACGTTGTCCCTGTCTGCCGCTTGTCCTCTTATTATCATGCACCACACAGCTGCAGTGTCTTCTCATCAGTCCCGCACCTCTCATGTTACAGGTCGTAAACTACCCTCGTACCTACGTTAAATTGTCTCGTCTCTGGTCTGAGGAGTTGTCGTTAGAGTCAACAACTGTCATTTAGTCTTGAATCTCAATGTTGCCTGACTCTTGAGCTGTGTGTGTGTGTCCCCGTGTTATTGGCTGTTCTCTGTGGTGGTTCGCGCATAGGTCCTAACTTAATACAGCTTCGTGTCCTCCTTCTCTCTTATTTAGCCACTGAATATCAAATTAGTTTCTATATTTGGTTAGCTCTTTACTCTTGTCATATGAAATTTGTTAGTGGTCCGTCTCTTCTTTTCTCTTTTCAGTCTTCTTTAGGATTGGGATTTTGCACCGTTTTTGTCATTGCTTTTCTATAAAGAATCCTCGCTCTTGTTTAACTTGACCGGGTTTTGCGTGCCTGTACGTTGGTCACATAGCGGCTGCACTACAACACATGGGATTCCCTTGTGTGTTATGGCGAGAGAAAGATTAGTCAACAGCATACGAGTTTATGTAGTGGATTTTTTTTTGGTGGTTCTTCACTCGGAGGAAGTCATCCCAGCCCATCACTCCCAGCCGTGAGCGTATACAATAAACTCATTCATCATAGTGCTTGTAACACAGCCATATAATAAACTTCTTAACCTAAGCTTCACGACATATATCTAGAAAAGGGGAAATATCCTCTGAAGAAACAATTATCTGAAATATTATTTATTGGTCTTTATATATTAAGGTCCTTTAACCCTTATGCAGCGATTGTGGCGTTTTAGAATTTTGTTCTGGTTACCACCAGGCGATTTAATGTAGCCTAGGGAAACATCCAGGAGCCACGCAATATTTTCTCTTTAGGTTTTTTATTGTATTTGAATAATCTCCGCCGCGTTGACACAAACAACATGATAACTAGTGCTCATTTCTTTGAAAGTCAGAGCTGCACACATCTTGTAGTATACTAGTTCCTCTGATACTAAGAGCTGGCCCTCCACTAGGCTCCATGCATCAGCCCTTGACAATCGTCACTTGATTGTCAGTTGACAGATGCCGGTAGAGGTTAATTTAACCCCTCCATCACTGGACGCCACTTTTAATATTTTATTTGACTCGCGCCAAACGATTTTGTTGAGCGCAGAGATCCTTCGCAATGCTTTCTTGGCCCGCTGTGTCCTCACATCACAATAAGTTTTGATAAGTTTACCGCTAATAAATATTAAGGAACACTGAGGGACCTCGCTGGTGAACTATTATGCGTGACCATGAACTTCTTCACAAATAAAATAAAATTATTTCCATTATCACGACGATCAGTGAAAAGTATGAGGAGCCTGTGAGAGATTCATGCCTGGCTGTGTGATATGCGTCCTTCTAGCGTTTTTGGGCTACTTCCCCGCCGCTGTACACTTTTATAGTGTATTGTGGTCAACCATGCATCTGAACTACCCTCTTCCTCACTCATGTCTCCCTCCTTAACACTTAATTATATAAAACCTCACAGCGGCCATCTAGTTGCTTTTTTGTGGGATGTCTTGTTCTTGTTTCTCTTTACCTCTTCGTTGTTCTCGGTTGTCTGTAAGATCTTTGTGTTGTCTAATGTATATAAGAGTCCCTGCATCTTCTCAGTTCCTTTGTAATTTTTTGTGTATTTCTAATGTATAAAAAGTTTGTGTGTCTAAATTCTCCTTATCTTAGCTTAAAATCGTCTTTATTTTATTTCTGTGACCTGCTTTCTTTTTCTTTGGCCTGGCACCCCGTTTTTCTCTCTGCTGTCCCCGTAGATGGTGTCTCGTGGGTAGATGTGCTCCATATCCCTGACACTGGTATGGCCCGTGTAAGGCTTGGGTAGTGGTGGTATGATGCACGCAGTTGTTGTAGTGTGTTGTTTGGGGCCGCAGGTGCGCAGGCAGAGGCGGCCTCCCCTTCCACGCGCTCACGACGAAGAGCTCAGCGCCGTGTCACCAGGAATGAGTCACGCTACCACTCCGGTAAGTACCTTGCTGGTGTCCTCTTCCCAACTAGCCGCCGCTACTGCGTAAGGTAAGTAATAATCTGTTGTGTAAAATGTCTAGTACCGGTACGTTTATTTTATTTTTTTGGGCAGAAAAAAATATGACTACATATTTAGTAAGTATCTGTATAATTTTCCTTATTTTCTTAATACTATTCATTGGTGCATCCTTGTAGTACGTGGTGAACGTAGGTGCCAGGATTTACACTAAACTTTTGATTCATTTATCGTAGAATAGGAAAGTGTGGTTGACATGGTTGGGTGGTTATGTAGGCTGTACCCCACCTAGCCCTGCTGACCACAGTCGACCGCCCATGAGCTACACTTTTTTGCTTCTTTTGAGGCTGAAACGAAAGGGAAAGTGGGTCGAGTGAAAAGGCTCATTGGTATTCAGAGTTTATTTATGAAAGGGCTACACTTCCATTCCAAGTGTAAAGATTGTTATTAAATGGGAATTGTGGTAGGACAGGAATGAGTTCACTTAACCAGAACAACGGGACGCTACACTTCTCGTAAATTGTTGTAGTGTATTATTTGCTGCTCTCGGCGTGAAGCTCCTTATATTTTACTGTGTTAAGGTGGTGAGGATGTTCAGATGAGAGTTGTCAAACCTTATGTGCTGTGTGTTGCTGGAAGTACAGAACTTATCTGGTGTGTGGGAAGTTGGGAACAGTGACTTCACCTGTCCTCTTTGTGGCCGTTATCAGAATGGGTAAAATTTTTTTAAGGGAGTCTTGTAGTAAAGTAATTTCAGAGTAGGTAACTAACTTTTAAGGTAACTATTTTTAAGGCGGTGTGACGGTGGTCAACAAATTTTTAAAGTAGCGTCACAGTAGATAAATAATTTGGAACATTTCATTAATTTAACACATCTTATATTATTCCTATAAATTGAAGTAAACAAAAGTTATATTTTCTTACTGGTGCACCAAACTTTTGGTGAGGATAATGTTTTGTGACGTCGGTGTGAGTAAGACTTTTGAAAGGGAAATTATTTTGTGATGCATTATTAGGTATTCATCTATTTTGTGATAAGTAATTGAGTTTTAATGTGTTTTTTAATATATAATTGGGTATACAGTAAACCGCCGATATAACGGACACTTTCTATAACGCACCTCTACTTTAACGGACCGGCCTCTCCCCCCCCACCAATTAGTCCGTTATATTGGGATTTTACTGTACAGTAGTGCGTTTACAAGGGGTCGTCAGGTTTTGTGCAGTGTGGCAGAGCTGTTTTTGTTTACATTCGACAGAAGGAAACTCGCAATAGTAAACATACTATGGAATCAAAGTAAAGCAATATTAAAACAAATATATCAAAGATAATGATTTGTGGAATGTTTATATGACGAGCCCCTGCAAACGCATTACCGGATAGTGAAGGGGACTGTGCATACAAGTGAATAAAATTTTAATTCAAGAAAAGGGAGCGAGAAAGAGCCTTTAAAAACTTTTCCTCCCTATTGTTCAGCGAAGTTATGATATCAAGAAACTTTCATCAATAAATATACAGTATAAGCTTCTGAGGGACACAATTTATTATCACTTTTGGTCACTATTATGCTTCTTAGAACTAGTTGGCAATAATTGCCGAGTTCTGGTCCAATTCGGTTAATTTTAACTCAAAACAAATATTAGTTTCGTTTTGTTAATGTTTTTACTGAATGGTTGACTGAGATGATTTTATTCCATCGAGGGACCCACTTCTTTGCTGACTGTGGTGACCTTATGACTTCCCTGGCCTTAAATGTATCTATGGCAGGTGTTTGGTTTTACTTTTTTTCATGTAAATTATGTCAGAAAATCTACTTAACAATTATTATTGGCTTATCATTCATACTATGTGCACTAATTATTTTATCGTTGAAATTACACAAGGTTTAAGTTGGAACTGTAGACGTGCATTTGAATTTATTTTTACAGCGATACCCTACAAAATAAAAGTCAATGAATTCTTAGATACAAGAATACATTTACAGTGTTGACTCATCTAGATTTAACATCGCGGGTTAGTTTTTGTAAAAGTTACCAGCACGGGATACGTATTAAAACGTATTTATGGGGGGTGTGGGTTCGAATCTGTATTGATGTGAAAGTATTGCGAGAATACTTTACTCCCTGGAGCCCTTGACGCGGTTGTTTACGATACTCTTGGCATTCACTACATAAATAAGCAAATAGCGCTCGTTGTCGGGAAATTTACAAATGTTTACTGTGCGTAAAAGGAAGGTGATGAGTAGGCGGCTCCGACCGAACAGTTGAATTTGCATAATTATTTGCGAAGAAAGGTGAGAGTTAGCATTACTTGGCCCGGGTGACCATTTCACCCAAGACTCGGTTAGGCTAGTCACGCGTGGCCGAGTATACGGGTGACTGGGGAAGCTTGCCAGGGTACTAGTAGGATGGAGGCTAGCCTGGGTAAGGGTAGGAGGAAGGCTGGCCTGGATAAGGGTAGGAGGAAGGCTGGCCTGGATAAGGTTAAGGGTAGGAAGGAGGCTGGTAAGGGTTGGATGGAGGCTGGCCTGGGTAAGGGTAGGATGGAGGCTGAGCCGTGTGTCAGGAGGCAAGTAGTAGTGTAGATGAGAGGTATGGGTATATTCTGCTGAAGATTCACTCACAAAAATAGTTAGAAATTTGGGAAGTTACACAAGAAAGAGTTTTAGTTGTTTCAAAATACTATGTACTACCGTAAGTCTTGAGAAATAAAAGAATTGCATGACGCATCCATAACGTTGTCATACCCCTTTTTAGTCCTGGGAAAAGTGTGAGGAGGGTGAACGTAAGTAGTATAAAGACTTGTTTATCGCCTAATATTCAGAAGAAAAAGTTATAGTGATGGCCTGTTTCAATGTAGAGTCCCCTTCACTAGTGCGTTTACAGAGGCACGTCAGGTTTTGTGCAGTGTGGCAGCCAGTGTTTGTTTGCATTCGACAGAAGGAAACTCACAATAGTAATCATACTCTGGAATAAAATTAAACAATATTAAAACAATTATCTCAATGTTATGATTTGTGGAATGTTTATATGGCGAGCCCCTGTAAACGTACTAGTGAAGGGGACTGTACATGAGTTAGCCAAAGAAGCCATCCGTTTTCTCTTGTGAGGTGCTGTCGGGACGACAGCGCCAACTAAAGTAAACACAATGTTCACGGAAAAATTTATAAATATAATACAAATTAAAATAAACTTTTACATTAAGACGGCAATAACGATGCATAAAGACACTCGGTAATGATAAAAATTACTTAAGGAATTGTCCCAAGCTTTCTGGAGAACCTATTTGAATGACAATAAACAAGAAAATGGAAACGACGATGCACAGAACCAAACAGGACCTGACCTAACTAACGTAACCAAACCAAGCCTACCTAACCTTACCTAACTTCCTAGCCGTCGGAGCATCTGGCGTATTAAGCAGAATGAACTTACTTTAATATCAGGTACCAATGAAAGTACTTTTCTTGAAGCGACATTGTGTATTTTAGAAAGTGGCTATATACAGGATCGTCTTGCAGCTACAGTAATTATAAAAGGCGGTCTTCTATATAGCCTTTTTGAATTAGCTGCAGAACGGTCCTGTCTAAAGCAACTTCAGCCGTATTTTACGGGGGTTTTTTGTGGACGTAAGAGTCCGATTGTTTCTTGCGCTGAAACATTTTTTTTCACTGTCAGATCTCTACCGCATTTTGAACACTTGCACGTCTTCCCAAGTAGTTCATATTGACAGATAAATTCTTGCAGACGGTCTTCATCATTCACAAGCACAGATAACTTGCGATAAGACACTGAACACGATGAGATAACAACGCCTTTGAAAAACAAGATGGCTAGCTTCTCCTATAATTAACGGTCCTTAAGTGTGGAAATGATTCTGGGTCGAGGGCTTTTCTAGTAGGTGTTCAACTTCACTGGTCAGGGGGGCTTAACATTGGTCCAGATTTACACACATACACTGACACAATTATCATCTTCACTCTGGGAACTGAAAGGGTGAAGTTTAGTCGTTGACCGTCTTTTTACAGAATATATTATATACAGAAACTGCCTCAACTATGACCCTGCCTTGAGTAACTGGCTTATCTGCCTTTACTGAGTCCCTGCCTGTTAAGAACTAACTAGAACTCTCGGCTCAGACGCCAGAGAGGGGAGGGTATGACGAATCCTCGCATGTTGTATTCGTATGATTTTCATTTAAGAGAGCCTGGGACACCAGTAGGGAGGTTTACGACGTAATATCAGCAATCCTACTTGTAGTTATGAAACTATTAATGTACTATTCCTAGTTATACTAAATTAAGATAACAATTTTGTGATGGCGTCTTACACTCCTTTAGGAAGAACATTAAGTATACGAATATACATTTCAGTTCGAATCCAATGATACTCGAAAGAAAATTTAAATATATACAAACCCATAATATGGGATTCGAATCCAACTGTATGAATCTCATCTTTTACACAATGAATAAATTCAGAAACCACATGTGCGAAAAGAAAAAAAGAGATGTAAGCAGACCATAAATTAGAAAACCGGGACAGTGAAGGGACAACCAAGCCAATATTTATGGTAATAAACCCCCCGATGTGAGGCTCCGTCGTTACTTGTAAATGTTTACAAAGACCTGGATCACAAATTTATAGTTTAAGAGCAGCGCCACGGGAGAACTCCCGGCGGAATATTTACTGTAAAACTGTTATTTCTTCGTCTACAAAGCACATGAAATTACTGCCATGGAATCAGGTGATTTATGATGGAAGATAGAAAAAACGGGAGGAGTTAAAATTACAGGAAAAAAGTTTTGTATAGTTTATTACGTACTGTGGAAAATATGAACGAATTCCATTCGTAATTTTTACTGCTAACTTTTTCCTCCACTATTACCAGGCATTCTCTTAAGCTGCAAGTTCAGTTGTACCCACACCTGAAGCGGATGACATTGGGCATTGTAATTCTTCTCTTAGTGTGGATTTGACTTATAAATATGACATTCATGTTCCTGTGAATCTTTCCAGAGTGCCACCTCCTTAAATATATGTCATAATTCCAGTCGTTTTGAATGTTCGGGAGACACAGGTTCTCCAACTTTAATTTTTAATTTTATTGAATAGTACAGTGATTGTAGATTTTAGTTATTATTCTTAACTTGTTAAATTAATTTTTTTTAGAATTATCCAAATATTATTTTGAAGAAACAGCACAAGTCTGCCCACCACCGCGTGTTCCTCTGTCAGCTGGGCCCCCCATGTCCTTGTATATAATTATTCTGACTGGTAGAGACGGAGGAGCGCGCGACGGCTTGATTGGCTGTGTTTTGGCCGCTATGAATGTAAACAGATTCAGGAATATGAATGATCAGTTAATAAAAAAGACCCTAAGTTCCCCTCGTAGGAAAGTTATTGCACGAAATATTTTTAAGGCTCTCGAGATACTCAAACACATCAAGTCAGTGGCCGGCTTACAAATAATGTATGAACCTACTTCATATATTAATGTTCGATGAGTTTATCATTAATTACAATTAATGACTAATATGAATTATGTAAATAAGCACATGATCATAATTTGTCCCATAATGATTAAGTTGAAAATAAATTCCACAGGAGCATGATGAATTTTCCTGTCTGTACGGTTACTTATTCGCCTGTCTGTCTGGTTACTCATTCGCCTGTCTGTCTGGTTACTCATTCGCCTGTCTGTCTATAGTCATGGTACAACAGGGAACCACTTGCTTCCTTCATTGCTTATTTTCACTCATCAGATTTATGACGTTTACAGACACTTGTTAGGTAATACCTTTATAACTGACAGCGTTAGTGTTTAACGGTGTAATACATTTTACACAATGAAAACATCACCATATCCTGTTAAGGGGTGTGCTTGGTGTGTGTTAAACTCAGTAGCTCTGCTGATAGTGTTGCAGTATTGAGAGTGTATGGTTGTATTAAGCTGTCACTTTTCTAGGCTTGTCAACATAGTGATATTTAGGATCTTACAAGAAAACTAAAACTCGTACAGTACAGTTAATTTGTTATAGTGTTGACGTCACGTATAGTGCTACTGACAGTTAAATTTAGGCAAAAAGAAATGGAAATTAGGGATCACGTGAAGAACCTCCTCACCAGTTTATTTCACCTATATTATTAACCACCCTAACCGAACCTAACCTCATCTCCCCAAATAGTTTTAGGGTGTTTTAAATTAAGTTCATTGTAGTGTAAGAAGGAAAGTGACATTAGATAAATTGAATAGGTTGTAGTAGATGTGTACTGGACTGTACCTAAGGTTTATCACGCAAGTAATTTTTTTTGATTCGTGAGTCAAGTGATCAAGACACGTATAGAGCCACTGACGCAACTATAAAAAGACTTCTGCGGTGTTATTACATGGGAATCTTATATGATTACTACAACTGGTTATCATGTAGCACAGAGAGAGATTGCTTCAGTTTTCTGCTGCCCGACATGATCGCTCGTGTCTCAGTAAACAGTGTACACGTCATCTCAGTAGCTATGAGTGTGAGTGCCCACGTGGTCGTGTTCCTGCGTCTGTGCCAGTGCGGAAGACTACGTAGTCACCATTAATTAACGTTCAGTTGTCATACACACAATGTACTCAGGAATGCTGCGACACGTGCGCTCACCTCCGTGTGTGTTTTTCTTCAGGTGTCAGTATTGCTGAACTCAAGGGTTGTAGTTGTTGCCGTGAAAATATTATTGATGTTGGAATGATTCCTTTCCAATAGTTAGATTTGATATTTTTATACATGTAATACAATGATAATGTTATATAATGCAAATGTTTACTGAACCATATGTTAAAGTACAATAGCAGTAATTGTCTCTTAAAGTAATGAAATCAAATTAAGTTTTTGGAATTCAACTATTTTTTTTTTCAGCAAATCGGTACCACCAAGGAATTTTAAACACTCTTTGGGTACAACACTACAGTGACACACTGGTAGTAACTTTGGGAAAATTACGTTTAGGAACACTTTGCCAAGCATCCAATTGTTTGGTTATTAATTACGTAAGACAACTGCATGACAAGTATTGAAATTGATGCTCTTGAATTATAGAAATAACGCCGGGAATTTCCCGGAAAATTAGTAATCAGTTTTACTCTCGGGATCCTTGATGAACCCGAGTGGCGAGTTTTTATTACGTCTTAGATATTTATTTCTTTAACATAATGAGGCCACATAACGAAGTTCAGAACACGAGACGACATGAACCAGAGAACAAGCTGTCTAATCGTTTTGTGTGTGAGAGCTCACACTCGACCACTGATGAGTGTGTGTCCCGCCTGCTGTCTCCCCCACCCATCACGCCCTCAGTGTGTACGGATCACTTTACTCTTTCTTTCCTAATTGATACTGGAGCTCTCAGCGGCCACAACCACCTTAGTCTCTGAGAGGTTCTGAACTGAGGTGCAAATCTTCAAAGAGATTTGGTTTGTTTTACATCTGTATCATTTCTGATTATGTTTGACTGGGTTCAGACGTACTTTGTTTCTCTGAAATATATTACCAGCAGATTGAATGGTACGCAGTATGTATCTCGTGTTGTGAGTGTAAGTTATATGCCCCCCCCCCCCTACACAGACGTTATCGCAGGGTTATCTCGGGGTCAATCGTTGATCGCTTAATTTATCCCCGAAATCGTTGATTATGTAAAACAAATCCGGAGCTTATTGATATTGAAACAGTTTATTTAGCCAGGATAATGCAGATACAGAGTCGATAATAATAACAATATTGGCATGGCTGAGCCAGTTGAGAGCCTGAGCCACTCTTCTCGCCCACCACGGACCTGGGAGTGTTTCTTCAACATGGACTGCGAAGCGGGTCTCTAAGTCAGTCTCTGGCGGAATCCCATTTGCTATATAACTCGATTAATATATAATAGGAATTATTAGTTTTTTGCCACTGATAGCGGCTAGTTTATTGTGCACCCAATACTTATCCTGTGAGCTGTAGCGCAAAAGGATTACAGAGAAGAATTCACTAAGGGTCTGTATATTTAACCCCAGTGGTCAGGGTATTGTGGCATTGAATGTTACAGGGTATTTCAAATAAGTCCTTTGTTAAGACTCTGTAAATAGTGGGTAACTTATTCGCAACTGCTTGAGTACAGGAGTGTGAGGCAGTATGTCTGGCCGCACACCTTGTTATTCGCATTTGCGTGAAAGGTAGTCAAGTACATTGTGTGATTGGTTCTATACATGAGAAATGATATAGCTACTGAGTACAAAAAAAGTTTCGGCTATCTTGCCACTAGAGATAAAGTGTTGTGCCATTTCACACACCTGTCTTTAAAAGGTTCTATCTTCACACAATCAAGGACGTAGTGTTCGAGTGTGTGGCCATATGTTTGACCACACACTTTACATTTAGTTTTGTTCACTTCTTCTTGAGGGATATACTGCCTTAGTCTAACGGCTACAACATCTTGTAATCTAGTGATCTTGTTACTTGCTCCATATACTGATCCTCTTGGTACATCTCATCATTCGTAAACAGTATATTGATTAATGCCTGTTTGCACTTGTGTGTTTTGCAAGAAATTCATCAGTAAGTTCTTTCCTAATTACAGTCTTAAGGTTTCTTTTTGACAGACCCATATTGTATTCAATAGTGTCTTTGTTAGACGCGAACTTGTTGAGGGCCTCAACTCTGTCATGTTCTTTGACGCCTATGTGAGAGGGGATCCACGAATGTTTGATCTTGACAGCCCGGTCAACAAGGTACGCATATTTGTGTCTGGCGTCAGAGACAAGCGCGTGACAACTTAAGTTGAGGGAGTCAATGGCAAGTAGTGAGGATAGAGAATATGTGATGATGAGACTGTCACTGACAGTGGTTTCAATAAATTTAATGGCTGTATGGTAACTAATTCAGTTTGTAGAGTGATTGCCCAGTTGTTAATTCTAACTTTTTTTTTCAATTGTATTACCGTTAGGTTGAGTCAGAACGATAGCACTTCCACCCCTCCCACAGGCAGTGTTAAGAGATCCATCAGTGTAGACTGTAGATGGTCTGTGTGATGTTATCATCAGTCTCTAGGGTGTGTATGTGTTCACAAGCTCTCACTTTGGCAGTGTGTTGGAGATAAATACTTTGTGTAATTAATCTTTTAGGCGGATATGTCGGTATTGTGATATCGAAGGCAACTGTCCGCCAGGGTGGTAGGAAGTGCTGTTGCTTCTCATATTTGTACAGATGGTCTAGTCCAAACATCTTCATATGTGTAGCTGTAGTTTGGATCCATTTAGGTTCACCAGTCCCATGATTCACACATTCTAGCAATTTTAAGGAAACAATGTTATCAGGATCACCACGCAAAAGCCTCAGGGCAATCATGAGATGGATTTAAATTATTCTATCTTTGACACTGGGTATACCTAGTTCTTTCCTCATATTAAGTACTTTAGTGCTCGTGGGGCAGCCTTGGATAATTCTGAGGGTTTTATTTTGAATTTATTTCGAGCTTGTCAATGCCTTTCCCGTCACGAAGGACCAGGGCTGGTGCGTGGTAATCTATCCTAGGTATGTACATTGTTTTAACAATTCTAATATTAGAACCATAATGTGGGCTGTAACCCGCTACACTTCTCAGAGGCTTCAGTCTGTCAGTGCATTGGCGGGTTAGCTGTTGTATGGCAAGTTAGGTACACTCGCAACAAAAAGTATCGGTGCATACTGTAGTGTGAACAATTTGAGACCAGTGACGATAGGTATTGGGAAAGGCGAGTTGTTCCAGCCGTATGTTGGCAGCCCTGTAATCCTGCTGAGCAGCTACTATGGCCTGGTCAAGTGAAACAAACCGTTATAAATAAGGTCGGGAAGTGATAAATAGACAGTATGAAATATGAGGAGCTCCCTGTTAACTAAATTATTTGTGATACTTGTGAATATTGCCACATTAATTTATGCTACCAAATAAACCACTCAACCCGGTCGTCCTGAGGGGTGGTGCAGCGTGGACGGCCGCTCCGAGACCTGTCGTCTGTAGCACCAGTTTCGAGGTATCGCCGAATCCATCGTGCAGCGGTGTTCCTGTTTACACCAACCCGACGGCTATTATCTGTGACGCCGAACCCTTCGTTATGAAGGGCAATAATAGCTCCTCGTGTTCCCTCTGAGGTTTCCATGTCGTCTGGCATGTGTACATCTCTCCTGCTTCATATTGCCTTTGTTTTATACCCACGTTCACCGAGACCGAACCCTCGCTCATCATTCAGTCGACACAAAGCAACAATCCGAAAAGAGGAAACAAACACACTGATTGTCAGCCATATGGCAACACCTAGTGGAGGGGGGGGGGTTATGATACACTTACAACCTTCCCGACATATCACAGTGTATACGTATCGTTTCGGAAGTCATCGATCTCACCCTGCACCGATACTTTTTGGTGCGAGTGTACAAGGAATGGAGACACCAAGATATTTAAAAGAAGTGACGTAGTCAATAGTGTTGTTACCTATCTTGTTTGTTGAACACCTTAGTTTTCTTAGTGGCGATAATAAGACCGGGGTTCTCACAGGGTGGTTTGCATTTCACGATGAGTTTTAGTAAGTACACTCTCAACAAAGGCTTCTCGAACACTTGGGCACGATGGATGTGAGAATGATCAGAATTGGGCTTGGAATGGTTTCAGATTCTTCGATCACTTTACAGATTGCATAGTGCTTCTAGAGTTCGAGAAGTTTTTAGTGGGAGTGTCCAAGGAAAACGAAATTTCGTATGTAGGTGAGGATAAGTACCAGGGCTTGGGAACCTTGGGGTGGTGAGGTTGGGGCCTCGTTGCTACCCACACTGGCGCCTTGTGCTCCTGATGGAATGGTAGGCTTGGGCGGGAGTTGGTAGGTGTGGGCATGGAAATAGGATGGTAGGTCTTAACGTGGGCAGGCGATGAAGAGGTGTGAACGTGGGCTAGGGATGACAGGTGTGTGCGTGGGTGGTGGGTGAGAGATATCAACGTAAGCAAGGGATGTTAGATGTCAATGTGGGCGGTGGATGATAGATGTGGGCGTGGATTGGGGACGTTAGATGTCAGTGTGGGAGGAGGATGGTGGTAGTGCCCCCCCAGAAAAAAAGATCTGAAGTGATTTTTTAAAGTTACAGGGTTAAGCGAGTATCCGTAATGAACCCACAACCATAGTCTTCAATGAAACTTGATTGGCAGGTTGGATATTAATTTGCGGTGGAAATATTAGCTGTTAATGGACAATCTTTGACGATATATGCAGTATTTTTAAACTACATGGTGTCTCGGGTAATAGTAATAACTCAAATTTGGAAAACGAAGGTCAAAGGTCAGTTCAAAGCATTTTTTAGTCGTGTTGTGACCGTCTGCTGTTGCTTCACACGATGGAGGAGATCACGTTTTTAGTTCAGAAAAACCCGGCTTGTGATTACCAAAAGCCTGGCCGTAATCAGTACGGTGTAAGGCATTTGTTGGCACGAGCTGATGTTATCACGGTAGTGTGAATTAGTGTTAGCGTGTTACTGTGAAGTGTGAAGTAGTGTTATTATTGTTAGTAAGGTGGTGTTCGGTGTTATCAGTACGGTACATCAGGAACCAATGAGAAACCTGAGTAAAAATAGACGCTTTTGGAGAGGCCTGGAAGGGGAGGACGTTGCTGTAATGGAACGACTACCAAATCTTGTAACAAGTTTTTCTGCTTAATGTTTTCCTTTTTTTTTACTTTTTCTGATCCTTTTTGTATTTTTTCTCTCTTCGTATACCATGGACGTTGGTTATCGTGTACCTAGCGCTGTTACGTGTTGATGGAGTTAGAATACGCTTGGCTGGTGTAGCGTGGCGTGGGTCGGGTTTAGGTGTGGTCCCCAAAACTCACTGTGCTCAGGTTGTGTCCCAGGCCCCAAGGAGTGGGTGGCTCTGAGACGGTATACGAGTATGGCGAAAAACCTGGTGTTATCACTACATGAAACTGATGATTAGAGAGCATGTTTGTCTTAAAACTGGATCTGTGAGGAGGTCTGTTTATCCGGGCGATGAAGATAGACTCAGGTGAATTTATGTTGCTCGTAAACAGTTGTATTGTATGTAACTCAACGCTAGAAGAGCACATGGCAACAACACTGACCTGTCTCTAAATATAACTGTAAAAAGTTGAGGAGGAATAGTTCTCCTTTAGGACAACATTGGGTACTGTCCTGATATATATATATATATATATATATATATATATATATATATAAAGAACAGTTGTGTGTCAAGAAAATGGATTAATTTATGTGTAAATACTTAAAGATTAGATAACATGTAGACATCCACCCACATCTGAAGGGCGAGGACGATAGATGCTGGTGATAGAGAATTTGATTAGATATCCCGACAATCTTGGGAAGAATGCAGTAAAAGGCAGTGGTGAGCAAATTAGCCATTGCATCGATATTCCTCCGACCTACTTAACAACTAATTTGGGATTCGAGCAACAAGTCGATTGCATCTCATTAATATTGTTTATGAAGATGCTTCGCTGAAGACAGGCAAGCTATAATTGTTTTTAGATAATGATTTGAATGTGTTTAGCTTCTTGCCGACACGTTTATGTGATCACCTTGACGGCAGTAGTGGCGGTGTGGCTGGCTCCTGGTGGCTGACTTAGCCCACCACTGCTTGAAGTCGGTGTTTATTATTATTATTATTATTATTATTATTATTATTATTATTATTAGTAGTAGTAGTAGTAGTAGTAGTAGTAGTAGTAGTAGTAGTAGTAGTAGTAGTAGTGTTGCTGTTGTTGTTGTAGGTGGAGATGATGATGGTATTATTATTATTATTATTATTATTATTATTATTATTATTATTATTATTATTATTATTATTATCATTATTATTATTATTATTATTATTATTATTATTATTATTATTATTATCATTATCATCATTATTATTATTATTATTATTATTATTATTAGTGTTGCTGTTGTTGTTGTTGGTGGTATTATTATTATTATTATTATTATTATTATTATTATTATTATTATTATTATTATTATTATTATTATTGTATTATTGTTGTTGTTGTTGTTGTTGTTTTGCTGATGGCATTTAGAGGAACTTATTGGTTTGCATTTATTCGATACAAGTGTAACTCGTCGGATTCTCTGCTCGCAAGCCGTTAACATCAAACTGTCTTTCCCCATCCAAGGGTACACAGTAAGGGTGGCGAGAGACTTAACCTGGGGAGGTATAGCGTGTCCTGGGATGGTGAATAATTTGTCGAGGCTTAGAAGGTCCCCCAAATTTACCTTTCCCTAAAACAAATCCCCTGCACCCCACACCCGTTAATACCCACCCCCTAGTACAGTGGTTCTCAACCTTGTTTGCCTCATGCACCCCTTTCACCATGTCAGAATGTCATTCCCCCCTCCTTTCCAAGATTGTCTGCCTCAAAAAGTGCATTCCAAATAATATGCATATAATACTGAAAATCCTTTATTTTTTCCATATTAGTACATATACATTTACAATTTTACATGGATTATTTTTATAGTGGAGTTTTACAAATTAAATGCCAATTGAAAATGTTGATGGATTTATAAAACTTGAATAAAAGTAAAATAGTTTTTTTTTTTTATAATGAATTACTTAACAGACCAAACTGAAGCATAATGCAATAAACAAAAAGTTCAATAGAATACCAGAATATTGTAAATTTGTAATTAATTTTATTCAGATGAAGATTACAGTCAATGAGAAACCTGTGATTGTTTTTTCTTCGCCAATTCTGGGATACGCGGAGGAGTGCTTGAAAGGGCACAACGCAGGTCATTTTCTACCTCTAATCTACTACGTTGCTTCGTTTTAATTTGCAACAGAGTTGAAAAGCCTGACTCACAAAGATATGTCGACACAAACGGAAGCAATGCACGGATAGCTCTTTCTGCCACTTTTGGGTAGGAATCGCACATCAAGGGCCAAAATTCTGTGATTGATTTCTCATCGAACATATCTCTTGCTCCCGAATCAGTTTCCCCCCTGGGGGGAATTCCCCCCTGGTTGAGAACCCCTGCCCTAGTACTAACCCCTGTCCTCCCAACTAATAACACAAGCAATTGTTCCTCTACCTTAACTACCGACATCAAGTCAAACAAGTGGCAGGTGAGGTGGGTAAGGTACGCAGACTTATTATAAATGTGTAAACCAGAAGCTGGAGATTAACCTGTGTCTGGTTCTTTGACAGAAACCCGCCACTCTGCCGTCTCACTGTCCGTCTAGTTCGTTAGGTACACAAGAAACATAAATACTGTCACCCAAACAGGGAAGTTGGTAGTGATAATCACACTTTTTTTTTTTTTAAGAATTCTTGTTAAATCAAACTGCAGTTAGGGAAATGTACAGCTTGATTTATTAAGTGTGCACAGCCACACTCCCTAGGGTCGACAAATACACCAATATTAGATTTACTATCATCGTAGATTAGCGAATGATGGAACTTAACTTCTTATCGGGTGATGCCGCCATAGTGTGCAGAATGGACGTAGAGAGAACATGACATAACCGGCTTTACAGCGGCTGACTGGTTAAGTTATTTACCCAATTACGTCTGGATGCACTGGGGGCGCTTCGGGCGCCAACAGCAACCTTTAAAATAGGAGGCGGGTGTTGTATCCACTCGCCCACAACACCCTACATAGGTGGTGTCTTGAGCAAAATTGAACATAATTGCAGCACCACATTCCTAACTGTGCATGGGGATGAAAGACACAGATGCATCACATTTTTTGACCTAAAAGCTGCATTTGATATTGCCTATTTTTATTGTACGAACTAGCGAAAATGGATATGGGAGGGCCGCTGTTACACTGGATAAGTGGTTACCTCACAAACAAATGGACTGGTACACTGTTTCAACGTTACAAGAGTGATGTCATAGATAGGCAACTTGGCACCCCCAAAGTGGAGTACTTAGTTCTACTTTGTTCAATGTTCTTGTGATTGCATTATTAAAGTCAGTCCCAGGTAACCCCAGCAATCTCGGACTGTCAAACAGAACCCTAAAAACTGTAATCAGGAAAGAACTTACTGATGAATTTGAAACCAGTAGACAAGTGCAAACAGGCACAACTCAGTCTATTGTTTACCATGATGAGATGCATCAAGTAAAACATGTACAGTATATGGAGCAAGTAACAAGATCACTAGATTACAAGATGTTGTAGCCGCCAGACTAAGGTTAGGATTTAAGTACCTGTGGCAGTATCTCTCTCAAGCAGATGTGAACAAAACCACTCGTTCCTCTTTCGTTTATAAGACGTTTATATAAAATCTTGTCTCAAGTCAGCCCCGTTGGTTTCACACAAAAAAGCAGTGCGACGGAACGGGAATAATGGCCACGCCATCATTAACTTTCCTGCAAGTTTATCCCAGTGAATGTAAGATTGCAGCCATGGCAGTGTTAGAAGTGACCCCACGAAGGAATATACTGGCACGGGTTAGGTTGGATATTATTACTGTAAAATCTGAAATTTGCTAAATGTTTTAATCTGTAAGGTGCTTAATTTTGTATGTCTGTCTGTTAGCTCTGCAGCACCCAGACGCTTTGAACTGTTGCCACCAAACTCATAAATATGTTTTCTTGGAGTCGTTCATGGAAACCGTTTTTTAGTAGAGTTCGGTCAGAGGTCACTACCACGAGCTGAGACAGTCATCGATGTACAGTTCTTTAAATTATAGATTTGACCTGATCACTGCTTGACCCTGACACATAATTTTTTTGGCCGAGCAGGAGCTTCAGTTACGATCACAAGCAAATAAAACACGTGAAATCCCATGTTTTTTATCAGTCTATCCTTAGATTGTAAATAAGGTCCCAGCCAGCGATGCATGTTGCCTAACAGTGTACCGAAACACGAGGCTGCAGGCAAGCTTTATGGCCCTTCTCCCACATTGGTTTTGTAAACTCATTTGTGACAGTTGACAGAATACTTATCAGAATTAACAAGATGAAAGTAATTTTGTTAGAGGGAATAGCGTTTACTCAGGACTGTTAAGAGCGGCAGCGTCCACGACTTGTGATGTGGACGACCTGAGTGGCTGTGTGGAGTGTGAGGGAGGAGGACGGGGAAATACTTTCTCTGCTCAGGGAAGGCGTCAGTCGTGTTACATCTCATGCTCAGTGATCAAGCACTGACACCACCTTAAGTACACTCACACGCATCAAGGTACAAACTTATTAAAAAGGGCCTATTAAGATAATAATACACTATGATATATTATAATAATTAGGGTTTTTTCTGCACTGGTTTGTGTACCTTCATGTATTTCTTTTGTAAATTGATTAATTATTACGATCATTGTATGAAAAAGTTAACTTTATAAGGCTAATCATCAGTGATAGTAATGTTAGCAGTTTGTAGTTACTTCTGTGTCAGTTTTGTTTAATTAAAGACATTTCCAGGTATAATCACTTAATATATTTACTCCCTACGCTGTTTAAGATATGTAGTGAAGACAGGTGGTTAGGGTGAGTGCAGGTGTGTGTTGGTAGAGCCAGGGTCAACACTTGTGGTGGCTGGGAGGTGGCTAGGGGAGGCACTGTTGGCCGCACTCCTTATACAGAGCCGCAACGGGCCCGGGCTACCTGCGCAGCCACACTCCGCCTTCGCAATCGCATGCTCCTGCTCCACTCAAACGCTAACACACACACACACACACACACACCCCTCACACTTGCAAACCACGCTACCCACTCCACCTAATGACACGCCCCCTGTATTAATTGGTGAAGAGGCTCTCCACCACCGCGCCTCCAAGACACTCCTGATGATTTTCGAGACGACAGTTCGCTCTTCGTTGTATTATTAAATGTTAAACTCCGGAGTGTATTGAGACCATCCACCACTTGTGTAGATCCACATACAGGGTGTCCATAAATGATTACCCTAAAAACAGTATGCTCTCATGCTTTAATCAGGATAATCATTTAAGGACACCCTGTATTACCCTGTCACCCAAGGAACGGACGAAGTTTTTATCCGTTTGTCCGACATCTTACAAAATAATATATAAGACAAACAGTTTCTTTAAACACATCATAACAGACGTCGCCAGTTGACAGAGGAGGAAGTTATCTTATTGCTTTAAGGTAAAAAAGACAAAGGTCAAGATAACCAGATCCCAACCAGGAAAAAATTCTTGGGGCATTATATACACGTATTAGTTACACGAAAGGTCAAAGGTCATCATAACCCTGCATGTATTGTTTATGTAAGATATTGTAAGCCTTCGTCAGTTTTCACGTGGCTCTTAATTCTCAGGAGCGGAAGCTGCTTCGTAAACATCAGGTCACGAGGTCATTGGTCATCTTTCTCTCACGTATCTTTGTTGTGATTGAAAGGACGGCATTTAGATCTGTTGTAGTCACATGTCATTGGGATATAAGTGTTACTTGACACAGACAGTTGTGAGAAGACTTTCTTGTCAAAGTAAATATCTTGCATAGTGCAAAACAAAAAATAATGTGATCCATACAGTTTTCGTGTACTAACTTCACCATATCAAGCAATTACTATTTTTCGTTACATTTGCCTAACAAATATACCACAAACACGATGTTCTGGAATATAATATATTACATGTGTGTGTGTGTGTGTGTGTGTGTGTGTGTGTGTGTGTGTGTGTGTGTGTGTGTGTGTGTGTGTGTGTGTGTGTGTGTGTGTGTGTGTGTTACTAACACTGGTAAAGCATAGTTGTTAACCATAGCAGTAAGCCTGCTCGTACAGTTGCAACCATTTATAACTGGGACAGTGGCTGGCGTGTTTTGTGAGATGTGCTGGCATTATTTGTTTATATCTCACAAAATACGCCAGCCACTGTACTCGTTAGAAATGGTGGCAACTGTACATGTAGTTGTCAACAGACTATAGGACAGGACACAAATTTCCCCTGTTTAGACTGATAGATTGAAAGATTATAAGGCAATCCACCCTAGAGCATCATCTTTTTACCAGTCAACCAGAACGTTCCCCTTCAGACAGAGCCCTTGATCTTAAGAGAATCCGGTGGGGGGCTCCACCATACCTGCATACCCACCTGGTGAGACGCACTTGGACTTTTTGGGAGTATGTGGTGGCAGGATGATCTGTCACCTTGACATTACAAGTAGAAGACAGCATCAGTGGCGGCGTCTCGAGGACTGTGAGCCAGAACCTCGGCATTGCAGCTCCTCCCGTCAGAGACGACAACTAAAGATTGCTTAGTAAGGTCAGGGTCGCCCACCACTGTCTCTCAGGCGTCAACGAGGAAGATGATGGACTGGGCTCTCACATTGTCTTATGATCCGCAAGTTAACTTCCTGCGTACTGTACCTTAATTATGTAATGCTCTCAAAAAGCTTTACTATCTGTACATAAACGATGGATGCATCCAACTCAGAGTATGAATATTTATGTGCGTATCTGTGGTCTTGTTATGAGGATACACACGTGTGTCCAAGGACAATTAGTTCTGGAGTATGTAAACAAGGCAGTATTATTATTGACGTCAGGGTGTGGTGGAGGGGGAGGGGCGCACCGCTCACGCCCAACAGGCCCAGACCAAACACACTCACCTGGGCACTGACGGTTCTGTTAGGTACATTCTTTATATACTGATCATTCATGTTGGTTGCCAGCAGTAATTTTGTTTTTGTTTTTCGTGTATGCCCTTGTGTTCACGTAATAATTATTTCTGGTATTCTGTAACGTTATCACAGGATGCATGCATTTCTCATATGAGCCTTCAGTATATGACATTGACTATACACAATTCATCAACAAATATTAGAATGTATCTCTTCATGAAACTTGACATAATAGCTCAATAAATAAGTGATGGACCGTGATATCATTGTGACTCAGTATAGACTTCCCTTCTGTTTACCATGAACAGTATGCTTCTCTTCCTCCCTTCCCCCAAGTGTATTGTTGCTACCTCCTCCTGCTCTCCACAGTGGCGATGAGAGTTAATTTTGTTTACATCTCTCTCTCTCTCTCTCTCTCTCATAATCCACCATAAGCACAAGTAGAGCTATAGTCCCTTATAATGTAACGTGTCGGCTAACCCACGCAAGTTTGAACACAGTAACAGACAGGCTACACCCAGCTACTAATACAATACACGTGGCTGTTCAGTGTGTACAGTGACGCACAACACACGAAATGTAATGGATTAAAATGCCCTCAAACTTGAAGAATTCACGAATAGGTAACAATATACTCGTATTATTTAAACTCTGTCTACATTTTTAATTGTCAATGTTATACGAAAAATCCCGACATAATACTCCAATTTTGCATAATCCAGATAGCTAGTACAACAGTGTAACTATTGTACAACATACTTATATATATCTCTGAGGCCAAAGTCCCAGGGGTTTTGTGTACTTGAAGCTTTTAGCGATATATACTACCGTCCACAGCGTGAACATTGGACGTACAGTAAACTAGCCGCTCTCTGGCATTAACTTAACTTACTTTATCATGTTTTGTTTGCTTGCTATCCTTCCTCATTATCCACATGTGTTGGTTTGCCCAGTCTCTTAGTCATCACCATTGTCCATGCGTGTTAATAGCTTTCTCGTCATCATCATCCCGTGTTAACTCATCATCATCATCCCGTGTTAACTTGTCATCATCATACACACTTGTCAACTCAGTATCGTCCTCATCATCCACTTCGTGAAGTTCACTGAGAAAGACAAACCAAGGCACTGTGACGTCATGACTCAGTATTTAGCAAAAACAAGTTTAGTAATGAGTGTTTTGAGGGTCTTGTGGTGTTTGAGTGTGTTTGTATCTAAGGTGTTTAGTGTTTGAGTGTGTCTGTATCTGAGGTGTTTAGTGTTTGAGTGTGTTTGTATCTGAGGTGTTTAGTGTTTGAGTGTGTTTGTATCTGAGGTGTTTAGTGTTTGAGTGTGTCTGTATCTGAGGTGTTTAGTGTGTCTGTATCTGAGGTGTTTAGTGTTTGAGTGTGTCTGTATCTGAGTGTTTGAGTGTGTCTGTATCTGAGGTGTTTGAGTGTGTTTAGTGTGTCTGTATCTGAGGTGTTTAGTGTTTGAGTGTGTTTGTATCTGAGGTGTTTAGTGTTTGAGTGTGTTTGTATCTGAGGTGTTTAGTGTTTGAGTGTCTTTGTATCTAAGGTGTTTAGTGTTTGAGTGTGTCTGTATCTGAGGTGTTTAGTGTTTGAGTGTGTTTGTATCTGAGGTGTTTAGTGTTTGAGTGTCTTTGTATCTGAGGTGTTTAGTGTTTGAGTGTGTGTGTATCTGAGGTGTTTAGTGTTTGAGTGTCTTTGTATCTGAGGTGTTTAGTGTTTGAGTGTGTGTGTATCTGAGGTGTTTAGTGTTTGAGTGTTTGAGTGTGTCTGTATCTGAGGTGTTTAGTGTTTGAGTGTGTCTGTATCTGAGGTGTTTAGTGTTTGAATGTGTCTGTATCTGAGGTGTTTAGTGTTTGAGTGTGTCTGTATCTGAGGTGTTTAGTGTTTGAGTGTGTCTGTATCTGAGGTGTTTAGTGTGTCTGTATCTGAGGTGTTTAGTGTGTCAGTATCTGGGGTGTTTAGGTGTTTGAGTGTGTCTGTATCTGAGGTGTTTAGTGTTTGAATGTGTCTGTATCTGAGGTGTTTAGTGTTTGAGTGTGTCTGTATCTGAGGTGTTTAGTGTTTGAGTGTGTCTGTATCTGAGGTGTATAGTGTTTGAGTGTGTCTGTATCTGAGGTGTTTAGTGTTTGAATGTGTCTGTATCTGAGGTGTTTAGTGTTTGAATGTGTCTGTATCTGAGGTGTTTAGTGTTTGAGTGTGTCTGTATCTGAGGTGTTTAGTGTTTGAGTGTGTCTGTATCTGAGGTGTATAGTGTTTGAGTGTGTCTGTATCTGAGGTGTTTAGTGTTTGAGTGTGTCTGTATCTGAGGTGTTTAGTGTTTGAATGTGTCTGTATCTGAGGTGTTTAACGTCCTGTGGAGGATACAGTTAAAGGTCACAGAACCAGGAATTAAAAATATAGTCGTTTGTTTAAGTCTTTCGCCTTGTAAAGTGTGTGATAAGCGAGTCGTATTATAATATCCACCATTTTCAAAGATGATGGATATTCATTATGACCATGTTATATTATACGGTTTGTGGTACAGTCCCTAAAATGTTTCGTTACCTTTTCCGTCTCTACAATTTGAAACACGGAACAAAATATTTCGATACTGTATATTCGTCAGTGCATCGTCATGTGTTGGTATTCCTGTTTCCCATATCGGTAACAACTAGAGAAGGGGTGGGAGGTGAGTCTTCCCTCTCTGGGTCACTAGATACTTCAGTTTTGACATTCTGACAGTTATATGCACAAAAGTGTTTACAGGTAATTTGATCCACATAATAGATAATGGTGTTTACCACTACATGCCTGTGGATGACTGTATTGTACCAACCGTTCCTAAACTACAGTAGTGGACTAACACTCCTCACAAAACCACCAACCACAACGACCCCATGGGCACGATACGTTTTTGGGGTGACTACACCTGTATGTAAAATTTTCATATGATATGAAAGATGTACCGTAGCGATGTTATAACGTGAGGATGCGATGCTGGATGAAACAGGAAAAAGTGGCTACAGCAAGTTGAGTAATTATGATGGTGGATTAAACTCCTCCTTCCTCCCCACCCCACTAGCCTCCTCCTCCCCTCCACCTTGCTTACTGCCTGAACAGATAATCGACGATTCATATTAACAAAACTGCTCCGTAATCTCTCGATGCTGGGGGTGGCATGTAGTATTTATTGTAACTGATAGTGCATACGTGAGAACAAAGTGTGTGTATTATAAGCAAGTACTGTGGCATTGGTGAGTTACAAGTGATATTAACCACTTAAATACTGGACGCCACTTTTAATATTTTATTTGGCTAACCCAAGGGGTTAATATACTCTCTCTCCACTAAACCATTGGCATGTACAGTACAGTACGTTGTGTGGCACGAGTGGGGTTTCGTTTAGTTGCTTGACGAATTTACACTGGTATGGTGGAGGAAGAGCTGGAAGTAACAGATAAGTAAGAGAATTGACAGAGACAACAAGGAAAGAAAGGGAATTCAGGAATAGGTGATGTGGGCGCCATGTTAGTAGGCTTGTGGGTAAGTTGGTCAAGGCGCGCGGCGAGGACACAGCCCCACCACCACCAACAGCAGCGGGAGACATCTCACTTGTTCTGCCGTCCGTATAGCTGTTTGTGATTTACCTGTGAGTGTCCTGATAAAACATGAAGAAAAAACACCTTGGACTCCCTCGATAATAGTAACATTAAAAAATAATATTTATACCTATATAAAAGTAAAAGTAGAGAGATACACTGGTGAGAGTGACTTGGTGTGGTATGTTGTGCAGTCTATGTGGTGTTTGTGTATGACGTCTGGCTCACATACTTGACATACTCACTAACACGATCATATCAGGTAGACTGGTGATAGCGTAGTGTCGTACACTGCGGATGTTGGTGTGTAGGGAGTGTAGGCACCGAGGCTGGTCATCAGAGGAGTGAAGGACAAGTGGGACGTAGCCATGCCCTTACTGGGGTCTTGCCTGCCCCCCTCACCTAAACACGGCGCCTTTCATCCTCTGTTGTAGGATTTTAAGTATCGTGACATTCATTCCCCTCCGTGCTCTGGCAAACTCTTTAATGTCGCCGACCATCTCTTTATGTATTAATATGCTTATCTGCAGTTGTATTTGCCTATAATTAGTATGTTTTGTTTTTTAAGTTTCTACTCTGTATTTTTTCCTCAGCTTACTTTTAATTAATATAATGAAAGTGAAGAAATGTACATTAGATTTGGAGACAGAATTTCACACATCATTGTAAAAATGAAATTACTGCAGTAACGAGTGAGACCACAGATAGATTTAGGGATGACGTTACATCTTTCCTGTTGGGGATGACAGCTCACCCAACGGCCGACGGAGTCATTGATGGTTTCCTGTGGAAAGTTGATGTTCACCGACATACCTTTATAGAATTATGTGTCTTAACCATTACCACCACGACACACCGATCATATATTAGTGTTATCATTCTTCGATATGGTGGCGTGACAGACGCTCGTCGTTATTCAACACTCATGCAAAGGGGATCATTGTGACTGCCACTAAAGAGGCAGGTTTTTAAGCATCGTCTGTCATATTTGTGCACGTTGCTGCCACTTACACGCAGGTTTCACAATACTTCCATCTGCTGATAATAATGTTAACGTGTCTGAATTTCGACGAGATCTGTGTGGTAGTTTGTGAGTGGTGGCGCGGGGATCACGTAGATGAGGCCAGAGTCACTAGTGTTTACCTCCGGCAGGTAATAACCTCCACTTGCTACCGCATCCGTGGGTTCCCTGGAGAGGGTGATTCACGCAGGAAGATCTTATGTATATATGCCAGCCACTTACGGTCTGGGGGAGAGTGAAGCTGTCATCCTCTTACCTGAGTAGCATAATTCGCAAAAATACCTGCATAGTCAGGGGCGTGACTTCTGCCTTGTCGATAACGTGTCAGGCTGCAGGCTTGAGTGCCGTGTGTGCGTGTGTGACAGCCATACTTGTGGTCTGCTTTAAGATAAAACACAGGTTTTAGATGTAGACTTACCGTGTTTATTGGGAGAGGGGCTGGAATGTGTCTTTATTGTTGGGTCAGTTTGAACCTGGTGTGGGTTGCATACTTGAGATAAGCGTCACCTTCACACTCCCACTCACCGACCCACTCAGTCTACTGGTCTACGGAGTTGTGAGTCACTCTACCAGTCACTTACATAACCAGATGCTGAAATGATGGGATGTCGGATCATGTAGTATCTAGTTCAGCAGTCAGCGTGCTCCATAGTCAACTCTGGTAGTGGGATGACCGGTGACCGAGGGAGCTAGGCCAGTCAGTGACTAAGCCAGGCTGGCAGCCAGTCCTCCCCACGCAAGGCAGCTCGGCCGCAACCACCAGCCAGCCAGTATCCAGCGAGCTGTGAGAGTGCGAGGTCAGGAGTCGCTGCGTCGCTCTGCACGAGACCTCACTCACTAGCCTTGTTTTTGTGTTCAGTTTACTTACTTTATATTTTATTTGAGAAGAGGGATTACCAATATCTAGTTATATCTAGTCGCTGGTTATCAAGAAAATATAACTGGCTTACGAAGTTTTAAGTAAATAATAATTTAGGAATATAAGTGTGTGTGTGTGTGTGTGTGTGGTACTGTGCTGTGATAAAATTGACTGAAGACACGGTGACAAAGTGATGCTTCTCGACGTGGAACACGTCGGCAGTAATCAGTGGATGCCCAGACTGCAGCAGGCGCAACTGCCCACACCTTCAGGACGGAAGTGAAAGTAATACACGCTGCTGAGGATCTTACCTGCAAGAAAAAATAGAGGAAATTTTCACCATGATCGAGAAGGAGTCATTCGCCAGGGCCTCCCTCCGGCGTTGGAGGAAAAGAGGAGCAGGTATGATTAGTGTGATGTTATGACCACCTGAGCGTGACGTAGTGCTGTCTCCACCTGTTGAGAATCAGGTTTTTGGGGTAACTTAGTTTTCCAAATCACCTTCATAACAGGAGGTGCTCACTGGTTCACACTGGCCACCCTCCATCCACGCCATATAAGGAATTATATGAACGCCCTCAATACAATTATCTATTTTTACTAAATAATAGTGATATCTCATTAGAGATTTTATAAAGAGGAGGGAATTGAGAAAGCTTTCCACCTGTTGCAGTCTAGGTTGGCGGGGTCGTACGTGCTGGGAATTAAGGTGGGTTCTGACTTATTGACTGTCGTAAAAAGTTTTGTAGTGGGCTATTATAGGTCAGCACTTGTATCCGGTGTACCAGACGAGTGGGCACGGTGAGGCCGCCACACCTTATGGCTTGTCTCTAACATGTCTTGGGGCTCACCTGTCTCTCTTATATTACTCAAGGTAATAAGAAGGCAGCTACATGATAGGCAAACGAGACACTGGTATTACTGGACGTGTGCTTATGTTCAAGTGTGATTTGCAACAAATCTCAAGTCTTTTCCAGGTATCATATAAATCTCGAAGTTGTAATATTGGACGAACAGTAATGGGGTCACCTGAATCATTTCCACCCTAGCTTATCTCACCTGAAGATTAACCTCTCTAACACTAACTTAACCCCATCCTCACCTTATCTCCCCAAATAGTGTTATGGTGGTTAATCTTTAAGTGAAATAAGCTGGGGTGGAGATTCTTCGGGTGATGCACTTAATGTGTTAAGGATACATGTTGTGCCTTGAGTGAAGAGTTTCAGGTACGTTATGCAGGTGGCAGTACGTGAGGTAGATGATGTGCCGTCGTCAGGGGAAGGTAACATTTCAACCGCATGAGGTGGTTCTTCCTCGGGTCAGCTGACGTCATGCCCACAAGGATATGTGTGGCGCGCTTGTGGCTCTTGTGTCCTGCCTTCCCCCTGGCCTTGGTTGACTGTTGTGGCCTGCCTTGGTTGACTGTTGTGGTCTGCCTTCCCCCTGGCCTTGGTTGACTGTTGTGGTCTGCCTTCCCCCTGGCCTTGGTTGACTGTTGTGGTCGTAGCTTTTGGCTCCTGTCCTCAATCTGGTCTTAACTACGTAGTCTCGCCCTCACTCAGGTTATAGCCTGCCTGCACCTTGGTGTTGGCAGACAAGGGTGTACTTCCTGAGGCGTGTTACCGTCTGACGGGGAACCTCGACCATTATCTATACTAGGGTACAGATAATGAACTTTTATGCTTTAATAAGGCAGTGTGTGTATAATAATGGTGGGCGAGTATCTTACATTTTATAATACTAGATAGAACTAATGTGGATGTTATACCACTTAAGTTATAATGGCGGGCGTTTTATCCTCGTTTTGTAAAACATAATATTTTTATTATTTTTTTATTGTCCAGGTAAGACAGTCAAAGGTCGACAACCTGTACATTGTACCAAGACCAATATTTCTACAGCCCGTTATGGAAATTGTGGCAAGACAACACCAGAACTACCACTTTATTACTAAACGTACATAATCTACATACATTGTATAATTTCCGTAAGCAATGTATGCTAGGTGTTTTAAATTACTTTTTTCTTTATATGATTATCCTTTGAGTAAATTTCCAGGCAGTTGTCGAGTTCAGAAGTGTTGGGTTATATCTGCTAGTGTTGTAAGTTTATTGTCATGGAGGTCAGTGTGTCTGTGAGGGACGTGTTGTAGGATTTATAGGTAGACTATTGGTGGTATCTGGTGCAGAACAACACGGGGACGAGTGACCGCGCCAGATATGCTTGAGGTGAACACTCGGTGGTAATAAGTCTTGCCTAAAAGAGAGCAACAGATGGTTCCAGGTAGCAGGAATTATGTGTGAGGCTGCAGGGTGGGCCGGGTATCCTCTCCCGCAATTATATGATAGATCTGGTCTCCATATATACCTGACGCAGATCTTGCTTGTAAATACTTCATACTTTACCGCCTCAGTTGATTACAGCCACGGTCTTAAAAATAACGAAGAAAAAACAAGTTGATAACATCATGTAACACGCGTGACCGCAAACTTCCGACAACGGGCCTTCGTGGATGACAGGGTCCACAGGGGCGTGGCGTGCAGCATAAAAAGGATCGGTCGACTGATTCTCCGGAATTGATGAAGGAAATTCAAGTTTGTCACCACATACCGGAAACCGTATTCTAATGTACATATAAGAACATAAGAAAATAAGGAGTCTGCAATAGGCCGGTTGGCCTGTGCATGGCAGCTCCTGTCGAGAGTTACTACCACTCTCTATCATCCATGAATCTATCTAGCCTCCTTTTGAAACTTTCCAGAGTTCCCGCACTTACTACAAAGTTGCTAAGCTTGTTCCACTCGTCCACCACCCTATTTGTGAACCAGTTTCTGCCTATCTCCCTCCTAAACCTAAACTTATCCAACTTGAATCCGTTGCTCCGAGTCCTATCCTGCTCGGATATTATAAGAACTTTATCTATATCCCCTTTATTGATTCCTTTCACCCACTTAATATCTATCTTCTATGCAAGTTAAGTTTCTTTAACCTATCCTGATATGGAAGGTTTCTAAGTCCCGGAATCATTTTTGTCATTCTTCGCTGCACCGACTCTAGTGAATTTATATCCATTCTATAATAGGGGCACCAGAACTGAACCGCATAATCGAGGTGTGGCCTGACTAGTGCAAGATATAGTTGCAATAAGACCTCTGCCCTCTTGTTACTTACACTTCTAGATATAAAACCCAATACTCTGTTTACATTATTTCGAACATTAACGCACTGTTTTCTAGGCCGTAGGTCAGTAAATAATGTACATGCCCTTTGCTTACAACGCTGGAATAATACCTACAGTACATATTTCGTTCCTCACCCTCACTTCCATCTCTCCCTATCCTTCCCTCTCTGACGTTTCCTTCTACCGTTCGTTTATTGCTCTACCACGTGTTTGTATATATCCATTATCAGTTCTTCTTCATCTCTGGCTCGCATCCCTCACTCACATGTATTACAGCTCACCTTGTACCCTGCGCCCTCGTGTCCTCCAAGTGTGTCTTGGCTGGTATTCACACTGGGGTGTTCATTGTTGAAGTTCACGTGTTGGTGTAGCTTCACTTATCTCTTAGCTGAATTGTATCTGGGTATGTAGCTTTACTGAAGTTCACCTGGAGACGTGGTTGGAGGTGTCCCTTAGCTGAAGTTTACCTGGTGGAGTAGCTTGAATTTTCCTTTAGCTGAAATTCACCTGGAAGCGTAATTGGAGGTGTTCCCTTGCCCGAATTTGACCTGGAGGTGTTCCCTTGCCCGAATTTGACCTGGAGGTGTAGCTTCAGTTGCTCCTTCATGTGTGCCGGGAGGGGGGAGGGGTCCGGATAAAAAACCCTAGGACAAACCCCCTCAAGTAAAGAGCAAAGTAGGACAAAAACCCTGTAACGATATGTGCAGGTCTGCCTCTGTTGGTCAAAGCAGCTGTCTTTGTGGTGTTCTTCACTTTAGCTGTCTTCACCTTGTTAGGATCTGGGTCGTGGCTGTGTTCAGTCACAGAAAGTAGTTGCTTCACCTCCAAATCTGTATGAGTACAACCTTTGCAAGAAAGTGCATTCCTCTGAGAACATTCCCAACGTATACACACTTGACTTGATCTACCCAGCAATGACCTGAGGTTAATTCTGATTTAATCCCTGACAGGCTGCTAAGATACCAGAATAGATCACATGACCACTAAATGGTGACCTGACGCAGTGGTCACCTGTTGAAGGATTACTCAAGTAGACAAAACAGTGATCAACTATATTTTTAGGGTTGCTTCATTTAAAATTAATTCATTTTAATTATTTATTATTAAAAAATATTTATATTTTTCTAAAGACGCCCTCTTTAAAATGATTAAAATGGACTTAAAGTCTGAAAATAGAAAAACATGGGGATTTTGTCCTTTGCAGTTTACTTGAGTGGATATTGTCCAAGGGGGTTTTGTCCTACACTGGTACCGGGGTGAGGGTGTGGCTGGGGAGGCGCCACGTGGCAGCACCATTACCTAGGTCCTAGAATAAGGTACTCGGGTGGGTGCATCATGTCCCCGCTTCTTCCTGGTAGACCCCTTTATCGAGGACATAGTTAGTCTTTTTAGTGTATGTTAACTACTAGTCTCAGGGGTATATATACACGCTTCCTATCGTGTTTGCTTACTTTCTGTTGTTTACATGGTTTCTTGGGTTTTTGTACATTTTGCTGTTTACACGGGCCCTGTTGTGTTTGCACGGCATTTTTCTGTGTGGAGCGAGGATGAGAGATGGAATTAAGCAACGTAACAATAGATCTGCACATTATTTTTGTTTTATAGTCTAATACTACTATGCTGTGGGAATATTGTAGGTTGTGTGGGTGGTGGTGAAGAGTGAGAGGTGAGGTGAGTGGCCCAACCTCACCTCACCCAAACAAGTGAGGAGGCCTTGAGGCGCCTGCCCGGGCCATCAAGTGAGTTTGTCAACAACGTGACCCTCACCAAACTTCCAAGTACAGTGTGTCCCTACCGTACCTGTCTACCGTACTGGCGGGACTCGCCAAACATACGGAACTTGCCTCGTGCCACTGACCACTGGGCGGTATATACTGTATACGCTACCAGCAGGTATAAAAATTTTGGCGGATCAACAGGAGGATTGTGGTATATGGTGGAGTGACATTTACAGGAGCTGGAGAACACAGAGAGAGGGGGTCGGCTGACCTACTGCATCTCACACTAATGTATATAATCAGCAACAAAGAGTTACTATTTGTCGTATAGAATATTGTGCATAAAGTGCTAGTTTTCTTCGGTTGGTAGTTCAATAATGAAGGTATCCTTAAAAGAGCTTGTGGTGTAAAGTGAGTGTGAAGAACCAGTAGATGGCGGCCATGTCCTGGTAGTTCCTGCTGCGCCGCCTCCACATGATTACTAGTGACTCAGAATTGGAAAGTGACCTTCAGTTTGGTAAATTTGCAAGGTGTGCCGTACTAGTGTGGATGAGGTGTGTGTAGTTCCTGGAAAGGACGAGTGTGATGATTTAGCGGAAGAGTTGAATTATTTTATTATGTGTTATAACGAATGGGTGGTATTAATATGGAGTTATGTTTCCGTTCGTCTTGCCTGTATAAATGATATGGATACCGGCGCATGAAGAATATGTAGTCACTCAAAAAGCTATCTCTACTTGGGGGAGGAGAGGGGGGGGGGCGATGAATTTCAGAATTAAAACTGCGACTCCTGTTATATTTTTTCAACACAATTTTGTATAGATAATTTTTTGGGTGACTGTACGTACCCTCCGTTGCTGTGAAACAAGTCAGCACAGTACACTTGTGGTGTGGTAAATTACACAGTATAAGCAACCAGTCTTAGTAAGTGTAGAGCACACAGGTGAGGGAGGGTACAGACAAGGTGTTGTTTGACAGGTGCGTCGGCAACATTTAGAGGCGGTCCTGAGAGCCGTGCATGGAATAAACAAGTGGTGGCCTGTGTGCTTGGTGAGTCTTAGTGGGATCGAGAGTGAGATACTAGCCGATAAATGTAAATGAGACATAAGGTCTTGTACCTAAAGCTACAGGATGTTGGGCAGGATGGCAGTGGGAGCTCAGTACCTCACTATTCCATTAGGAGCAAATGGAGAATAGGCACCCCAACGTATTTCATTGAAATGCTAACTTAACCCGTCCCAGGTTAGCGTTAGGATGTTTAATCATAAGGTGAAATATGCTAGGGTGGCAAATCTTCACCTGTTCCCTCTATCATTTTATTTGCTGGAACAAAAGTTTCTCCTTCCCCACTTACCATAGAAGTTACACCATTATGTACATCAACCTTATGCAACAAGTGAGGAAATAATGGTTCAGAGGATATGATGCAATTATATCTTGCGCTAGTCAGGCCGCACCTCGATTATGCTGTTCAGTTCTGGTGCCCTTATTATAGAATGGATATCAATTCACTGGAGTCGGTGCAGCGAAGAATATCGAAAATGATTCCGGGACTTAGAAACCTTCCATATCAAGATAGATTAAAGAAACTAAACTTGCATTCCCTAGAAAGACGAAGAGTGCAGGGAGATATGATAGAAGTATTTAAGTGAGTGAAAGGAATCAATAAAAGAGATATAGGTAAAATTCTTATAATATCCGAGCAGGATAGGACTCGGAGCAACGGATTTAAGTTGGATAAGTTTAGGTTTAGGAGGGAGATAGGAAGAATCTGGTTCACAAATTGGGTGGTAGACGAGTGGAACAAGCTTAGCAATTTTGTAGTAAGTGCGGGATGCTGGAAAGTTTTAAAAGGAGGCTAGATAGATTCATGGACGATAGAGAGTGGTTGTAACTCTCGACAGGAGCTGCCATGCACATATCAACCCTGCCTATTGCAGACTCCTTATTTTCTTATGTTCTTATGTACAGTCCCGTCTTCTCTCCTTCTGCTCCACGGACCTCTAGATTCAGACTCGTGAACTCGAAGCATCCGTGGACAGAATAATGCATCAGTGTCTCCTGCTTCGGGTTAACGTATTTGAATCTAGAGGTCCGTGGAGCAGCATGAGAGGCGACAAGACTTTTGTTCGTCACTGTATATTAGTTTAATCATCTGCTTAGAGATGAATCCTCGCAGGAGGAACTCAGGTGCAGCAGAGCCTCATGTGTTTATTGTGGCGGGGGCGACCCAAGTCCACCCTCCACCTGGAGAAACTTCCCTTGGTTCCAGTTGAAGGCATCCGTCGGTTGGCCAATTATGTTACTGAAATTGTTTGACAACCAGTTGGAAAGTGTGAGACTCCTGGCACATTAATGTTCTCTCTGCCTCCTTTAACTATACCTGTCATTATCTGAACTTCTAAGGTGTGTTAAGTTTCAGTGCTATTACTGAAGGCATGATGAAAGTGTTCATCAGTAAGTGTGTAGGAGGTTGTAGTTCTCGTTATGATAAGTTCCTAATCCTGCGTCAACTGTGGTAGATTCTAGATTGGATTGGTGTTATTTTACCTCAAGCATCTCTGATCAACCGGGAAGTTACTGTTCGCAGGCCTCTGAGGAAGTGCTGGCAGGAGATCAATCTCTTCCTTGGATATAAAGATGGACTCTTTAATTCCATGGTAACAAGTTAAAAAGTGTTCCGGAGACTTTGAGACTTTTTCTCTTGTTGTAGTGTTTCTCTGTCTCATTCTTTTATGCTCATGATATTTGTCTCGTGTAATGACTGCGTTTAATAATTTTTCAACAGGGTAAAATATTATTATATTTGGTATTGGTAATTTGCACGTTTACCTAATGGATGTTACCTCTTTATTTTCTTACACTCCCTAAGATGTAGCTGTTGAGGCAAGGAGACAAGTAAAGTGTGGCTTCGCCTGTTTCGAAGTCTCACAATCCGGGTCACTATCTTGGCTGATGTGATCGTTATTTTTTATGGTTGCCAATGTGAGATCCGACATAATCACTCCCTCATTTTCTACATTCCTATGCGTGGGAGGTTCAACTGTATCTGGTACGCATTCTAGTTTAATTTTCTCCCTTCTTAGTGGTTTAGTGAATCTCTGCAATAAAATTCGTAATTATTTTTTGGGTATTGACGATAATTGATCTTAGTTGTAAATCTTCGGTGTCATTTACAGAGGCGATTTTAATTTAATTTACACATTAAGACGTGGATGTGCAATATGTGTTGTAAAATATATCAGGTGTGGTAACAGAATTTGTGAGGGATCATCACAGGTTCTTCGGCACCCAGACTTGGACAGTGAGAGGTACTGACTTTCATATATAGGTGAGGATTATTCTTTGGGGTTAATTTGTACGTAGTGGATGGAGTCCGAATATTTTGCATTAGGATTCTGTTTATCTTCAAATACCTCGACATTGGTGTTATTTGACCAAGAATGAGGATGTTCCTCTCGAAGGCCGTCTTTACCTCAGGGCGAGATGTTGTTTTATTTCTCTTATTTATCCTTTTTTTTATCAAATATATGGTTATTTAACTTGTTGAATCGACGCTAGTCCACATTCTCTTGTTACCATCTCCACTTTGTTCCAGGGGTCTCGACTGAGGGGAGTGTTTGTGCACATCTCCACTGACCACCAAGTATAACAATGATGACACCTTGCATATGAACTGTAAGAGGTAGAGTGCTACTTCTGAGTCATTCCTTTCATTAGTTTGAAGTCTTGATTACCAGTTTATTGTATTATTGTAGCGGGTAGTGTGTGTGTGACCAGTTACTTGTAAAAACGAAGAAATTCCCAAAGTGACGAGGCGAAAATATCCAGCATTGGTCAGACAAAAACTTATGATCGGAGAAATTCTCAAGGAAATTGTTGAAATGTTGTGAAGGACCTGAAGTTATTGATGGACCACGTGGATTGTGTACGACCCTTGCGGCTGAGGTGTTCCTGGAAGAGCATAGAGGAGAGAGGGAGAGAGAGTGAAAAGGACAAGTGGAGACGTAGTGAGTCCTGGCCCAGAGGGAGCAACCCAAACCTGGGTGTGTGTAATTATAGACGTGTTAGGTGGTGGTCAAGATGGGTGAAGCGAGGCCGTGAGAGGAGGCAGATTCAATGCCTCAACAGACCCGCACTTCATGGTTCTCTAGATACAGGAGAAGAAGGAGCTCACCAGAAGTGTGTCTGTGACGGTAACTATTATGTTGTTACATGATAATTGTCTTCATCTCGGTGGTCTCAGCTATCACCATTGGTATTACTCACAATTTTTGTCTTTTTTGTCCTCCCTCCATTTTCATCGTTGGTATGAGGAAATGACAGGAGAGGGAAGATGTGTAAATACGTATCGAGGATAACATGAAGATTAGACACCCTTGCTTATTTCACCTGAAGAGTAACCATTTTAATGCTAGTCTAACCAAACCTAAACCCCAAGTAGCGTTAGAGTGGTCGGTCTTCAGTTGAAATAAGCTGGGGTGTCAAATTTTCAGGTGATATTGTGATATTGTTCATAACCATGCTGGTGTTGGGTGTGTGGTAACTTGTGGCAGGAGTGTGGGAAAACACCTCGACTTGTGACTGGGTACGTCGCTTTGCTTGGAGTCTCATATTGGTGTAGGTGTGACAGTTGAGTCTGGACCTGTGCCAAGAGCCTGGCTTACCGTCGCACCAACCACCCGCCTGGCTACCCACCCACCCACACGGGCCATGTTCCTAACAGCCAGCCCACCCATCCACTTGTCCACATTACCTCCCACTCTCTCACCCACACAACCGCCCACAGTTTGACCTCGGCTGCCACTTCCATGAATCGCTCATACTCTTGGTAAACATTACAGTCTTCCCGAGTGAAGTAGGACTCGGAGTGTTTCCGGGGAGTGGCAGCTGGGTGTTAAGATGTGGAAGGTGGTGGCGGTGAGTGTACACTGGAGGGTTAACGGGACCAGTGTTACCTACGGTGTGGGCAACACCTTCCACCCAGGGAAAGTTTGGTCGGGGGGGGGGAGCTGCGTGCAGGAAGGAGCTCGTAACCGATCAATTATGCAACACGGATTCCCTACAGACAGAAAAGATGAACCACACTGACCTTTGATATGTGTGAGTTAAAATAATCAAGTAGATGTGGGGATAGTGACACAGGTTATAGGGTTCCACACATGGTACATCCTCCTCCTGGGAAATGGAATGTGAAACTTGTTAGCCAGGAGCGGCAGAGCCAGTTACACGGTGAAAAATGTTGCAGCACTGGTAGTGTGTTGTCACCTGCGCCCCTGTTCCAAGGACACACCACCTTCCCATGGGCGGATGGTACCTCACTCCCCAGCCTCGAGGGGATTCGGGTGAAGTAACGTGTAGATGGCACTTAGAGCTACTTAACCCAGGAGACGTACCAGTGCACAGGTAGCAGACGAATCCAGGTAAAATGTATTGTTAACTCAGGTAGGTGACGTCAGCCGTATAAGACAGTCAGATGATACACACACACGTGGACTTATACAGTAGGAAAAGTGTAAGCGTTCCAACCTTGACGTTGCAGGTGACGCAGCCTGTGTGACAAACCGGTAATCGGCCCGGCTAGACACCACACTGTGCGGACACTCGGGTATTAACGCCTAACGCCACACCTGCTCCTGCCCTGCTGACCGCTGCTGCATGTTTTTCACTGGGGGTTAGATTGTACGGCTTTATAAATCGGTTTGTTACTTAATTCGGCGTGAAGCTGTAAAAAATGTGTAAATTTAATATCACATTTTTTCATGAATGTTTGTTTATATGATATATATATTTTTTTAAGTTTAACAAATTTATTGACAAAGCTTGGAGTACAGTTTGCCTGTTCTGAGTACTTCATTCAGTCAGGTCTTGACACTGAGGGTGGTATCACTTCTCACTGCCACGCAGGACAGAGGTTCATACACAAAGAAATACATCATATTCATTAACAGTATATACAGTATATATATATATATATATATATATATATATATATATATATATATATATATATATATATATATATATATATATATATATATATATATATATAGGTCCATGTGGGTGATGTCACTGTTCACTGCCATGCAGGTGGATGGTATTGGTAAGAGACTGGGGGGCACAATATGACAGTAGTTGTCACACTAGAAAATCAGGTCTCTATGTGACCAGACATGTATACCACAGGGAAGCTAAGTGTGACATTGGCTGCTACTCACTTAAGCACTTCCTGACGATCACAGTGGAAATACTTGAGGGAGGCGGCCACCCGTAACTCCCCTCACGGCTCTCTTGCCCAACTGATATTATTAATTTTTAGGAACCTGGTTGTTTGTGGTGTTAGGGCGTAGACGGCATGTCATCCCACGCCGCGGCTCCCCAATCATTTACATGTGAGATTTGTGTGTGTAGGCGGGCGTGGGGGACCTCAGGTAAACACTCCCGTCTCCCAGGCTTATGAGGGCGGCCACCCACCACCACCAATACCACCACCACCACCCATACCACCAATACCACCACCAAAACCAACACCACCAATACCAACACCACCAATACCAGCACCTACAACCACCAATACCAACACCACCATCAACACCATAATACCATCACCACCAATACCAACACCACAACACCAATACCATCACCTACCACCAATACCATCACCACCACCACCACCAATACACCACCACACTTCACCACCTACCATCCACCAATACCACCACCACTCACCTCATTGGGACAATACCAACACCACTACACCCTCACCACTATACTACCACCCCTCACCAATACCAACACCACCACCACCACCCCTCTAATACCACTCACACTACCCTCACCATACCACCACACGCACCTCACTACTACCTCACCGCCACCAACCTCACCACCCTCACCCCCTCACCACCACCTCACCCCTTCACCACCACCATACGCACCCCTCACCTCCCTCACCACCCCCCTCACCGCCACCACTACAACCACCACCCTCACTACCACCACCACCAGCTAGGTTTACGGACTCGATAAAGCCTTCACTACTGGACGTCACCTTCAATATTTTATTTGGTCAACGCCAGAAGATTTTATTAACACGGAGAGACCCTTAATATACTATCTCCACTAATTGGTTATTTAAAAACTAAGCAATTTCTTTACTTGGTTGTTTATATGACTAAGCAATACTTTACCCAGCCAGTTCTTTGCCTGGACGTCACCTTCAATATTTTATTTGGTCAACGCCAGAAGATTTTATTAACACGGAGAGACCCTTAATATACTATCTCCACTAATTGGTTATTTAAAAACTAAGCAATTTCTTTACTTGGTTGTTTATATGACTAAGCAATACTTTACCCAGCCAGTTCTTTGCCGGGTTATTATTATTAATATATATATATATATATATATATATATATATATATATATATATATATATATTTTTTAAGGGGATTGGCCCACCCGGGCACAGGTCACTGACCCACATCGGGGCCTGGGGAGCGAGAATTTAATAATAATAATAATAATAATAATAATAATAATAAAGAACCATAAAGAAATACAAAAATGAAAAAAGAGATCAAGAGTGAGAAACAATATATGTACTGTATGTTGTGTTGTCAATGGTAAGAGAAACAATTGAGACCCTGCAATTATGTATAAATGAGGCAGAAAGTCAGATCAGCAACCTGGGACTTGGTCACAATTTTCGTGGTGCCACATGGAAGCAGGGTCTACCATTAGGCAACACATTATGCTTCCAGTATCTTCCCAGGAGGTAGTACCTCCCAGTTAAGGCAACTATTGGGATCTGTAGTACTAGTAGTGGAGAACCATGTCAAAGAATTGGTCGATACAATATTTATATAATTTATTGTGAGGGATGCGCCATTGGGATTGGTACGGGATTACTGCACTGCCAATAGTTCTAATCTTACGTATATTAGTAGGTACATCGTATTATGGTTCGTTTGAGTCACTTCTATTTATGTTTGTTATTAACTCTTCCCTTGACTCCTTTACTGCTAAGTGGCTTTTGGGTGGTTAATCTTTAGATGATATGAGCTAGAGGGATAATCTTCAGGTATTATATACTGTATTGTCATAAATTTTCTCTGTTCTGCTATCAATACTTCCTCTACTCTTGTTTTGTTTCCCGTCACTCACAACATAAACATGACAACAGCTATATTATACTCACATGCTCCTCTCACACATATTAAAGAAACCGATAATGCAGCTTTATATCCAACCAAGCCAAACATGTATGATGACGTTTTGCAGCTATTATTAGTATTGCACATTGTATAATTCCACACTCGCTATATTATAGCGAGTGTGAAAGTAGTCCTTTGTTTATGTGTAGCTTAAGAATACTGTACCTTCTATCAGGTGATTCACGGGTTGGGGAAAGACGCGTTAATTTCAGTGCTGGGAACAGAGTGAACATTGTAGAGAAAAGTGTGTCAAAGATTGAAGCGTGAGGGGCGTGCGGTGTGCATTACGAGTTACCAGCCCTACACTCCCAGACCTGGTGGCGGGGCCTCAACAGTGCACTCATGTCAACGTCCGCACTAGAATGGTCTCCCGACAAAAAACATCGCTGTGTTGCTGCAACACGTAGTACATTTTACGTGTTCTGGAGTAGTCGTAGCCTGTGTTCCCTCGTTGACGTGTGTGTTGTGTCTGGTGGGGGCGCAACACTCCACTAGTATTGAACGTAACTTCAACTCCTGTGGCCTTCTTGAAGGTGTCATCCCACTTTGATGATCGTCTGTTTTATGCGACTTTTACCAACTTAGTCAAATGATCAGGTTAGGTTAAGTTTGGTTTGGTTATGTTTGCTTAGGTTAGGATATGTTAGTTTAGGTTAAGTCGCATAAAACAGACGATCGTCCAAGTGGGATGTAATCTTCTTGGTTCTTCGACTCTTAAGCCTCGCCCAACTTGTCGGCGCTAGGATGGGTGTTCGTGGGGTAACTGCATAACCACTTGGATGACACGCGACAGGAGTAATGTTTGCAGTCAGGCACACACCGCACACCACCACCACCAGGTTTCCGGAGAGATAGTGAATTTAAATATATGTTGTCTGGAGGATTACCGAGTGTACCGTTGCCATACCAAATTTGGTATGGCAATGGGTAATCACTCTCACCTGTATTAAACCTATATATGGAATTCTTTGAAAAAGAAACTATTAAGTAATATTTTACCACCTTCAGCAGTCTGGTTTAGATATGTTGATGATGTATTATGTCTCTGGCATGTAATGAGGACCCAAAAGCTTTCCTACCACAACTTAACAACTTAGCCCCTCGATCAAATTCACTGTGGAATTAGAGCAAGACTGTAATTGCCATTCCTAGACTGTCTGATACACAGAATAGGTAACACTTTTAAGTTCAGTATTTATAGAAAACCAACTAATGTGTGTTCATACATTCATTATTATTCTGCCCACCATAATAAGTCAAACAGTCAGTATTTTCAACAATGTTTTTACGTGCCTTGAGAATTGCAGTCCGGAATTCATCGATGAGGAATACAAATATATATATAATATTGGCTCAAACTTAAATACCTAGATCTTTCATAGACAAATGCTTAAACATTACTAAAACTTTTTATAGAAGACCCTAAGCCACCCATGACCATAAGAATATCTTAATATTACCATTTCACAAAAATTTCTCACACATTCCTGCACAGCTAAAACCTGGAACGTCAATGTGGCATTTAAAAACTCATGCACTGTTAAACAAATGTTAATCAAGAACTCCCTCAACAACACAATTGGTTGCATTTATAAAGTTCCTTGCAAGGAATGTATATATGTTTTACTTAGGCCAGACAGGTAAAGATCTTGCAACTAGAATTAAACAACACAAATACAGTGTTAGGACAGGCCAGGAATCCAATGCTCTGTTTGTTCATTTGAGGATAACAAGCATTGCATTGACTGGGATAATGCCTCCTCAATATTACCATGTAAGTCAATTGACAGTAGGAACATCATAGAATCTAGTCTTATTAAACATACCGAAGCATTCAACATGAATTTGAGTAACGGCATGTACAAGCTGGACAATTTTGTAATTAAGAAGATTTGTGATCAGGTGAGAAGGCCGGGTCCTTGACCATCTGACCTGACCACCAACCGTTGTGCTATTTAAAGATTAGTAGGGTCATTACCTAATACCTGACCATTGTGGACCTGGTCTCACCCTCCTCTGTATATATACCTTGATTTGTATTACTCTCTAGTCTGTACTCACCCCTGAAGATGTGAATTACACGAAAGCGCTTAGAACTTCGTGTTTTCTTCTTCCCTTGGTTATCAGCATATACCTAGATCACGCGCACCTACAGTGATTTACTTCATATATATATATATATATATATATATATATATATATATATATATATATATATATATATATATATATATATATATATATATATATATATATATATATAAATATGTACCGAAAGAAAGCTAGATTCAACATATAGTCTGTCTCACCCTGAAGATGTGAATTACACGAAAGCGCTTTGAAACTTCGTGTTTTCTTCTTTCCTTGTGGTTATCAGCATATACCTAGATCACGCGCACCTACAGTGATTTACTTATATATATATATATATATATATATATATATATATATATATATATATATATATATATATATATATATATATATATATATATATATATATATATATATTAGTGCTCACAAATTAGGGGGTGAAACATTTTCTCAAGTTTTTGTGCGCATATAGCTGAAACTTATCCACTGCACGATTCATGCCTTGTATGTAGAGTAAAGTGGCCTAATTATGCACACTCATAAGAAAAACAAAAATTGGCAACATTTATGCTCAATCATCCGACAATTTGGTATTATACATGAAATCCTAATGCAGACACTATATTTTGAAGGTCGTTCTCAGAGACGCCTTCAAGACAGTTCATAGATCGTACAGTGGTCCCATGGCTCTCCTATTCCAGCGGTTCCAAAAGAAGTGGCAGCGGGTCAATCAAGCAACCTTCAAGGCCGGAACGATGGATGGCCACGTCAATTAAGTATTCAAGGAGAACTCTGGATGGGTACAACGAGCTCTTAACTACTACATGAAAGTTCTCGAGCGGATGCAGCCCCTAGACAACTATCTCCGACTTGTGGAACTTGGCATGGTCTTCCTGGGTTGGACACCTCCTCAAGATATTCTAATTAAACAGCTTGGCCCCATACACCACGCTCGCTGGATGTTATAGCCAATATACTGTCTCCAAATCATGATGTTTCAACTCGAGTTCCAGCTAACCAACAAGGAAGAGAAGACCATTCGGTCCATAGCCCTCTTTGTTGCTCTTGTCAACGGACCAGCATGACTCTTAGCTCTCGAGGTCTTTGAATCCCTGAGCAATGACCTCTGCTTCCTCAAGCAACTTCAAGAATCTGGGAAGAAGGTGGATGGAGCATTTGGAGCAGCAGCTACAAAGACATTCCAACGACGTCTGTGGTATTTGAGCGAGGAGTTGATGACTCTGGCTTTGTTCAGCTTCGTGGTTTCCCATGGGGAGAAGTGAGGAATCCCAGTATCGATGGGAGGAAGGAAAGGAGGGGAGGATCCTGAGAATCAAAGTGCCGGAAGTGGACATTCCGTCACTGGCGTTGAAGAAGCTGCCATCCAAGAATACCAACTGCTTCTTTCAGACCAAGCTCCTGGGCTCCAGATTCATCTCCAAAGATCCAGCCCAATGGGAGGATGATCAGCAGTTCCTCCTGTCCCAAAAAGTTCTTCGAGAGATGTGGGTAGTGAACTTTGTGGCTGAAAGAGGGGTGAAGCTAATCCATGATTATAACTCTTCCATTGCGAAGAACGAAGACCAAAAGCAATATTTGCATCAGGTAGTCGCTACACATCGATGCCAGTTTCCCAACCCAAAGAAGGCTAACCTCTTGTAACCGTGGGGACTGAAGAGTTGTTTTTCTGTTATCAGCCAGTGTCCATTAGGTTCAGTGTAGCTCTAATTTATGAATTAATCACCTAAATATCAAAACACGAAGGTAAGTAATACTCATGTATCAGTTCCTTGGGACAAGAGTCGTTCTATAGGGAAAGGAGAGCCTTATAAATGTGTACATATCATAGTCAGGTTGTGTGTACCCTTTAAACAAAGTCGCAATGATCTAAAACCTGACCTGAGGTGTTTTCTTGGAGAACTGAAGCAAACAAACACCGAGCACGAAAGAAGAAGGAAAAATATGGTTCGGTTAGGTTTAAGAATTACTCTAACATTTACTTGAAGGTACTATTCTCTGGTTCAGCTTTGTTTACCTGTTAAAATTAAAGGTATAAACAAGGAAGCTGTGGCTGCTTTTTGTTTTGGCTGTTATTTAGCGCTTTTCCTATGTACAGATGAATAAATTTATTTGTGAAAACATGAGGCGAAAGTGTCTTTTTAAAAAACTGAAATTCAGAGTGAAAGCTGAAGTAGTCAGAACATTTTGGGAGGGCTCGTCACCAGCGTTTATACTAAATTTATTTTATATTGGATTGGAATAAAAGAGGAAAATTTTGTCATAAGACCAGTCAAAGTGAGTTTTCTGTAAAATGATAAAACAAACGAGTTATTTGAATGGCTTACCAAAATATCAAAGAATGGAAACTGCTTACTGTACAACAGTAAATTCAATATTTTTCTTCTCCGAAGTTATAACAAACATAGGTAAGCAAAAAGCTGTGTAAGTTCCGGAAAAGACTCAGAATACCTTGTAATTTATTTGGTACGTGTACCTTATGTATAGTATCCTTGTGGTACAGTACACATGTTCGCGGGTTCCTAGTTGGTGGTGCGGTGGGCGCGTGGGTGGGCGCAAGTTTGACCAGGTCCCTTATACAAGCTAGACTCACCTCCACACGATGAGTCACATAAAACGATATATGGAATGGATATAGTCGAGTTCACCACCATATAGGACTGATCGCTGATGAGTAATGTGTGGCGGTGTGCTGTGCCATGTGTTGATGATATCTTACTGGGATAATATGTATGTTGATGTTACGTTACTGGGATGATATGTATGTTGATTTTACCTTATTGGAATAGAAGCTGACAGTTTCCTTCTGAAGATGAACAGCTGTCGATAGGTACTTTAGTTTCTCAGGTGTTTTGCAAATAGAGAATAACTTGAAGATTAATGTTGTTATTTGAATCGTAATAATCCAATACCCTCATTCTAGGACCAAAGCTGATACCTTCCACAGGAAGAAAGTGGTGGCCCAGCGTGAACTATAAACTAAACAACGGCTCGTTTAGAAATAAAGCATGTGCAACGCAAAAACTTGCAGATCAACACAAGATGCGCAAATTTTTCAATTCCATTAAAACATTTTATTGGCCAATCACTCATGGCACAGCCTCCTCCGTTCATCCGACGGTAACTCCGTAAGTAGGAACGAAGGCGACATCCGTCAGCACTGGAAAGAGCACTACCATTCGCTGCTCACCCGAAACACTGATGTGGATGTCCTAAGTACCCAGCAGGTCCCTCAGCACCCAGAGCTGACCCATCTCGGCTATCCTCTATCCCTGGATGAGGTAGATACTGCCAATAAACAGATGTAAAATAACAAAACCTCAGGGCCTGATGGAACCCAGCCGAGGTGTATAAAGCAGGGGACCTCTGCTTACTAGCCATCTCCATTCTCGCCTGGAGAATATAGGGGGAAAGGAGGAAAATCCTCGCTCTTAAAGACGCCTTCATCGTCAATATTTATAAGAACAAGGAAACCGGTCAGACTGTGGCAACTACCGTGGAGTCTCGCTACTGTTAGTAGCTGGCAGGATTATCGCCCGAGTGCTCCTAAACAGACTACAACTGAGGTGAAAACTTCCTGAATCTCAGTGGCTTTTAGACCATCACGTGCACCACGACATGATTTTTGCGCTCCAGATACAGGAAGCGGTGACCTCAGCCGTTTTGGCTGCCCACCAAAATCATCCCCATTGTGAGGCACCCACGATAGATGAACGGTGTCCTGCACAGCTGCACCCAGTCTGAGTCCTTTCTCCAAAAACAGGGTAAAACAAGGTGTACTGGCACCAACTTTTCCATTTCTCTTGGTTGCCTTCTTACTCAAAACAGTGCCAATTTAGCCGGCGAGGTGGACATCGAGTACTGTGAAGGGGGGTCTTTTTCAACATAAGACGACTCCAGGCAAGAACAAAGGTGAATGTATGTAAGACTCAGATTTCAACCTGCCCCAGGTTCAGACACACCTCCACCATCCATCCAGCTTAACGGTACTTACCTCAAGTTACCCACTTTCGGTATCTCGGCTCCCACCCATCCAACACCGCAGACATCGATGAAGAGATTCAGCACCAGATCTGAGGTATCTCAAGCTTTGGCGGACTCCGAAACCGTGTCTTAAGCTGTAGAGCTGAAATTATCTACAAAGCTGCATGCAATCGAGCAGTGGTCTCCCCACCCTGCTGTATAGCAGGTGAGACATGGCCACAGGCAGGAAGCAAGTCAAGGCACTTGAAAAGTTTCACAAAATATACTACATTACATTCTGCTGGTGCAAGACAAGAGAACAAATGCCAGTATTTTTTGCTGATACCATTATCCATGAACACACGCTGGACTGGCCATGTTATCCTGCATGGGCGACCAAAGCAACATTACAGTCACCTAACGAATAGTAAACGTAACGCCAGCAGCAATGGAAAGGTATTAGGATAGTCTTAAGACAAACTTGAAAAGTAAATCGACCCCATCACCTGGGAGAGCGAATACTCACATCGTTACGGTTGGAGGAGCACACGAGATGTCAATATTGAGTTAGCCTGACAAAACCGAGCTAGACAAGTGTCAACGCTGGAAAGTCGCTGCCACTGCCTCCCGCACCTGGATGCAGCCTTCCACATGCAACCGTGGACGACCCTGTAGCCTGTGGGTCCCGTATCGGCCTCTAGTCACCAAAATTCACCAACCTAGGTGACATCTCACAACTCTATCATGGATCATAGAGGGTGACGTCATACTCGATTCGAGAAGGTAAAAGTAGTAGTGTGTGTGTGTGTTCGCCGTCTGCTCAAGCCTCTTGATCCAGCCTGGAGACATCAGGAATAACATTGCAAACACACGAACTTGCACGTCCGCCCACCACCATTAACCACACTGGTGTACCCTGAGTTTTCATTAGATAACGGAGTCAATGCGAAGTGATATATAAAAATTTAAATGTTACTATTTTTTGTTTTTATTTATATAATAAATTGTTGTGTTTATTATAGTTAGTGATCAAAATGGAGGTAAGTGATGTGGCACGTTAAATTGAATGTGTGTGTGTGTGTCTGTGTGAGAGAGAGAGAGAGAGAGAGAGAGAGAGAGAGAGAGAGGAGAGAGCAGGTGGTACGGGCATACAGACCGGTGACCACCTGGCGTCAGTCCGGGGTGACTCGCAACCATCATTGTTACCTTTCATAAAGGAAATAATAATATGGTTACAAAATAATTGCACCCAAATGACAATAACCAAATTTTAATAATATTTTACTATGAATTAGGAAAACCGAACGGTGTGCATTGTTATCGTTGTTAATTCCAGTATCTGTACGTAAACCAGCAATTATGAATTGTTGATTATTTAAATATATTATATTGATTAACGGGAGAGAAAATTATACCAAAGGAGTGACTCTGCTGTCAGCTGCCTCACTGATTCACTCTGTCTGGTTGTCTGTTCTAAGGTAAAATGACTCGTTTTATATTTGTGTTCAGTACCGAGGAAAGATTAAGAGCGTTTGATGCAGTGCAGCGTTGTGTGTGGGTGAGAGCAAGGAGGTGGGAGGGACAAGGTGGGCTAGGTGGAGGTGATGTGGGTGAAGGAGGTGAAGAGGGTGTTGTGTGGGTGTTGGGAGGTGAGAGGAGGGCTGGGAAAGATAGTGTGTTGTGTGGGTCAGGCAGGGAGGTGATGTGGGTGAAGGCTGGGAGGTGATGAGGGTGTTGTGGGTGAGGTGCTGGGAGGTGATGAGGTGGTGGCTGAGGTGCTGGGGAGGTGATGAGGTGGTGTGTGGCTGAGGTGCTGGGAGGTGATGAGCGTGGTGTGTGGCTGAGGTGATGATGGTGTGGGTTGAGGGAAAGGAGGTGATATGGGAGGTGTTGGAGGTGGAGGTGGGGAAGGAGTGAAGGAGGTGATGAGGGTGGTGTGTGGCTGAAGTGTGAGGTGGAGGAGGAAATGGCTGAGCGAGGGGGCATGAGCGTGGTGTGTGGGTGAGGTTGGGAGGTTGAGGGTGGTGTGGGGCTGAGGTGCTGGGAGGTGATGAGGTGGTGTGGGGGGAGGTGCTAGGAGGTGATGAGGGTGGTGTGTGGGTGAGGTGCAGGGAGGTGATGGGTGAGGTTTGAGGGTGGATGGAGGTGGTGTGTGGGGTGAGGTGATGAGGTGGTGTGTGTGGGGGAGGCTGGGAGGTGCTGTGTTTTGTGGGTGGAGGCTGGAGGTGGGAGGAGGTGGGTGGGGGTGAGGGGGGTGGTGGTGGGTGAGCTGGGAGGTGAGGTTGCAGGAGGTGGGTGATGTGCGGTAAGAGCTGGGAGGTGATGTGGTGGGTGAGGTGATGAGGGGGGGGAGGAAGGAGGTAGAGAGGGTGGTGTGGGTGAGGTGCTGGGAGGTGATGTGGGTGGTGTGTGGGTGAGGCTGGGAGGTGATGAGGTGGTGTGAGAGGCTGGAGAGAGGTGGAGGAGCAGGTGGTGTGGATGGGAGGTGATGAGGCAGGGGTTGGGAGGTGATGAGGGTGGTGTGGATGAGGCTGGGAGGTGATGAGGGCAGGGGCTGGGATAGATGAGGGTGGGTGAGGCTGGGAGGTAGAGGGGAAGTGAGGGTGGGGCTGGGAGGTGATGAGGGTGGTGTGGGTGAGGCTGGGAGGTGATGAGGTGGTGGGGCTGGGAGGTGATGAGGTGGTGAGGATGATGAGGTGGGAAGGGAGTGAGGTGGTGTGGGGATGAGGTGGGGGGGGAAGGAGGTGATGAGGGGTGGGGTGAGGCTGGGAGGTGATGAGGGTGGTGGGAGGGGTGAGGTGATGAGGGTGGTGTGTGTGGGGTGAGGCTGGGAGGTGATGAGGGTGGTGTGTGGGTGAGGTGCTGGGAGGGTGATGAGGGTGGTGTGGGGTGAGGTGATGAGGTGGTGTGGGGTGAGGGAGGGGTGTGGGGTGGGGCTGGGGAGGTGATGAGGGTGGTGTGTGGGTGAGGTGCTGGGAGGTGATGAGGGTGGTGGTGGGTGAGGCTGAGGTGATGAGGTGGTGTGGGAGGAGGTTAGGAGGTGATGAGGGTGGTGTGTGGGGTGATGAGGGTGGGTGTGGGTGGGAGGTGATGAGGGTGGTGGGTGAGGCTGGGAGGTCATGAGGGTGGTGGGGATGAGGAGGTGGGGGTGGGGTGAGCTGGGAGGAGGAGGGTGGTGGGTGAGGCTGAGGGTGATGAGGGGGGGTGAGGCTGGGAGGAGGTGGGTGGGGTGATGAGGTGGTGTGTGGGTGGTGTGGGTGAGGCTGGGAGGTGATGAGGGTGGTGGGTGAGGTTGGGAGGTGACAGAGGGTGGTGTTGGGTGGGTGAGGTGTGAAGATGAGGGTGGTGTGGGTGATGAGGGTGGTGTGAGGTGCTGGGAGGTGATGAGGGTGGTGGGGTGAAAGGAGGTGATGAGGGTGTGGGTGGAGGCTGGAGGTGATGGGTGGGGTGAGGTGATGAGGGTGGTGTGTGGGTGAGGCTGGGAGGTGATGAGGGTGGTATGAGGGTGAGGCTGGGAGGTGATGAGGGTGGGGTGGGTGAGGCTGGGGAGGTGATGAGAGGGTGGTGTGGGTGAGGCTGGGAGGTGATGAGGGTGGTGTGTGGGTGGGGAGGGATGAGGGTGGTGTGGGGGAGGGAGAGGGGGTGGTGTGTGTGGGTGAGACGAGGTGGTGTGTGTAGAGCTGGGAGGAAGTGAGTGGTGTGGTGTGTGGGTGAGGTGCTGGGAGGTGATGAGGGTGGTGGGTGGGTGAGGTGATGAGGGTGGTGTGTGGGTGAGGCTGGATGATGAGGGTGGTGTGGGTGAGGTGATGAGGGTGGTGTGTGGGTGAGGTGACGAGGGTGGTGGGGTGGAGGCTGGGAGGTGATGAGGGTGGTGTGTGTGGGTGAGGCTGGGAGGTGATGAGGGTGGTGTGTGGGTGAGGATGAGGGTGGTGTGTGGGGTGAGGTGGGAGGAGTGGGGTGGTGGGGGGTGGGGAGGGGTGATGAGATGTGATGAGGGTGGTGTGTGGGTGAGGTGCTGGGATGTGATGAGGGTGGTGTGTGGCTGGGTAGTGGTGGTGGTAGAATTAATGGTTGCTCCTCTTGCGATTGCAAAAGTCTCATATATATATATATATATATATATATATATATATATTTCATAAAGGAAAAACGTGGATCACCTGTCCGCCACATCTTCAGTTGCCTCAAGATGTCAGCAAGTTTGGTGCCTGCTGTTTCCTTTTCCCGTGATTTATCAAGATATATATATATATATATATATATATATATATATATATATATATATATATATATATATATATATATATATATATATATATATATATTTATATATATATATATAATACAATAAGTTAAAAAGAGGGTGAGCTCAATTCAGGTAATAGGTAATGACCCACTAACTAATAGCACACAACGGTTGGTGGTCAGGTCAGATGGTCAAGGACCGGCCTTTCACCTGACCTGACCACCAACCGTTGTGTGCTATTTAAAGATTAGTAGGGCAATTACCTAACACCTGACCATTGTGACCTGGTCTCACCCTCCTGTATATATAACACCTTGATTTGTATTACTCTCTAGTCTGTACTCACCCCTGAAGATGTGAATTACACGAAAGCGCTTGAACCCTGTGTTTTCTTTCCTTGTGGTTATCAGCATATACCTAGATCACGCAACCTACAGTGATTTACTTGCATATATATATATATATATATATATATATATATATATATATATATATATATATATATATATATATATATATATATATATATATATATATATATATATATATATATATATATATAATTTGTTAGATGTCTATAGTTATACGATAGTGTCCTCATTGATGTTAGCGGATATTCACAGTCAACAGACAGCTACCAAACTGGGAGGTACTACCACCTGGGAAGATATTGGGAGCATAATGTGTTGTCTAATGAATGTAAACCCTGCTGCCATGTGGCATCACACAGACCAAGTCCCAGATTGTTGATCTGATTTTCTGCTTGCTTACACACATGCAGGGTTTCATTTGTTTTTCTACTATTGACAACACAAATATATATTACTGTATCAATCGTTCCTCACTTTGATTAATTTTTAGTTTTTATATTTATTTATGGTTATTATTATTATTATTATTATTTGTAATAATTTGTATCGATGTTGGCCGAAGTCCTACTCCATATTTCTCCTACCCCGAATGGATGGTGAGAGGAAGTTGCTAAGCCAGTTTTGTACTTGAAGGAAAACTCTCAAATAGCGGTAGGCGAGTTTGCATTATGTGGCAGGTCAAAACTTTGATTTTATAGACATCCAAACTGCAGCTCTTGTATACATAAAATCTGTTTGTCCAATGCTTCAGTTGAGCGAGCTCCATACATAAGAAGGATGAAGGTTTGGCCAGCCTTAAATACGTCATCTGCTGATGCCTTTGCATCATTGAACACAGTTACTTGCTCATATATCTTGGTTATGCTTCGGACTTGAAGAGATTTTTTTTCTTGCCTTTTCATTTAACGAGCTTATGTCACAACCGGTGATTGAATGAAGGAAAAGGAGATGCTGGCCCAGGTTTCCCAAATGAGAAATTTAGAGTAAACCTGTGTTGTCACCCGCTTCTGTCCATCGTCTTCTAGTTTGCGTGTATCATCATCATTGTTGATGAATCATTATGCTACCAGATTTTATGTGTATTTTCAATTTGTTTGATTGATTACCAAGGATATCTGGCATGTGGTATTGTTGTGGTTATATTTTCTTGAACTGCAACCTCAACAGAGCAATATAAGCTCAATGAATTTCTTCCTGACTTTAATCATTGGTGTTTCTGGATAACCATCATAGTACTACTGCAATGTTACCATAATGCTTGATGACATAATTTGTAGGATTCTAGATATCTTTGATCATTGCAGGTCGAGACCACACTACTTTTACGAACATATCGGTAGTTCATAGTGACTGTGTCTACCAAGGTCCACATGATTCAAATCCTCAGTAGTTTCCCTGGTTGATTTACTTCGCACCAAAGCAGCGTAACTAACTCATAAGTCACGCAACTGGTCAGTGCGATACGCATATATTCTGTTGAAAAGTTGTTGGCAGTTTACTGAAATAATCTCTCGTACTTCAACTCTCGAGTTATCATTGCAATGGATCGTACTTTAATTTTGGCTTTTTAGATCTGAAAAATTCTTCCCGTCCATAGCTCCATTTTAGCTAAGCTAATCTCTTCTGCTGATTAAGGCGATTGAATCAACAGCAGTTATACATGTTGCTAGAGAGACCAAACCATCAAAATGATTTGGAATGGAGAGGAGAGATCGTAACCAGTCCACCAGTACCTGTACATCTTTATCATCGCCAATTTGGCATCATTCCTGCAGTTCAACGCTGCCTCTGTTCTTGTGATGAGACAGAAAATTCCTTCACTTAGTTGTACATGATGCCATTGCTTGTATCCATTGGGCAGGGGTGTTCTGTAATACCTCGGCCACGAGTGAGGCCTCCAGAACATTTCATCCCTCTCCAAAAACTGTTTTATGATCATATCTGCATGTCCCCTGATCAGTATCGTTTGTTACACCATACCGTGAAAAGCCTTCCTAGGTAAACTGTTCAAATTCGTTCTGTAGCATTTTATTAGGAAATGTATTTAAGGACTTGGCGTATGGTAAATGTCCAGTGGCGTAAATGCGGAAGCATTTGCGCACACAATACAATTCAAATCATAGTACTGTAACCACGGTTTTGACGTGCGGTTCAACTTTATGGCAAATTATGATTACCATCTCATCTGTGTAAGAATTTGATTTGCCAGGATTCCATATCAATATTATGAATGAGGAAGCAATTAAAGAGATCCAGGATAGCATTGCGTCTGTCATCATTCACATCAAATTTTTCTTAGAGCAAACTGTAAGAAAGTACGCTGGTAGGGAACGGTAGTAAGCCTGACCTGATATCATGTGTTTTGCAGATGATTGTGGTCATAAATTGTGGGCAAAACTCTAATATCTATAGTCTAGACTGTTAGCCACTATTGTGGTACATCATGATATTTTTCTGTGTATTCATTGTAACTTTACAGTTCTAATAATAAAATTATAAAGTTGTACATATTTGGGAAAGCTGAATATTTTTACATGTTTTATTGTAGCTGCTTGTAGCACATTTCTTCATTGATGCGACAGGTTCTTTCAAAATTAATTTGCAAAACAAAATATCCCTAATTTTTATATTTTTATATTTTTCTTAAAATGTATTCATATCTTAAATATAATGTAGCCAATATGTTACTATACGTTATTTAGAACAACTTTTATTGAATTTTTGGGATGAAACTAATACTTTAGCAGCTACAGTATTTAGCTCTTAATTTTACAATATGGCGACTAACGCCGCACCGATTGTCGGGAACTTTGTAGTGGACGTCTCCCAACTCGCGTAGTCAAAGATTCCACCACAGTATTCTAGCAACCAGCCACCTCCACGTCTTCCTAGCAACCACACGAGGGGCGGGGGCGTCACCAGATGCCACAGCATCCCAGCAACCAGCCACGCCTTCCCAGCAACGGAGTCAAGAAACCGCGGATTCCACGGTTTACTCCCTCGGCTGTGTATATAAGCTCTGCTCTCCATTGAGATTCATTCTGGCCTCGGTTCCTGAACACGCAACACCTCCTCCTCCGCCGCTGCCTGGCGGCCTCGCTCCCGCCAGCGAGCATGGCAACCCACCAGCTGTCCTTCTTGAGCGTCCTCACCAACCAGCCTTCTGATTCTACTTCTACGTCCTGAACACGCAACACCTCCTCCAAGCAAGCTCCTCGCTGTCCCGCCTTCATCCAACCTGAGGCCAGCAACAGGCAACATCTTCACTGACAAAGCTCCTGCACATCTACCTCCTTCAGCACGCACTCACCGAACTTGTCTACTGAGCATCTCCAGCACCAGACTGTTCACCATATAACTTATATTATATAAGAAAACCACCACCTTAGAGTTTCCATCCATCCTGAGTGCTAGACAACATAATATCACGAAACCCCACAAATGTGACTCCCGGAGATCGCAACTCACACAGGATGGAGGAGAAACTGATCACGCCCCAGTCTCACAGCATGGAAGACTGGCTTATCCACACAGAAGCAGCCTGCTACTCTAAGCAGACACCAGGCCTCTTCCTGCCCCAAGCACCACATCCTGACGACCCCAGCACACACCCGTCCTGCCTCAGACGCCGACCCCGGCCCAGCAGTAATCCCCTGCCGCGCTCCCTGTTCCTGAGTGCGACCCACACACCTCTTTTCTCCCTCAGGTACTCCCTCACATGTCCTGCACCCTGCTGCTGTCAGGACCCAGCTGCTGTCACGAGCCCTAACCGCTCCTGCTGACGCAGCCCCTGCTCCTGACCCAGGCCCACACACCCCAGCAGGCGCATCTGACGACTCCGTACCTGTCATGAGGGAAGCACAACATTCATCGCCTCCACACACCTTTTTCCCTCCTCCCACAGATAGTGTATTGACAGTTGTATCCAGCCACAGGCCCATCCACGCCATCGCCATTGTCTCACATGAGGCATGCAATCGCCTGCTTGCCTCACATGTGCTAAGCAAACTGCAGACAACAAGTCTCCTACACCGCCTGAGGAAGGGGAGTATTGTAGGACGTCTTCCCTACAACTGCGCAGCCGCATTCCAATGCCACAGTATCCTAGCAACCAGCCACCTGCTACGTCTTCCTAGCAACCACCAAACGAGCGGCCCAGGGGGGGCGCCACCAGATGCCCAGTATCCAGCAACCAGCCACGCCTTCCCTAGCAACGGAGTCAAGAAACCGCGACTTCATTTGCTTTTCCGGCGGCTGTGTATATAAGCTCTGTCTTCCATTGAGATTCATTCTGGCCTCGGTTCCTGAACACGCAACACCTCTCCTCCGCTGCCCTGCCCTCGGCTTCCTCCGCCTGCCTGGTGGTCCAGCTCACCGGCGAAAGCATGGCGACCCACCAGCTGTCCTTCTGAGCCCCTCACCAACCAGCTCTCTCGATTCTACTCTCACGTTCCTGAACACGCAACACCTCCTCCAAGCAGCTCCACGCTGTCCTGCTCTCATTCAACCTGGAGGCCAGCAACAGGCAACATCTCTAACGAAGCTCCTGCACATCTACCTCTCCTCTTCAGCACGCTACTCACCGAACGTGTTCACTGAGCAGCTCCTCACCACACGGCATCTCCAGCACCAGACTGTCTACCATATAACTTATATTATATAAGAAAACCACCACCTTAGAGTTTCCATCCATCCTGAGTGCTAGACAACATAATATCACGAAACCCTACAACTTTATAAATGCAACCAATTGTGTTGTTGGGGGAGTTCTTGATTAACATTTGTTTAACAGTGCATGAGTTTTTAAATGCCACATTGACATTCCAGATTTTTAGTTGTAAAGAAATTTGAGAAATTTTTGAAATGGTATTACCATTTCAAAAAAATTTATAAAGTTCCTTGCAAGGAATGAAATATGTTTTACTTAGGTCAGACAGGTAAAGATCTTGTAACTAGACTTAAACAACATAAATATAGTGTTAGGACAGGCCAGGAATCCAATGCTCTGTTTGTTCATCTGAGGGATAATAAGCATTGCATTGACTGGGATAATGCCTCCTCAATATTACCTTGTAATTCAATTGACAATAGAACATTATAGAATCTAGTCTCATTAAACATACCGAAGCAGTCAACATGAATTTGAGTAATGGCATGTACAAACTCGACATTTTAATTAAGAAGATTTGTAACCAGGTGAGAAGGTTGGTCACTCACCCCTGACCTGACTACCCACCATTGCGGTGTTTTTAAAGATTAGTAGGGTTTACACTAATACCTGACCACTGGACCTGGTCTCACCCTCCTCTGTATATACACCTTGTTTTGTACCTTAGTCTGTACTCACCCTGAAGATGTGAATTACACGAAAGCGCTTGGGAACTTTGTGTTTTCTTTCTTTCCTTAGGGAGCATTTCAATATATATATATATATATATATATATATATATATATATATATATATATATATATATATATATATATATATATATATATATATATGTATTACACATATTACACGGGGATTAGCTCACCGGGGCACAGGTCACTGACCCAGATCAGGGCCTGGGGGGCGAAAATATAATAATAATAATCAGAATCATAATAATAATAAAAATAAAAATAAATAAATAAATAAATACAAAAATGAAAGCAAAAATCAAGTGAGAAATCATGCAGTATATGTATATTGTATTGTTAATAGTGAGAGAAACAATTGAGACCCTGCAATTGTGTGTAAATGAGGCAGAAAGTCAAATCAGCAATCTGGGACTTGGTCACAATTTTTGTGATGCCATATGGCAGCAGGGTCTACGAATAGACAACACATTATGCTTCCAATATCTTCCCAGGTGGTAGTACCTCCCTGTTTGATAGCTGCCTACTACCTACTAGCTATTAATACGTAACCCCCATTTGTACCAATTTTCAGCCTTTTTTCTAATTTATTTCCCGTTTACCTCGAATTTTATCCGAAAGTTCCTAGGCTATATTGTTTGTTTCCGAATATGTGCTGAATATAAAAGCAAAAACTTAGGCCACCCTCAATGTTTACGGTGCGATAACACCTTATAAACCCACAGTACCGGGGACAGTCTTCTTCCTTCTTTTTGATGACCACAGGAGGTAACAACCAAATATTTGTCTCACAGAAGTCCGCACTCTCTCCCATCTTGATGATTTGCGTCATGCCATCACGTATTATTAGGGTGTATCTTGTTAAAGTGCAACTACCTAAACAATGGTTATGATTTTGTGCTGGTAACTTAACTACCATGTGTGTTCGACGGACCATCACTGTGGGAATCAAACAGCTCTTGGTGTCCTGATTTTCTCATATCTTCGCTTCTCCAATTCTGATTTGCTTCGCCTTTTTGTGTTTTTTCTTAGTTGGTGGATGTTTTCGAAACGTAATTAACAAAGAGTTTTCTGATTCACCGCACCCTCTCTTTCGTCACAGTCTTTAGCATTGCCATAGTTTACTAGACTTACCCAGACTTCTCGATCGTTCTTTTATCCTCCTTCCCACACATTCATACATGTCCTTCACTCCCGCATCCTCCAAGCATCCCTCGCCAACTCGACGTGTTTATGACTCAGGCTCCGTGGGAGTCGACCCTCTTAGCCACTCTGTTTTCATTAATGGGAATTGTGCTAACACCCCGACATCCTGGGTAGCCTTGTGATGGTATTAAAGGTTCCTTGCAGCGAAGTACACTAAAAGAGTAATGTTTCCTGGAGACTATTGATACGTTTTGGGGGTGTGATGTAATGTACGAGCTTACCGGAGGCATTGTAAAGGTGTTGTGGGGTTTCGTGATGTGGAATCGCACATAGGATGGAGGTGAGAAGGGAAACTCAGCTATGGCGGTTTTCTTATATAAATACATTATATACAAAACAGTCTGGTGCTGGGAAGTTGCTGCGTGGTAGAGGAGTTGCTGTGCAGGAGCTTCTTAAGAGGTGTTGCGTGTTGCAGAGCTGTAGCTAGAATGTTCACTTCGGCCGGTCGGTGATACGGAGAGAAGAGAGCATTAGCTCTGAGGGTGCAAGAAGGGTACGGTACAAGGTAAAGTTCAGCAGTGGGAAATATAGGAGGTTAACAGCAGGAGGGCTATCCACCTTGCGGAGACGGGGTTTTGTCTTCCGTCAACAGTGCTGCATTAGAGGACTCTTGCGGTTAGGGAAGGCCAGTCTCAGCCAAGTTAAACTAAGTTGTTCTATTTGATGTTTCCTTGGGGCACATTATGTTAGGAGGGGGGGTGTCCCTCCGGGTCCTTGTGGCACTGGAGGGATGATCCCCATCTTTTTCGTTTCTAGTTCTTATAGTGGGTGTTTGTGAACTTTTGAGGTCTTTCTTTGTTTGTGGGGTCCCTCCAGGTCCTTGTGTGACTGGAGAGTTGTTCCCATCTTTTGGTTCTTTTTCACTTCACGGCGAGACTGGGAGCTTATATACACGTCCAGCGGACGTAGAACGGAAGTAAGCGTCGCCCCCCTTAGTCTAGACGGCGAGGCTTGTCAGAGAAACTTGATGTGAGTCCAGACGGTTAGGCTTGTCAGTTGTAGGGGAGAGTATCCACTACAGTGTGTTATGCTAAGGCATAATTTAGTATTATAATTTTTGTGTACTAGATGTTCTGATTATTTTCTATTCCAAGCAACAATTATTTTGGCAAGTTTTGGGAGATTTTCTTGTACGGTATATATATATATTTTATGGGGATTAGCCCACCCAGGCACAAGTCACTGACCCACATCGGGGCCTGGGGGGCGAAAATGTAATAATAATAATAATAATAATAATAATAATAATAATAATAATAATAATAATAATAATAAAGAACCATAAAGAAATACAAAACGAAAAAAAATCAAAAGTGAGAAACAATGTGTATGTTGTGTTGTCAATATTAAGAGAAACAATTGAGACCCTACAATTGTGTGTAAATGAGGCAGAAAGTCAGATCACCAACCTGAGACTTGGTCACAATTTTCGTGATGCCAGGTGGCAGCAGGGTCTACCATAGACAACACATTATGATTCCAATATCTTCCCAGGCGGTAGTACCTTGGTAGCTGCCTAATACCTACTACCTGCTGATTGGTATTACCAAGAATGTATTGCATCATTTTTTTTATGATTTACTTATGTATTGTAAGCCTACAGGTAAATCAGTGGTTCTCAACCTTTTTCACGCCATTCCCCCCTTGAGGAATTTTCAACATCCTCGTGGCCTCCTTCATTTTTCTCCCAGAACAGACAAACAGACAAGTGATAAAGACTAAAGAATGATAAAGAAGGACAGATAAATAGGACGAGTTAGAATGGCAAACACACACACACATTCACATACATAACACGCCCATGCACTCACACATAAAGCACACATACAGTCATACACAAACATGCACACAGGTAAACATTCACACTCAAGCTAGGAAGCTGAAGTGAACTTCATGTAAGCAAGAACACTCCTCCTTTGACAAGCACTGCCCAACTTGGAAGAATGAGAAGAATAGTGAGTCATACCAATTTAGCACTAAAAATGGTAGGATTATATAAGTAAAGAATGCGTATGAACAACAATGGCACCAATAAATAAGGAAATAATTAATAAAGGACGTGTACAAATATTTCACCCACGTAAAGCAGCGACCACATGAATTATGAAACCAAATAAGTAACACCAATTACTGAGTATATTATGCTTGAGTCAAGCTCAAACACAATATATGGTTCAGAGACAATATACTCCACTGTTTTCGTGATGGTATCCCAGGCCAGACGGAGATCATTCGGTCCTATCACCACTTGCAAAGGATGACACACGGACACTTACTGAACAAGTCAGTTCAGCAGCACGGTCCAGCGCCTGTCACAGAAACAGGGACTGGATCTGTGAAATCTTAAATAATCCGTAAAAAAAAAATAGCACCAGAGTATGTAAATATTAAAATTGTATTGTCGTTATGATTAAACAAAATGACAAAAAAGAAAGAATGAAAATTCCCTTCTGCCAAGTCAAAATAAGTAATACAAGTTTTGTTTAATTCAGATTCCTAACATTATTTGGAAACGTACAATTTACAACAGCTCGCCGTGGCTCCCTTAGGGGCCAGTGATTCTCAACCTGGGGGCCTAGATCATCCTAGAACTTTCTAGGCGTATCTCATTCCGACCTACACAGCCTGGATGGCACGAGGATGTTCTGGGCGCCTGAAGAGACGTACATAAACAGCCAGCGAACAGCATTTTAGCTTTAGGTCCGCGTAGGTAATATTCCTACAAATATTAAATAAAAAAAATAGTGGATAATTCGACCGTTTCTGCCTAGAGTGTGAAGTACAAACCTAGTGACAGCTAAAGATTATTTTGCTGTGCAAGTATTGTGGAATTGTTGTGAGCGATATAAAGTGAAAAGACTAATGAATTGTACACTGGTAGTGTGCCGATTGTATATATTCGAAGTGAGAAGTCCAGTGGTAAAGACAGGCCCTGCGAACAGTTTTGTGAAGATGTAGTGATTTTTATAGAAGACTACCATTCTCAAGTGTGTTTCTGTGACCCGGTGGAAATCTACCTGCCTGTTGTTTTGTCTGCACACTGATACCGATCGTTGGAAAACTACCGGGGACTGGCGGGACGGTTAGTGGTAATTTGACGACACTTGTGATATATCTACTGCTTCTGTCAACGAGGTATACGACTTGACCGGTGGTAACCAGCGGTGGACGCTGGTAAGCGACGAAAAGGGTTCGTGAACAAGTAAAAGTTCCGAAGTTTACATTATTTTTATAATCGATAAGTTGATTGGGAAAATTCAGGCATGAATATCTGAGCTTAGAAAATTCAGACACGCTTGTGGGTAAATCTTAAACGTTTGTCTGTGGCTCAGAGAGGTTATCATTTTATCGTTGGGAGTGGAGTGTAAGGCGAGCCTTCAGAATTCAATTTTTTTTAACACTCGTTATTTTTCCCCTAGAATGTCATCTCGCTTCGTATTATGAATGAAATATAAATGATGCGGTACAGCGGCTGACAGTGAAAATGTGCAAAGGCGGATCCAGAAAGTTCCAATACTTTTTCTTTGATGTAGTATTATATTTCTTTAATGCAGTATTGTACTCAGGCATTTTTGTATTGCAAAAAATAAATATTATTGACCTCAGAATTTCTCTTAATAGCAAGTGCACCTGGCTTCAAAATGGCTTCAAGTGCCCATGATAATGACCAGATTAAAAACAAAATTGGGGGAGGGGGGGCTTAGAGCGCCCCCTCAAACCCCCCTAGCTTGGTGGGCTTTCTTTGCTCGCCATATTCCCCCACCTAAAACTTCTTGGACCCTCCCCTTTTGATATTCCTGGATCCGCCCCTGGTGTGTAGGTTTATCGCTAACTTGTCATATATTATTGTAATATAAAGTAGTGGTGATGACCTTAATCGTGGTGACGTACCTGAAAATGTTAGACGAGGTCAAGAGACAACTCTGGAAGAACACATGGGTGAACTGCTGGTTTAGCATCAGCACCTGAAGATTACAACTTTAAATACCAATATGAATCTAAACCACTGTGTCAGCTCTGTTTACAAATAGCACACTCGCTTTTCATATTCTTAATTTATTTATTAGATAAGTAAAAGAAAACTGGTCATAGTGGAGAGGAGTGAAGGGCCCCTGTTGTGTCCGAGCAGCCAAGTTTGGAACACGACCGGTTTTGTGGCCCCAAGACGGTACACCTGGCCTCTCCCCAGGCTTACTGTCATACCATGCTATTCACCAACCCGGCCATCCATAATTATACCTAACAATTATACGTGTAAACGAATGGTTAAAGTATAATATGAGCAGCCTCTAGCTAGATAAAGGGAAGTGAATCATGAGACAAGAAGCCTGTGCCCGTGTTGTGGTGGGAGTTACCAGCTGGTCAGGGGTCGCCGTGCCTCGTTGTGGGCTGATGGTGTAATTGTTTGTCCTTGGTGGTTGTTCTCTGCCACTTGTTCTCGCCGTAACCTTACGCTGGTTTGTGGTGCGTCCGCAACCACAAGTGGTAAGAAATAGAAATTGAAAAGGCCTTCCACCACTCACTCATGGGCCATGGCTGACGAGCTAATTCCCACTGTCACAGTATTACAGCATTAATCTAAGCATAAATAATATACTTGTTTGATTTAATGCATATTTAATGTCTTATTCGTAGCCCCAAACCACATGTAGGCTTGGTCCTCACACACACTTGGGGTATTAAAGGTGTTTTTTGGTGTTTTTTTGTGTGCTTTTTTTTTTTGTTTTTTACAGGGAATAGCCCACCCGGGCACAGGTCATCGACCCACAACGGGGCGTAGGGGGCGAAAAAATAAGAGTAAAAAGAAATTACAAATAGAAGAGAAAAAACCGTATTAAGCCGAACAGCAGGTGACCATTTTGTTATTTATAAACCGTATAATTTTTTTTTACCATTATGTAGAGTTCGAGAAAAATTGATGTAAGAGGAAGGAAACCCACGACCGCGTAGAAAATATCTTTCTCACAGTCGTGGTGAGATGACTAATTTTAATGATGGTACTGTACTTAAGTGCTTTGAGGTGAGTGTAGCGTTGGGAAACATAATGTGAGTCATAGGGGATGGTTACTCGTGCCAGGATGAAACAGGTGGTAGGCTTTTTAAGTTGGTGTCGTCTAATTTTCTTGGTTGCACTGAGATTGTTTGTCATGATTATAGTATAATATGATTTCCTCTTTGTCTGGAAAAACCGGGGTGAGATTGTCTGACTTATCTACAGTAATTAGAACCCTTGTCTATGCGTGACGTCATGGTGGCGATGCTTCCGACGCTGAGGTCATCATCACGGTCTCCAGTTTGTTTGTTGGCTAGGCTGTATATTGTGCCCATGGTAAGAGATTTATAATGGTCTTATTCCTGTAACCATTTTTCCCACACTGAAGTAATTTACGAGGCACTTAACGCAAAAGCTGGTGTGGTGTTTTAAATATTGTTTGTTGTCGGGGAGAAACTTCTGAGCAACATACAGTACAGTATTGTGTTAAACGAAGGGGGTTACTGGATATTGTACTGGGCAGTGAACAGATCATCCCGTCGCTAAATTCCTGGCTGTACCTAGAGGCTGCGCTCTACTTTATGAATGTTTTTATCTTTGTATAAATCAAATAAATTTTGCAGTGTAAGGTAAGTGTGAAAAATATCTACAGTATTAAGTTGAAGTACCCCGTTGCTCCTTTTAAGAAGCTTCCCGGTATATAGTTTCTGTAAATGTAACATCAATTTTAGTTTCTGTGAGTATCGTTGCATAACAACAGTCTCCATCTTTATTTGGACCGAACGTTGACCACGTGGCAAACAAAGTGTTTGTAATAATACTGTATGTCATGTGTTCTATCATGGCTACTGTAGTCTTCAACTACAGTATGATCTTTTGGACACTGAATCATTCCTTTTCCCTGGAGTAACAAGATGTCGGGTAGACACAGTAGACTTACCTCATCAGGATAACGTACACAAACATAATTTGGAGTGACACTACCGGGTAATGAGATTCACAGACTACCAGAGAGACAGATGTAAGGCGGTTATTGTAAGGCGTTTCAGATGCACAGATTAGCTAATGCGTTAGCTATTCTATATGCACAGACGCTGCTTTTGACTTGTACACATGACACATTTAAAGGGAAAAGCTTACACTTCGATCAGGCGTTAGCTTTAGCAGCCCAAATAGCTAACAATCTATCAGCGATATTTCCCACTGAGAATACGCGGATCATGGCCGCTTATAGAGAATAAGATAAATTTGCATTGTCACACCGTTCTCTGTTAGAAAGTCAAAAATATATTTTTCTAGTGTATTTGTCTGTGTTTAGTCTTAATAGGACCTTCATTTCTGGGGTAAATTAGTGGGTTTTTTTCGAATTTTTTTCGTTGGATGTTTTCTGAAAAAATCATGGCAAAATACACCAAAAAACACTAGAAAAACAAAAAACAAACCGAACCAAACCTAACCTAACCTAACCTAACCGACTCACCATTTGATGGAATCACCTATTTCTTACCTTATTGGCCAGGTTCTTGTTCGTCGTTGGATTCTGAGATTCTTACACAACGTCACATATGTTGGTCTTTGCGACATTTACATTCAGTCTTGCTCTTAGTACACTTTACTGAGGTTGGAAGAACACCATAGCTAACAACAATCTATCAGCGATATTTCCCACTGAAAATCTGGCGGATCATGGCCGCTTATAGAGAATAAGATAAATTTGCATTGTCACACCGTTCTCTGTTAGAAAGTCAAAAATATATTTTTCTAGTGTATTTGTCTGTGTTTAGTCTTAATAGGACCTTCATTTCTGGGGTAAATTAGTGGGTTTTTTTCGAATTTTTTTCGTTGGATGTTTTCTGAAAAAATCATGGCAAAATACACCAAAAAACACTAGAAAAACAAAAAACAAACCGAACCAAACCTAACCTAACCTAACCTAACCGACTCACCATTTGATGGAATCACCTATTTCTTACCTTATTGGCCAGGTTCTTGTTCGTCGTTGGATTCTGAGATTCTTACACAACGTCACATATGTTGGTCTTTGCGACATTTACATTCAGTCTTGCTCTTAGTACACTTTACTCTCAATCGGCTCCATGTAATTGAAGTGACTCCAATCGCAGACTGCCATGGTCGGAACTGAACTTGAATTTTGAAATATGAGAGACCCACAGTAAAGCTCGAATTTGATTGGGCCAAATATACTGCGAATTAAACCCAAAATCATTTTAATTGGTTTCGAAAACAAAAATGCTTTTGATTGGCCGTGTGGCGTACGGGAACGCATGCGCATTATGATTTATGAAGGAGACGCAGGAGACACGCAATGTTAGAGGAGAGGCAGAGGATAATGGCGGAAGGTTAATGGAAGAGAATAGAGAAAATTTTGGATAAGCTATCTCCGTTATTTTACATTTCCCCGGTAATGTAATAGATGAAAATTATCTTTTAATTAGACGTCTTATTCGAATATGATAATAGATTAGTGGTAGGAATGAATGATGTGTAAACGCAATAATACCGAGAATAATTTGATTAATATTGAAGAGTTGGGGACATGTAAGGCATGAAAGAATTGAAAAGGATTGCGCCTAGTTGAAACTTGTTTTGGATCCGCCCGTTTTTAAGTGGGCGCTGTCTGATTTCATTAACCGTTGGCGGTCCGACTAATTTCCCAAATGTACCCAAATGTAGCCGCATTGAAGTCAAATAATGGTCCTACATGAATAAATCGGACTGCCAATCACTTCTCGACTAGTATTTGGAGTCACAAAGTAAAAAAAAATTGGAAAACGTAATTTAATCTGAGTTAATAGATCACGTGCTTGAACATTACGGCGTTAGGGGCCTGTCCCACAATTGGTTTACCTCATATCTGTCCAACAGGATGCATGAA